>NW_008795909.1:935833-1020247 GCF_000699145.1 Aptenodytes forsteri | reverse complement strand
ATATGAACATATTTAAAATAAAAACTTTTTATGTATAAAAAGTATATGTATATATACTACCAAAACCTGAATTTTTAAAATATTAATAAGCAAAATCCATGAAATATAGGTATGTGTGGCCATCTCATTAAAGAAAGCAAAACACACTTTTACCCATTTGCTTCCTGTTCTTCTCACTCAGATGTACACATCTGACCCATTTTTATTCTCATTCACAGGAAATGTAACTCTTACAGAATGAATGTTTCAGATTTCTAGTATAACTTTTGTAGCTTTTCTCTATAGTAAGTAAAATTAGGCAAAATGTTCTGATACTTTCAAAAACATTTTTACATTTTCCTTATTAGTTGAAGTAGGGGTGAATCAAGAAGTAAAAATGAATTCATATTTTGGGCTTGGCATACCTTACCTACAAATGGCTGTATTCATTCAGGTTGAATTAATTTAAGAAGATTTTGCCTGTTGCATTACTAAAGAACAATACACTCCAGCCCCAGTTTTGGGTGTTTTAACCCCTGGCACTTCAACCACAGCATCCTGCTTTTCTTTTGTGTATGTTAAACAGGCATTAATCTCCATTGCCAATGCACACAAGTGGTAGCTGGCTCACATCATGGGTGCCAAGGTCATTTAAATTATCTTCCTATATTTCCTCATAACCACGCGGATAGCTGGTCTTTGCCTAGTAGATAAAAAGTGAGGGATCTAGGAGTAAGTGCTATCTGTAGTCTTCTACAATCAGAAAAGAATGGAGCTCTTTTGCATATTCTGTACTAATGACTTGCAGGACACAGTCAAGGCCGCTTTTAACTCCTAAATTTGTAAAGCTTAAAGCAAGAAGAGATCTCTAAATAATCAAGTCAGACTTGCTGCATATCTTGGGCCGTTACATTTGATGCATGTGTAAAATCCAGTGGAATCTCATGAAGGTTTAAGAGCCTTCAAAGCTCATCTCATTTAATTTCAATGTTTCTAACACAATAATCTAGGTTAAGAAAAAAGAAAACTTGCTTCAAGCAAGAAGAATTAATTAAAAAACCTGACTTTATCAAGAGAGGCGTTTTAGTCTGAAACTGCATGAAGTCAGTGACAGTTTAAAGCCAGAGATCATATGGGGTCCTCAACTAGGGTAATTGAAATGAGTTTGCCTTGAGTTTACTGTCCTCTTATCAGGGTGTAAGCACCTACAGACTTTGAGTAAACAAAGACATTGTTCCATAAGCACTGGGGCTAATCAAGTGTTTCTCTTCTCAGAGCTCATCATTATCATCATTAATTGAATCTGATATCAAGAAGGGGCCAAATTTGACTGAATCCTTCCATGCATCAGGGGACTTCTAAGGGCTCTTTCCCGGTTTAATTCTTTGGTACTTAATCAAGTATAAGTTCTAATGGTAATTTACCTTTCATTAGGACACATACTCCTCTACCCAGCCAGATTTTAATGATGTACTTAAGAATTTCTTTATGAAATTTCCACCTCTGTGTCAAATTAGTCTGAAATCAGTTAACAGGTTCAAAAGTTATTAGAATTTTAGGGACAGATGTGGCAGACAAACACATTAAGATGAGACAGAACAAATATGAAAATCTTCTTAAAGAAACATAAATGTAAAAGATAATAAAGAATATTTATTCATTTATTAAAATTCCTGGGTAATGTTCTATTTTGATTTATGATTCATAAATCAGTAAATTTTCCTTATCAATATCAAATAATTATCCTTCTTGTTGCTGTAATCCAAAAATAATCTTGTAACACTAGTCATAACTAGAAGTAGTTGTGATTCTGGGGAAGGTCTATTACTAGGATAAGTACGTGGTGATATGTCATATTCTGTACAGAAAAATATTTAATTAGAATGCATTTTGAGGTTAGACTGGATATGCTCTCTGATGTCTTCTAAAAACCTAATGGAATTTAGTGTCAAGAACTAATACTTTTAAACTTGTTTTTTACTTTACTTGGCTAAATGTTACAACTGATTCCTAGGCTGATGTGGGAAAAAATGTTAATTTTGAATCAATCCTGAAAGGAAAAGAAGACGCAGGAAAACTTAAACAAGGTATCATTATGACCATTTATTATGTTTATTGCTAGCTACAGAGATATGTACTATCTTACTGATGTCAAAAAAAGAACAAAGATTATTTTAGCATATGTAATAAAGAAACATTCTTTTGTCAGTCACTGTAGTGTTTATGAGGTTTTGTTTGCCTTGAAAAAGAGCCAGTCTGCATGACCCACATTATCACCAGATAGATGCATGGCTTTTATTTACTCTTGGACACTGCCTAAAGTATTCAGGAACCATGCAAATATTTATCTATCAACATGAAGGGGGGAAAGAACGATAGTCCCAAGCACATCCTACACAGCCGAACTGTCCCAAGGTCTTCAGAACTGAGCTCTGAAGACTTATGCTAGTTTAATGGACCTGAACCTCAGCTCTTAGGTGGTTTGTTCATGTTCACACAGAGAAATTGCTGGCAGATCTGGGAAGTAAATTCAGATTTTCTAATTGCAAATGAATTCCATCAATCACCCTAACGCTCCTTCAGCAGACATTAAGGAACAGAGACCAAGAAACAAGAATACGTAATGTAAGGTAGGAAATGGAGTTTGCAGAGAACTGCTCTTTCTCTCCTACATTGCTCATATCTATTCAGATGATGGTCAATATTCTCTCTTAGTTTAACTGGTGGAAGAAGCATATCTAGAAAAAACAGAAAATTTTAAATGTGGTGGAGATATCTCATCTTCTGTCTTACAGAAGAGCTACAAATACTTGCCCACATTAAGGATTTCTTCAGTGTCTAAACAGGCATCTGAAAGGGTAAGAAATTCAATAGCAATTTAAACTATGATATTTTTTCAGGCAGTCCAAGACACTTTTAAGGCTCTGTTTAAATTCTCTTTATTTCTTCTTCACTAGAGTTAAGGTAGGAACTGCCTCGTGGTGACTTTATATCTTTGCATAATGAAAACTCTTCATATCATGAAGGTAGGTTTTTTTATCTTTCTTAAGTTATCACATATGTTTCTTAACAGCATCTGAAGTCTTTTTCCTTTTAGATGAAGCATTATAAATTTCAACTCTATTTCCCTCATTGCTGTGTTGGAAAGTGGTCTTTCTAATGGTAATAATCTTGGTGAAGGAGCAGCAGGAGTTGACATTCCTGTCTCTTATATTTTCCTCCATTTTTGTTTGGTTTTCTTTGTTAAGATAACAGCTCTTTGACAATCCACAGTTTCCTGCCAAATATATTTTTCTGCCCAGTTCTCCATTAGGGTGATTTTTCAGGTAAAATGCTGAGAAAAACAGATAAACAGAAGCACCAGGACAATTAAATGTACTTGCATCAATTATTAAAGCGTTATAAACAGACAATCGTACTTGCATCAATTATTAAGACTTTATAAAACAGACAATCTGAAGCCTTTTTAGTCTTCTGAAGACAAAAGAAATGGTGGGAGCTTTTGTTTGTTTGTCTTACAGCATTTTGCATGATTTAGAGATCTTTTTTAGGTTTACAGTAGGAGTGGTTTTCCATCATCAAACTGAACTCAAGGCTCCTTCTGGTGTCAAAGTTGTACTGAATACAGTGAGACGTCAAAGATATGATCTTTCTAACACAACCATCTAGGGCAATATTCTGTTGATTTAATTTAGCCTGTTAGAAATTAGGCACATACTCTAGCCTAGTCATCTGGGCTCCCTCAGGAGGCAATAGAAAAAGAATGACATATCTAGAGGGCAATTTATCCCACTTGTCTTAGGTATTTATCTTAGGATGAACTGAATTACCTTTGGAGACACCGTCACGTTAGTTTTGCTTTGATTAAATAATGAATCGCATTGTTAAAAAGCATTCTTTGTTTTTTTTTTTCCAAGACACAATATTTCCATAAGATCATTATTTCATTGCATATTACTACAGTAGCCAAAGAAGAACTGGGAAAGAGAGAGGAAAATGCAGTGAAATACCTTCCCATTATTTTCCCAGGTGTAAACATGTGAAGCTGGGTGTATTTTTTATGAGCGCTCTGTTTTAGTCAATCACACAAGGAAAATTTCTACACACTGTGAAGTTCACAGTCAAGTTTCATATTTCAGATTTTTAAGAAACGGCCCAAAGGCACTGAGCAAGACTAGATTCATTACACTGAGATCTGTCCTCTTCGCCCAAGATCAGGTGTGGTTAAGGTGAGCCAATATCTGCTGTGTAGTCAGTGATGCACAAGGGAGTGACAGGGCAGTTGCCTCTCCAGCTACCCTGAATTACCTAACCCAGATTATCCCCTTTCCACACTGGGTCACTTGAGGACAGCCCTCACTGCTGCCCTCACTGCAGGACACATGGCTCAAACCCGAGCTTCTGGATTCATAGCAAGAGGCAGTACCTACTCTGCCTTTGCCACTGGTTCTCACTGAGAGCTGCTTAGATTTCTGCAGTAGCATCATTTCCTCATCAAACTATTATAGACCAGTTAATAAGATGACTCAAATGTCTGCAATAAACACTATGGAAAAACTGAGGGCAAAAGATGAGTATTACAGTAATAAGAGCAGATGATACAAATGATAAAGGTGGTTGTCTTATTTCTTCACAGAATACAATGGGAAACTGTAGAAACTCCCCAAAGTTTCTTCAGTACTGTTATAGAATTCCTCTCTTCGGGGGCCACACTAGAGAACTGTCTACTTGGTAATTTGACTGCTTTTATGCATTCCATATGCTATTCAATACAGGTGTAGGGTTTCTTATTCAATAATTCCATAATGATCTTTGGAAACATTACCCCTTGGGTAATGGCAGTAGCTTATGACAACTATTCATATTGAAGACAACTGTTTAATTAAAAGAACATTCTAGGTTTTTTCTTTAAGGAGGATGCCTGGCAACCACAAGTTTCTGAATATTAACATAAGACACTTACTGTTTAATATAATACATCAACAATAACGAAGGTACATCTTGTAATTGAAGAGTGGGAATTAGCCTGTATGAGTAGCAAGAGGCAGTGAAATGAGAAACATATTTCTTACTGCTTTTTATTAAAATTATTAAATTGAAGTCAAACATTGGCACTTTGAATGTTTGTACAATTCCTTTTAAAAATCAGCTAACAATATCTAACTTTCATTCTTTAAATTTTGCATAATTTTCTTGGTGCCACAGTTCTATTTTATAATATAGAAATGCATGTTACATCTTCCATGGTTTTCTTATATGTGTCTTCACAGCTCCTGCAATTTATTTGGGGCCTTCCTCTCTTTAATGCATTTTCTTAAACCTCAGCTCTTGAAGATGAGGAGCAAAAACCTAATTCCAGTTTTTAGTTAAAAACTAAAAAAAAGTACTCAAGGCTGAAAAGAATAGTTTGAAAGTGTGCTATAAGCACATATACAGCCTCAAAACCCAAGAGGAAAATAAAAAAAATAATGATGTTGGCATTTTTTAGTTATTATTTTGGATGTGTTGAGGATGGACTTAACCCATGATTTTTGAGTGTCTGGAGTTGGGAAAACCACAGCATTACCTGTCCCTATCAGAAGGGAGATCCCTATTAGAGAATAACTGTGGTTACTCCATTCAACTATACTGCCATTCTTTGAGATGAAGCTTTACTGTAATAGCATGTTGACTCTGAAAATCGATTTTATCTTTTTATAAAAAGCCATATAAGATGCAAAAGAGAGAATTAACATGACCTTGAGTATTTCATTCATGTACTGGTGCCCACTAGTTAAGACAGGGAAGTGTAACAAAATAACCAAGGCAGCTATTTTGAGTATCAGTATTAAAACTAATGTAGAGGAACTCATAAAACAACAGACAGGAAAAGGCAGGATAACTGTTATGATACATATGTAAATACATCAGACAAGTCCCAAGAGGTTGTAGTGATCTGCCTAAGAATATATTATTTGAGTTTTTTTTAAAATTGTCTCACATCATCTTCAGATGATGGAAAGACACATCAAGGACTCTGTAGCATATTTGTAAGTGCTTTATTTTAATGCTTATTTCCCTTTTGGTTTTGCATAATGTTTTTGAAGCTAACATTTCCTTCTACTGTAGATAGGATTGTTTTATTGTCACCTTGCCAGCTGATGTAAAAGCATTTCTAACAAATACTCAAAATTAGAAACCGGAGAGGAGTTGCTTGCAGACAGGTATAGCACAGCAGGAGAAAAAGCCTTCTGGACCTCAAGAAAAGATTATTTTACACAATACTTATACACAATACTTAAATGAGTGGGAATTCTGCCATCTTATCCACTTGCTGAAGAAGAAAACAATGTAACAATAAAAAGAAGCATTGAGAAGTTTGTTAAAGGGAAAGTGAATGAAAAGTCCCTCTCATGGGCTCTGCTGCCATGATTTGCTATGGACAAGATCATGAACTAATCCTTTTTTCACCTTTGTTGGATTCATTTAGGAACAATTTCTTTTAACTCAGTGGTCTTGCACTGATTTAAACCTGTGCAAGATGAAAACAGCTCTCTTCAAGTCATTGAATCAGGAGCTTGGACCCATTCACATTGTTTTGAAGAAGTAAAGAGGCAAGAAGGAGCTCACCTGCACCGCTGGCAGTTCTTTCCACCAAAAGGCAGTGCTACATTGCTGCCTCTATGCGGTTTGCTTGTCTGAGTCATTGCTATGCCCCATTACACCACTTATGTCCACGGTTATGCCCTGTTACACCATTTCTGTCCACCAGTAGAGTATTGTTTGAACTCCCTGCAACAGGGCACTCTCCCATGCCACTCTGCTGGGTACTCTTCCACACAATCCACATAGCCTCAGGCAAAGGGGAAAGTTTAGGCAAATGGCAGCAAATAGTCTCACATACATTCTCCTGTCTCAGTTTCCTCATCACTTTTTCTCAGTGTATTCTACAAAGTGTTTGGAATCTTTCTCCCACAATTTGTTGTTCATTCTCCTTGGTCCTCTAGCTTTGACTTGGGTACTTCTAGGACTAAATACCCACTTCTAAAACACCATTGCCTGATCAGTCCTCCTGTTGTAGCGATCCTCTTTGTCTCAGTCTTTCTAAAGCAAGTCGATCTAATTCGATCTTTTCTTTTTTTTCCTTTGCTGCTCAAGCCTTTCCACAATCCATATCTTTTTTTCTTTTTCTTTTTCTTTTTTTTTTCAGAAAATTTGAGGAAAAGGGAAAACAAAAGCAAACTGCTTCTCTTCATTTTAGTCAAGCCAATGTCCCAAGGTGGTTTCATCTGAATAGGGCAGTACTGAAGGACAGTTGAACTGTGTGCTGTTTGCGATCTGTCTGCTATGTGACCCTACTCTGATAGATGCCCCATACTAAAGCCAGACTCTAACAGAAATCAGCATGTGTTAATTGCCTGTGAATATTCACAGGACAGAGTCCCAAGGACTTTGGTCTTTCCATGAGTTCAGACTCTGGCTCTTGCTGGTAAGCAGGTCATACAGTTCAGGGCATCCCCAGCTGCAGGAGCAGGCGCTGGAGACATGGCTCCCAGGTTATAGAGAAATGAGACTTTGTGCTGGACCAACCTCAATACCGAAGAGCAGTGTGGCGTGGCTGAAAGCAAGCTCAGGGCTGCAAAGCAAGGGCTTGGACTGCACTGCCTCGTCTGTAGCAGCATGGGGAAGAGACAGGAGAGACTGAGAACAAAAGGCAACACAAGAGCATTCTGCAGACCCTAAAGCATACAGAGAGTCTCTGTGTTAGTCACATTCCTGTGAGGGTCTGGAGGTTTTTAGTAAAAGCACTATTATGAACCAGTAGCTGGTTTAATGCTCTTCTATAATCCACGGGCATATATGCAGTTCACATCTGATTTAAGGAAAGAAAGACCCTTCAATGTGGTTTTCAATTCAGGTTCAGAATCCTGACGTTTTTGAGTTTATTAAATGATAACCTAATATAAAATATGTACATAGGCAGGGAAATTTCCACTAGTGTTTATGGTGGAACTGAAAATGAAGCAAAAATTAAAATTAAGGCAGCGAAAACTAGAAAGAGATCATAGACTGTTGGCCACTGCCTAAAGTCTGTTGAGTTTTGCTGTCTGTTGACTGGTATATACTGTTTCTAGAGCATCAGTTGGACTGTTAGAGCAATGCAGAATAAACCAATTACTTATGAAGCACCCAGTATGCAGTAACAAAAGGGATTGCTTGTGAATTAAGGAAATATTAATTCCTGAGCCAGGGTTACAAAAAACAAGCCATAAACAAAAATTGGTAAATGAACACGGTCATTGTTTTTGCAGCAAAATGAATGAAGTCAAACACATTAAAAATCTTCCAACAGTGTTACTATCTAGCAAGGTTGTGGAAGGGGGGTTCTTAGGGTGTATCGACAGAAAAGTACTTCTGCCTATATTTCAGCATTTATTGAAAACACTAAAATTTACATTTTAATATGTATTTTCAAAAACATTCCCATGTTTTTTCTGGTAAATTAAAAAAAGAAAGATTCATGTGGGAAGAATAAAGATGCTATTGGCTTTCATCTTTAACAGGAAGTTATTATATAAGTTTCACAGGAGAAGAGAGAAGAAGGTAACCACTTCAAAATAGATGATATTTTGGAAAGTCCTTTATGCCAGTGCATGTTAAGAAAATGAGGCCCCAGTGCAAGCAATGCTGCAGTTTGACAGAACAGGGGCATATTCCATTAGCACTAGGCATTTTTAAAGAAAACATTCATTCATTCTTTTTCTTTCTTTCTTTTAAGAAGCAAGTGCAAGCTGTCATGTTCAAAAGCCTTACTGCATGAACATCTCCTATTTGTTCTCTACCAGGACTGCTGTCACTAAGGATTGCCAAAGAATCCAGGTGGACTTAGTCGGCTTCTTCTAGGGAAGAAGAAATATGAAAGATACCATCTACCCAAACTTGTCTCTGCTCTGACTTTAATCCAGATTGGAGGTAAAAAAAACAGAAAAGCTTTTACTGTTTTGTGATAGAGGCAGACTTTACATAAATGTCACACATTATTTCCCCAAGTTCCCAAGCTGAGATTTTTTTAGTCATGTGCAAAAAAATCAATCAGTGTAAGGTTCATATGCTACTCTCTCTTTTGTGGAGGAATAAAATGAGGAAAAAAGACTGTATATCAACAGAAGTCTTTAATTTAAAAAAATCTTGGCATCAGTTGTTGAATAGACAGTACTGAGCTTTTAAATATCTTAGCTATCCTCAAAAGCATGAACATGTGAAGTGAATGACACACCTAACTTATTTATACCCTAATACCCAAGAAGCACTGGTGGAGACAATATCAAATTAATAATGATATATTTCTTTTTTCACGTGCCTTTCATAATGAGTCTTTTCTGCACAGGTGGCAATTTTGCTATAGACTGTGCATTAATATAATCACATTAAACAAAGGCTGAAACTTTTAAATAAAGAAAATCATGCTGTTGTTTTCTTTTTTCAGAAATATAACATTCTCGAGGCCAAAAAAAGCTAATTACCAATTTAAAATCAAGGGTTTAGACTCTGTGCCAAGATAATTATATCTAGTCTCATTGTCTTTGCTCTCAGCTGAATGCATTTGTTACAATAATCTCCTTTGCTTCACAAGAGGGTGTTGAAGACCTAATCAATATTTTTAGCAGAAGAGGTGAGCCTCTGAGGTTTTTAAAAATTTACTTGTATATGCTTATTGAAAATGCCTGCCCAATGCTGAAGACATTATTTGAACTTCTGTCAAATATTTAAACTTCACACCCAGTTTAAACAAAAAATTCAGGAAAAGAACTTCATGTGGCTGTGTTTTGAAGTTCTGGGATCTTACAAGGATGATATTTGTTGTAGCATCCATTTTCCACACAACACAAAATGTCTACATAGAGATAGCGAACTTAGAGGTGTAGGATTCACCTCACTAATTTTAGTCATCTAAAATGTGAGTCCAGTCTAAGTTAGTGATGTACTTGCCTCTGTATTTTATACAGAGGTTTGGACACCTGCTGAGAGAGACTCTTCTGGCCTTGGAGAGAGATGTAAGACAGGAGGCGTTGGCTGTCCTTCAGAAATGACCAGTGGCTATGGAGGCAAATTATGAGTCTGAATCTAGAAATAAATGAAGTAAGGGTAAGAAGAATCCCAGCCCACATGATTAGCTTAGGGTGGGCTTTTAACTTTCAGATTAATAAAGGGCAAGATCACCCTCACAGCCTGGGGCTAATTCCATAATGTTGGAGCTGCACAGCCATATGACTGAATTTGTTTCCTTTTAAAAGGGCATATATAAATACACATGCAAATATATGTGTGAGGGTACAAGCCTGCTTCTAAATAGCAAGATAGAGGTAACATTTTAAAATAATATTTAACCTTACATTTAAATTTATTCAGTTAGAAGTAAAATAAAAGGAACTTTATTTGGACCTTAACTGCAAAAATAGTCTGTAATTCCCCCATTTTTTACCCCTTTGACCATTCTTTATTACGGGACTTTGCTAGAATAACGGAGCTACAACTGATGGACCTCTGCAGTTTAGCAGGTACAAGAATGACATGATGAGACTTCAGGCAAGTTGGTGTAACAGCTGCTCCTTATGCCGTAGTCTAAACTATACCCTTGGGTGAAATTTGTTGTCTTGGCGCTACCTTCCCACATCACCGCCACCCTTTCAGATCTCTCAAATGTCAAATCAGCTAGAGCTGAGAAGCTGTAGTTCTCTGTCTATCATTGCTTCTAATGCTCTGCCTTGTCTGTAATTATCTTAAACATTTGCTGAAGGAAGGCTAATGTTATGAGCTTGCCAGAGAAGTACATTTAAGAGAAAGCAACACTTCTGTTAAAAAAATTAGGTGAATCATTTGAACAAAAGGAAAACAGTAATAATCATCGTCAGAAATTTTCACATCAAAGTTAATGGGAAGTTTACAGACAAAATCCCCATGCGGCTTTGAAGATCAGCATTCTGGGATAGCAATTCTGCTAAATTCAATAGAATTGCTTCTATTTAGAACACTTTCAGTTTTAATGAGTGTACTATGGCTTTATGTATTTATAGGGTCTTCCCCCCCTTTAAGTTTTTGAAGCATCATTATTTAGGAACTACATATCCAAATGACAGTAAGTCCCTGTGTAACCATAGTTCATTAAACATAAGGAATGTGTTGGAAAAACTTCAGGCTGACTTTTCAGCAAGCGCATGCAGGGTTAACTCTTTTAACAAGTATGAATGCTCAAACTAGCTAATTTAGTAATGGCACTTGTTTTGTGTAAAGTGCAAATGCCTCCAAAAGCTAAATACAGAGGTTATCATTATTTACAATGACTGATATATTAAACAAAATGTTTGGCTTTGAAATGTCTTTGCTTTTCAGTCAGTATTATTTACATTAGATTTTTCAATCCAGTTTTCTATAGTCTCATAGTGCTGAGCCATAAAATGGTTCCTCCAGAGGCCAGTGGAAGCTCTGAGTACATCATACCAGTGAAGATCTGACCACATGAGTAACCAAGTAAGTTTTTATATGTTTAAGCTCTGTTTGTATTCTAACATTATGGCCTAAGAGTCCAACATCAGAAAGTGATTTGTCATAAAAATTCTTGTCATTAGGGAACACAGATAACTCATTACGACAGTAGTTAAGAATTTCTGTTTTGCTTAGCACCTTCCATCAACAGAATCTGATGCACACACAGATGTGCATCCCACAGCTAGCTGATAGTTTTTCAGAATAATTTTCTTAGTTTTCTTCAGAAAAAAAGTAACATGAAGTCCCCAAAATGCAATAATTCTTAGTTTTCTGGAGAAAAAAAGTAACAAGAAGTCCCCAAAATGCAATAATTTTCTCTGATATTTATATCTGATGCAAAATTATTGCCAAAACACCTCTCCTATATACAAATGGTCCATTACTGAAACGCCACTCTCTCCAGTCATTACAACTGCTTAATGATACATAGCATTTCTATAGAAATAATTAGTAAACACAGGAATCACATGGCTGAAATTACAGTGAAAGTAAGTGGATGGGATGTAGCTATTTAAATGTGGATTTGTTAAAAAGACCACAGTGTTTTGTTTTTCATATTTTCCTCTTACTTCATAACATGACAGTTTGTATTTTACGTGCAGTGGTGTTCTTGAATAAGAAGAATGCTTTTGTAGATGAGTTTACCAAATAAACTATGAAAAAATAGACACAACAAATTAATGCTGAAATCATTTTCATCAGGAAGCACCATTTTGACAAAATTAAGTAGATAAGGATGATCCAGTTCACAGACATTAAAAAAAGAAATTTTACCAGGGTGGGCTTGTTTTTTTTCTTAATTGAACTCAAAGAAAGACCAATTTCCCATACTTTCTCACCTTTATTGTCCTCCTAATTTGCCCTGTTGTCCTGGAATATCCTATCTTCCTAAAAGACAACTTTCTTGCACTGTTTCTACTGCCCAAACCCCCAGAGGGGAGGATGGGAGTGAAATGGCGATCATTATTCTACCTAGAGAACAATGCAAGGTATGAGAGCCCTTTTGCTCTCTTTAGGAGACTGATAATTTATCTGGTTATTCAACCCTCTTTCCTTCATTGTTGCCTTATTTCATATGAAGTCATATTGCAGTGTAATGTAATAGCAAAAGTTCTTCTATATTGCAATTAATGTTGGAATTTCTTCTAAATAAAAACATCTTAAGTTCATATTGTGTTGAATCAATCTTTATGTGAATTCACATGTAATTCACCTTATCAAACTTTATTGATCTAAAAGTTAGATGTGACATCAAATCTAGGATGGTCATCTAGGCTCCATCTGCATTTAATTGAGAGGTAGTCATCTTGAGAGGGTCATTCATCCCACCAGACCAAGACACTTGTATTAAGATGGTATGGAGGTGTTTCAGCTGCAAATGGAGCCTGTTTCATTAGCTTAGATTAAATGTTCACATATTTTATGGGTAAAACCTGGTGAGATGAATACCATCCCATGTCAAATGCTTGAGTTTTTCCTTCATGAGAATTGATGCCGTGTGTCACATATTAGGAACTCAAAAAATGCACAATCTAATGTGAAAAAAAAATAAAAACAAGAAACAAAATATCTTAATAATATTTTTAGTGTGGCACCCCTTTGTTCTGGTTCAAGTAAAAGTTTTTTTATATTATATTATTTTTTGTCTTTCCCTGTTGGGAAATATTTGTTTCAAAAGACAGTTTGCAGAATGTCAAACAGCATATGTGACAACAGGAACATTTCACCTACAGCTGAAAAGCAACCTGTCAATTTATCATTCAGTTACTGCATCCAAGCCATTTCCGATGGGATTATTTAAAATAATATTCAGGGACAAATATGTCATTAAACTAAGTAACCAATAAAGTGAGAAAAAGAAATGTGTGGGAATACAAACGAGTTACTTATCTCTAAAGGATGCAAGTTTAACATTTCAAAGCGAGTCTCAAATGGTAACAGTCGTCTTTATCAAGTAGGGTTCATAAATAGCAACCTGTTAGTGGTGGGAAACTGTATACTGCATGTTACACTAGCCAAGAAGCAAAAGGAACAATTTATAAGGCATGATTTGCAATGGAAAGTGAGCATGTCCAGAGATAGATTTCATACAGATAATTGCTGTCTTCGAAACGTGGACATCAGCCCTCTTGTCTCAGTTCTTACAGTGGTTTCTGCAGTTTGTCAGCCACCGTTCCTATCATCTCTCACAACTACAGCCTGACCCAGTAAATCAGTGCTACCAAAAAGAGTGGAGGAAGTAAGGCAGTTTGTGCTGTGTCGTTATTTGGAGATATTAGAAAGATTTGTTATCTTACAGTAGAGCCTAATACACTGTTGTTCACAATCTAACTTTTAGCCATCTGCCCTTGGAATAGCTCTGCTGCCTTGCATGACATTCAATATTTGACATGCCTTCAGTGATACAGTCCACAAGTTTTCATACATACCAACCACAGGCTGTAGAAAAGGATGTTTCAAAGTGAAAGTGTATACAGAAGTGTTATTATAAAATGCCTAAGCTGTCTTGGCATATACCATATAAAATGTGGGCCAGAAAAAAAAAAAAAACACAACACATTTTTATGTAATCCCCTTCATGCATTGCTTTATGAAGTGATCTCAGTGAGGTAAGAGATTAAACATGCCTCTGTAGTTCTGTGTGAGAAGCAACTTGCACAGAGCGGTCACAGTGGTAACTGATACAAAATGAAGAGCAATTCATGAATGAGTTCTGCCCTTGCTGTGCAATGACTGGATAAGCCATCAAAACCAACAGTACACAGTTTACTTTTGTTCCTATGTGGTCTTGGAAATTACCACTGCATTCATCAACAAAAAAAGGTAATGTGCTAATATGCTCTGGGGAAAAAAAAGCCATGCAAAGTAATTTCCAAGCAGAAGGCAAGAGAAGAAGATATTTTCCAGAACTGGAAATAGCATATATTGCCTGAGTTAATCTGAATTCAGGGAGCCACAGTACTGATTTTTTTCTGCAAATGGTGCTTATCCAGAAAAAAGGAAACAAGCAGTATTTGTGAGCTATCATAGGAACTTCTGCAAAAAATCTGAATTCAAATCTTGTCTAAGTAATAGCAGAGAATGATACTGTTGGTTTCATCTTATTCTTTCTAAAGAAACAGTTCAACAAAGTTATTTGAGCACGCTCAGCAGAGGGGTTATGCATAGAGTCCTTCAGGCTGGGGATAGTGCAGCAGGGGTGTGTGGAGAAGCAAGCGCTGCAATTGTTTGCATTTTATAAGGTTCAGTTTTCTGAGGTAAATGCAAAAAAAAATCTCTTTTATGACCAGTGTATCCTGGGTATATTTTAAACAAATATCTCACCTGAATAATAGACAGCAGAGAAAAAGGACAATAAGCTGAAACATGACTCATGATGATGAGGTAGGTTTTAGAGAGTGTCAATTTAATGTGTCTGTCTAGAGCTGGTGGTGGGTGAGACTGTGGGGAGAGAAAGAGAGAGAAAGAGATTTGTATCTCTCTGCTCCCAAACATTTAAAACTAATGACCTACAGTGTGTTGCATGAGTTTATGCACAGATACCTGAATCACCTACCACTTCTGTAAGGCTCTGTATAGGTGCAGTAGTCCTTTCATGTGTAGCAGATTGCAGCTAAACCAGTCATAGGCAGCAGCAGAAAATGTGCAAATGAATACATAACGCCCACTTAAAGCTTATGTTAATTCAACTGCCGCTTCGAAGAAGAATTAGCAATGGGTAGTATGTGCTCTGTCTTGTTAAACAGCTAGCGCCACGCTACAGTTGTTTGAAAGCCTGCAAAAAGAAGAAACATCTGATGTGCCTATTATGCAGTAGGCTATAATGTTAGTAATAGAAGGAACATGTTATGAAACATAAATATCAACTAATTAACTTCTGGAGAAAAAAATATGCGGAAAGAAAGGAGCAATTGGGATTTTCTACAGGAAAAATGCATCATTTCACAAACTTCATTGGCACTGTGATCTGAACAGATGCGTGTTTCAGCTCTGTTTCCTTGGCCTTCTCTGAAGTTCATTTATTCTAGACAGGTAATCAACTGCTGTTAAAAGAAATTTGCCCTTGAGTGAGACAAATGGATGGTTAGGGACTGGAAAGAGTCTGTCCCTTTCCCAGCTCACAGTTCAGGTCAAGATTATCAGCACAGCAGTGTGCAGCCCATATTGAACACATCTCCCGATGATGTTGATATTCAAAGACTGTTGTCTTCCTTCTTCAAGAAGCTGAAATCCACAGGAAGAAATGAGAAATGCCGTGGTAAGTGGGTTAGTGACTTTGGTTGCTGGATCATTGCATATTTCCACACTGTTCCACAGTACAGACAACTCACAGGTACAATCCACACATTTTTCTCAATTCAAGAAAATTTACACAGCAAAAGAAGTAATTTCAGGCAGAAGGTAAGCCAAGACTCTTGCTTTCTAGGCAGAGATGCTACATTGAGCTAAAGCAGCTGTGTTACCTTAGGTGACCTTCTGGTAACGCTCATCATCATCGTCATCTCTCCTGTTTCAAGCAGCAGGAAAATCGTGGTTCACTTTACTGAGGATGGTAGTAGTTCTCCGTAGAATGAGGTAATCCCTTTTTTCAGACATAAACATCAGAATTAAACCAGAATGGATTTAAGATAAGTTCCAGCTTTGCAACTCAAGTTGCCTGCTGTCCTATGGATATTTCTGTCCCTGTTTTGTGCTGGCATATGACTGCCTATGGTTATATACTACAGTATTGATAATACAGTATTCTGATATAGTCTTAGGAATCTGGCAACAGGAGCATGCTTTCCACAGATCAGCCGTAAGAGAGGGCTATAGTCTACCACCTATATATGAGAACACAAAGTTCTTCTGTGCTCCATTTTTCAGATGAAGTCCTGAACTAAGAATGAATGGGAATTAATCAAAATGAAGAATGGAGAGATTTATTGATTCTTTAATTTAAACTTTAAAAAGAAAAACTGATTAAAAGAATTACAGATGTTGCAACTTTTACAGTATTTTCAAAGGTAATCAACATTTTTAATTTGGAAACAAAACTGAAAATGTTATTTAAAGAATCATGCTATGTCTCCCAGCCAATCCATCTGCACACTTACATCAAATTGGCAAAGCATATTGTTTTGGATAGTTGGGCAAGAAAGAAAACAAGACATAAAAATATATATTTATGAACTTTATCAAAGGTTTTAAAGGCAGTATCCTGAATAATATTTTCTGTTACACAGCATTTTTATGTGAAACCACTTTACAAAGAAAAATAAGGATTATTATTTATTTGTCTTAAAACAGCACCTAAAGAGCTGACCTCAGGCCTAGGGAGAGTAGATACTGAACAAGCACACAGAGCTACATCAACAAAAAGATTGCAGTATCTATCTGCTTCCTACATTTGTTGCTGACATTCAAAATTTTAATTTTCAAAGACCCCTCAAACTGTTTTCAAACAGTATAGATGTCTGGATTTTGTAAATGTATCCACTTTTACAAGATAGGCTTCCTGAGTATTTAATAGTAGGATTGCTAGCAGTTACCCTAAAAGTTAATATAATCAAAGATTTATGTCCAGGTTCCCACTGTGAAGAGAAATAGAAACCTTCAAAGGACCAATCTTCCTATCATAAGGTGTGAGCCTAAGGTATGTAGGATGAATAACCCTCTGACAGTGCCTTCATTGACTGAAGAGGAGAATTAACCAAGATCAGCCCCAATTTGACGTCAAATATCTGCTTGTCAGCATGTGCAGAACCACCCAAACCATGTCTGCATGAACTAAACATCCACTGAACTAAACATCCAACTAAACATCCACTCAGGATTTGGGAATTCTCAGAACATGGCTACTGGACCAGTCATCGTACACAGGGAAAAATTGCTGGAAGAGATGCCGGTGCCATCTTTGCTGTTGCCCATTAGAGCACTGAGAAGGGTCTTGGAAGCCTTGAATTCACATTCCTCATCTGCTTCAGAGGTCTTGAACTCACACTTTCTGCAAGTGTGGTTTAATAACTGGATGTGGCACATTTTGGACCGGAGGGTCTGCTCTACCTCTCTGACTGAAACTGCTCCACTTCATAAGTGCTCATTTAAATATCAACTGAGGTAAACACCGAGAATAAAACTGTCTTTTAGCTTAAGCACTTGTGTGAATGTAAAAAGATGTGTATTAAACCTCTTCATCTAATTTGCATTATTTTATTCAAAGTCAAATAGCTTCATCAAAAGTGGCCGAGAAGACTCTCCTCCTTCCCACTCCCACATTGCCCTGAAGTGCAGTAGTGCTCATTTAAATATCAACTGAGGTAAACACCGAGAATAAAACTGTCTTTTAGCTTAAGCACTTGTGTGAATGTAAAAAGATGTGTATTAAACCTCTTCATCTAATTTGCATTATTTTATTCAAAGTCAAATAGCTTCATCAAAAGTGGCCGAGAAGACTCTCCTCCTTCCCACTCCCACATTGCCCTGAAGTGCAGTGATTATGGGATATAAACGATTGCTGCTCAAGTCTCCTCAGGCAAAAGAAGTTAGTTATGCATTTTGTGGAAAAGGGTTAGACTTTATCATTAACTTCAGGAAAGTTCCATCCAATACCTTAACCATTTCCTTTCTCTTTTACAGAAAACCTGACAATTAATATATGCAAAATCAGTGGTCCTTTTCAAAACTATTGGCTTGAGTCACATCCTCAGATAGCAAATAGAAGTGAAGGCCCTCCTGGTTTACAATTAGGGTTTGAAATAAAAATACAGTACTTTTACTTACAAATCAAACCCCCACACAAGCTTCAAGGAAGAAACACAAAAGAAACCATAGCCTGTGTTTGGAACTGAACTTACACTGAACCCTTCATGAGCAAAAGTACTTTGGCACCTCTGATTTCCACCAGGGACTAGAGCTGGAAATGACCATGCTCTAACAGAAAGGCTTTTCTTCTGGTATTTCCAGCTGAGATGCCAAGTGGAAGTGCTGGAATCTGATAAGAAAGCTTGGTCTCATAGATGTTTATCCAAACTCGACCTGAACTGTAAAGTTTCGGATATCTGGCTATCTTTATGTAGGGGTTTAACCCCAGTCGGCAACCAAGCACCACACAGCCGCTTGCTCACCCTCCCTACCCCCCAGTGGGATGGGGGAGAGAATCAGAAAAACAAAAGTGAGAAAACTTGTGGGTTTAGCAGGAAAAACAAGTGATGCAACCGCTCACCACCTGCCGACCAATGCCCAGCCAGTCCCCAAGCAGCGATCACTGCCCCCTGGCCAGCTTTCCCCAGTTTATATGCTGAGCATGACATCACATGGTATGGAATATCCCTTTGGCCAGTTTGGGTCAGCTGTCCTGGCTATGCTCCTTCCCAGCTCTTGTGCACCTAGCAGAGCATGAGAAGCTGAAAAGTCCTTGACTTAGTATAAACACTGCTTAGCAACAACTAAAACATCAGTGTGTTATCACATTATTCTCATGCTAAATCCAAAATACAGCACTGTACCAGTTACTAGGATGAAAATTAAGCCTATCCCAGCTGAAACCAGGACACTTTATAAACTGATATTCAAGTGAGTTAGCAGAACAGTCTTCATTATTTATACTCAAGTATACATTTGTTGTTTTAATAGAAAACTTCCATCTTTTCATAGAAACCAAAGCAACGAAAGTATCAGTAGTACAGGTTAATACAATGGTGAAAGACGATACTTGACTAGCAGATGCTAAAAATAAAGTCACTGGATACAAGGCCTTCCAATCAAAAGAAATACATTTGAAATGTCTGTCTTGTCTCCTCACCCTCTTAAATTACAGCGAGAAAAAATTTTACATTGAAGGCCTGGTGTTAAGTCCCAGAAATCACTGTGAAATCACTAAGCAGTCTACTGTCGAATTGGCTCATCTTTGGAACAGGCCTCTACTGTAAAACTTGGCGTCATTTATACTGCCATCACTCTGTTAAGCTCTTAAGAGGTACTTTAACTGAAATTGTTATAGGAAGTGAGACCTTGGACAGTTTCTCAATGGAAGAGCACTTATTCAGTCCTCATTCTGCCCTAGCAGCACCAGGCGATGATAGCCTGTAAAAACTGACAAGCTGTGCTGCCTGTTTTCGGAATGCATTGCTAAAACATTTATGATGGATATGTGTTCCGTTCAGGAAAACTAATACAGAGATTATAATGTACCCTTAACAGTGAACTAAAAAGAGAAGCACTCTCTGACCTGGTAAAACAGCTGAGTATCATTGCGTAACAGTGAAGAACTGAACCCAATAAATTATTACAGCTAACTGCTTGTGTTTGCATCAACTTGTGAAATAGCTTAATTCCCCTGTGCTGGGGAATGAAGTAATATTACCTTCTCTAATAGCACAAATGATTAAAGTGAGACCTTCAGATGACTGTGCCCAATAAACAACAATCATGCCTTAGTTTCTGCACCAGGTGTTATATGGGCATTTTCCAGAAAACTCCTGCTTTTGATATCTACAACAGTTATGAAATTTATGCAATTATTTGATCAACGTATATGATGCACTTGTCCCAAATGTTCTGGATGAATGTATATGTTATACAAAAACTCGCTTTATTGATAAAACCAAACTGACACAATTTCAAATAAATACCTCCCAACCAGCAAAAACTAGACAATTTTCCTCTAAATAAAATCCTAAGGTATTACAGCTTATATCAGTAGTATTCATTGACAATCAACACACTAGACCTAGAACTAAAGATCACATCAGGGTAGAAGTTTATCCATCTAGAACTCCAAATGTGAGGACCATGAGCATGTATTCCTCTGGTAATCTTACCTGTTGCCTTATAAGAGACTGTGTCTTTCAGATACAGTGAACTAAAAAGCCAGTAATTAATGTGCATCCAGAATGGGAGTGGAAGGCAGGATAGTTATTAAACAGCAACGCACTAAAAGACATAGAGTAGAAAGCAAACCATATTTTAGTTTTGCTGAGGCTTCCAATTATTTTAAAACCTGAACTTTACAACTGCTTACTCTGGATAAGCAAAACAATGGAAAGTCTGCATTTGGACATATGTTTGTAAATAAGAAAACAAAACAGAATAAAATTCCTTGGTTATTATTGCTGCCAAGGTATCAAGGTGCACCTAAAGGTCCTAGAAGATACTCTCAGTTCACAAGCTTGGCTAAAAGGAAGGAAATTTCTCCATCAGTCTCAGACAGTACCTCTCTCAGACAGTCTGCCAGCTTCTCTCAGATGTGCTTCAGGTAATTACTTCTCACCCAAGCAATGACCTCAACCCGGCATGAAGAAAGCTGAGTGTTGCGGTTTAACCCCAGCTGGCAACTGAGCACCACACAGCCACTCACTCACTCCCCCCTGGTGGGATGGGGGAGAGAATCAGAGGGGTAAAAGTGAGAAAACTCATGGGTTGAGATAAAGACAGTTTAACAGGTAAAGCAAAAGCCACACACGCAAGCAAAGCAAAACATGGAATTCATCCACCATTCTATCCCAGCCAAAACCAGCACACTGAGGAACTGTGTCATCTGCACAATATGAAGCAAAGTGGAGCTAAGTGACGTCACTGTATTGGTGGTTGCAGTCAAAGGGGTCACAATGTTCCCTTTAGTGACTACATATATTGTTTCAAATAAGATGTATGACATAAAAGTCTACCATGCAACAAACTGTCTTATTTGGTAAAAGAATCAGTCTGAGGTTTGTCCTCTCAGAGGGAAAAGAGTGGCACTCTCGGGCATGTCTGTGCCTGCTTTTGCCAGGAACTGTAAATGCCACATAAATGATGCCCCATGTGAAAAGTCACTTGTGACAGTTCTGAAAGAATCTGCTTGGACGCAAAATGTATTTGCCGATATCTACGCAGCCAGAAGGTATTGATTCAAAGATCAAGAAAGGCAAATACAGTGTTGCTGACATTTTTTAAAGGGTCATATGCAAAACATGTCTCAGAATCAGAAAGACTTTCTAAAATCATTTTCTGATTTCCATCTCTCTTTGTGTGTAAGACTATCAGAAGACTGGGGATAGCCTAGCAGCGGTTTCCACCACCTCATTTACGTACACTGTCTACCTGAACTATCAAAAAGTCTGCTTTAAACCAAATCTGTTTTGGTTGGTTCATACTGCAGAGCTCATGCGTTTCCCAAAAGTGCCAGTCTGAACAGATAGAGACAGAGACCCCTGGGGATGAGAGGATATGCAGTGCCTGCTTTTCTTTCGCTTTTGCAATGGTGTAAACCCACAGTAGCTTTAATGGATTTACAGCAGATATAACCTGTGTATGAAAGAGATTTCTAGACTTCAGTAACTAGGTTTGAAGTAGGAGCATCCATTAAGTTGTTCCAGAGGGCAACTGCTTTTGAATCAGAGAATGCATTTGGATCATCTCTGCTATGAAGTGATAAGCTGTGTAAGTTCAAAGTACAGTGGAAAGCCTTAACATTATCCACGCTTATTAGTACACAGTGCTTGTATAAACGCTATGGGAAATACCGTTGTGATTGTGGACACAAATCAGCTCTGACTGCAAGACCGTATATGCTTGTTATTATTCTTTTAGAGGTTATTACTGAATCTCTATATGTGCCACATTCTTTCAACCTGCTCTGAAGTCAGTAACTTCTTATATCTTATTATTCAGTGAACAAAGACATAGCAGGTTTGTCTAAAAAGTCACTATAATGATAATAATCTATAACTGTGAGTTAAACGGCACTTTGTGTTAACCTGAAGATTTTCCAGAATATGTGTTAGCTATCACATTCTCTCTAGACAGCAAACCAAGACTACCAAAACTAAGATAGGTAACTCTACTGTCCACTCTGGCAAAAGTGTAAACTGACAGAAACTCCTCTCTACAATTTCTTCTGTTCCAATTCCTTCAAAAGAAGAGGCCAAAAAACTAGGTTTACTGGTACATGCTATATTCCCTGCCTTCAGTTTTATGCTGTGAATATTATGAAGCACTGCAACAGAGTGGACAGAGCCCAGAAGCAGCAACTGCTTTTTAATTCTCTTTAAAGAATATTTCATGCCTAAAAGAAGGAAGTGGGTTGCAATCTATACTTCTATGACCAGATAGTAAATATGATTAAGGTCTGTGCTTAAGGTCAATATGACACCAATTTACACAAAAAAAAAAGCAGTAGTATATATCAGCACTTGTTTCAGAAAAGTACTAGATTCTTGACTGGCACAGTTTAAAGGCAGCTCCACTCACATTCAGAGATTTATACTGTTTTATATTTGCTCAGAGTCTGGACTTAGATATAATGCAACTAATAGTCTGAGGAATAAGGAAAAAGGCGAAATAGCAAACCAATAGGAATATGGGCCTACCATACACTTATTGTGTGTTTCACTGGAGAATGAAATTCATCTATGCAGAAGGATATTCCTAAAAGTGCACCCAGACTGAATTTAAGTAGATGTGGAAGGAAAAGAAACGACAAGGGCTGTGTTAGTTCACTGTTTACTGAAGTAAAGTACAATAATATATCACTGTTGTATTCATGCTTGTGAGTATTCTCTAGCTAACCAGGTTACATATTTAGCTTTGTATTACCAACAACTTTCATGAGATTTTCAATTCTGTGCATTGACTTTGTACTGCATAGCTTGCAGAGAGTATTTTCTATATTTCTTTCATTGTATTCTTTCTTATTTATGATTCTTGCATGCAAACAGGCTTTTTGAGAGTTCATCAGTTCCAGCTGGTTATTTTCCACTTGATGTCAATAATTCTTTATTCAGCCATTTATCAGAATTCTTTTCACTGCATCCAATGGGTGATGTCACCAAGAAAGAGTTATAATTGCAGGTGGGAAATGAAAAGGAGATCAAAAAGCTTTCAAGTAACAAAAATTCTCTATTTATGCAAGTGTTCTAAGAAACAAAGGCGGCAATAAGAAACAAGCAGACAACAAAGTAGAATTCAAATGGGAGCAAAATTATGGCTAAACATACTAATCTTCAAAGTTTAACATGGGTTGTCAGCAGTTCTTTCAGAAAATCATGTTCCTGAAATTGCAACTGTAGAAGCATTAGTCAGCTATATATGAATGAATATTTCCCTTTTCCAAATCAGATTTATGGAATATTTTGCCTTCTCTCAGATTATAATATATTTGCATCTAATAGTTCTAATTTAGAATGTTTGAGTTATAAATAGATGGGAAATGTGGCATAAATTAACATTGATACGAAAGACTAATATGTTTTCCTTATGAGCTGTAAACTGCTTCCATGTCAAAGGAAAGCTAAACTGCTCTACGCTTGAGGTTTTCTAAGGCAAGAATGCATTGGTGTTTTAGAGCAGTCGAGGTGCTCTTGAATTGCAAGATGTACTATCCAAATTCCTCCCCATGTTAACTATTACTGACCTTCAGCCATGGAAAGCAGCTAGTAGGGTGACTTAATTTGGCACCTGTTCTGGGGATTTCTGAATAGCTGAAGCCAAAAGCAATCCATATTTAGGTGGCCCAGCCTGTTCTCAACACATACTGTATTTTATGGTGGATTTCCTTAGGAGATTGTAAGGGCGATGCCATACTGGAATTCCTAAGTGTTGCCTTTCACTCCTTCAAATGCCAAATGTGAGGCTGTTTTTACCTACATCTTTTCTGTGGTAAGAGTGGCATCCACAGGAGAGGTTCCTCCAGTATAGTAATTGTGATGCATTTTCCAAAAATGCCTCATGGGGATTCACATTTCTTGGGAACTGGAAAGGAAGGGAAACTATTAATCAAGTGAAACTAGGCTTGAAGTGTAAATGCGATGCTATCGGGTATGCATATTGTATGGAATTTTCTTCCCATTTCTTGAGGATAATCACAGGAAGAGTGTGGGTGGATTGGCTCACATATGAAAAGACATCTCTCAGCTAAAGGAAAAACAACATTTTAAAGCATAGGGTTTCGACACAACCCTAGACATAGGACAAAAGCAAAGAAATAAACTCAAGTCTACTTTCACATTAGTCTATTCTGAAATTATTGTTCCAATTCCTGTAACAAAGGTAAAACACCTCTTCAATTTCTGATTTTGGAATTCTGCTACCATATGTATGTTATTTTACTTTTTCAGATTCTTTAGAAATAATTATTATAAATACTTGTAAAGGCTTTTAATTGTCCAGAATTAAAAAATAACCACAAAGAGCTGAACAACTGGGTTGGATTCCAATTCTCATTATAAAATAAAAAAAGAAAAAAAAATGACATCCCAGAGCTTCAGACAGAATTCCTCCATGAACAGTCTTTTACCAAGGTGCATCACATTCTTTCATGAGGACATAGTCTACTATTTTTAATGACTATAACATATAACAGTACATAGAGGATGAAAATACCTTTATTTCTTTTCAGTTTCACAGCTGTATGTAGGATATAACACTGTGTATAAAAGAAAAGATGGGCATGATCTTCAGAGGAATGAAACTGGACAGTTTTGAAGCTTATTTCCCTCCCCTCCTGTAGCATTTTTACGCTAGCATGAAATATTCTTGAGCCAGCTGGTTGTTTTGTTCACACTGGCTTTCATTGCCTAATCTAGTGAATTCATTATAGCTCCCCGCCTGAGGGCTCAATTTTCAGCTGTGCTGAGCATGACCCATATCAGCTGTGGGAAAAGGGAGGCAAAGGCTCTGCGGGTGCCTCACACCTCCCCACATCCTCGGGAAGCCGTGGGGGACCCAGTTACCATGCCAGCCCCAGCAGCCGTGGCTATGTGACGTTGCCTTGCATGGGTCTTGGGGATTACTCTGCTAGCGGGAGTTTGCTTGGTCCCAGCGTGAATCCTGCGACAGGGTGTTGCAGGGTAGGAGAAGCTGCCATAAAACAATGCTGGCTCTATGTCAGGACAGGACTCTCCCGTACCAGGGGTTCCCTAAGGTATTCTTCCTGGGAAATGCTGCAGGGCTGATCTTGCAACGTAAAAAGAACTTTCTGGAACCAGAATCTGGAATTGGGCGTGTTGTTTCTGAGGTAACCAGACTCTAATGTCATCACAACAAGTAGTATAATTTTGTTTCTCAGTTACATGCTAGAGATATGGTATTACAGAGAAGCTCTGTGGCAAATGGATTCTATTTGCTCATGTGCTACAAAAGGACAAACAGTTCTCTGTTTTCAAGCTTTTTGGATGAGATTAGTGGTTGTGGAGACAGAGCTGTGTCCATTTTGTCCTCACTAGCAAGTGGGTGGTTGCCTCCCACGCTCACGTCACTGCCACATTTGGCAGCAATAACACTTTGGCAGTAATAATTTATCTAAGAGGTCCCAGCACTGTAAAGCAGTCTCACTACTCCCTAAAAATTTTCTGAGTTGACTAGTTTAGCTCTTTACTTCCAGTACACTGAGCTATGGTCACTACTTACACGCACACACAAACACACATGTGCGCCCATCTCCTAAGCACTGTAAGGAACCTAAAACTTACAAATCAACAAGACAGAATGGTCCCAGCCAAAGAAGAAGAACAAGCAAGATGAAAACATCATAAAGACCCCATGCTGGCACAGCACACTCTGACTCATACTTTCCAGTTATAAATGTCATCCATTAGGTTAAAAAAATAATAATAAAAATCAGTCTCCATTCTGGGTTGTGTTTTTTTTTTTACTGCTTGCTTTAATAGCTCTGCTCTTCATCAGCTCCAGTGTTCGGCAGCTGATCCCTCTTTCCTTGGCGAAGGACATGTGATAGTTTTGCTGAATAGCTGCAAACATGCTCTCTGCTGGGTACTAATAGCTGGCACATTAGGCTGCTTGGCGAACTGTGGCAGCCAAACAGAAATGCTTTCAACAGACTGATTTCAGTAAAGCAGTGGAGGGTTGGGATTTTTTTTCTTTTTCTTTTTTTTTTTTTTCCTTTCCCCACTCTGCTTGGTGCCAGAGTTCTTAAAATAGTTCTCTCAGAGTTTTCTTGTTACCCATTTTGGAGCCCAGATGTAGGAAGCAAGCCAGCACAGCTGGTGAAGCCTAAGTGTCTCACAGATAGGGAAGGCTTACATGGCCTTCATTTTATTCTTAACTGTTATTCTTCACTTTATTCTTAACTGTTATTGATGTTATTGCTGTTGGAGTGTCAAGAAAAAAATGCCCAGGCTTGCAGAGGTTAAAGGTCTACCAGCTGAAGACCTTTCTTTCCCTCCTGTCTTCATCACCAGGCCACTGCACTTTGTTATCTTCAGCACTTCCCTCATCTTTTCCCTCATCAGGAATGTAGATTTAATTAGTTGTTCCATTCTGAGCTCACACTGATACCTGTGCTGAGCTAGTACAAGTGATGCACAGTGATGCTGTGATGTGAACTCATTCTCACAGCAGGCTAGATATAAAATCAGCAGTCTCATTCTCACAGCAGGCTAGATATAAAATCTATATAATAAGTCTCCTTATACTTAGGAGTATATGCTAGATTTCTAGTGTGTTTCTGAGGAGAAAAGAATATATGGGGTGGTACCAGCCTTCCTGACAGCAACCTATATGTACACAACAAATTGAAAAGAGATTATATGCCAATCAGTAGAGTTTCCTTATAGTCATCTAGTAAGTACTGGGCTGGCCAGTCTTGATGACACAGTAACTTTCTTCCCCTAAGGATGCAAATCATATTGCTGGAAGCCTATTTCCTTCTGTGAATTTTTTTCCTGTTAGAGATTTGCTATCACCTGAGCACCCTCATGGGATCTTTCCTCATGCAACATGTGATAAGTCCTACCAGCCTTGAGTTGCTTATAATTGCACGGTTCCTACAGGGTGGTTTTTGAAAGCAGCCCAGTCTGGGGTATTACCGTTATAGACTGCAGAACTCCATGTTCCTAGTACATCTGTGAAAGCATTTGGGGGAAGAGCAATACGGGTGGAAGTAACACTGATTCATTCTATCTTCATATGAAAACAGAGGGAACAGTTGGCCTCTCCAAACTGGAATGATACAGATACAGAGATCTGAATATGCAAAAATAGCACAGCAATTTCTAGGAGAAGACTAAACACATCTCAGAAATGTATTGAAAAACAGTGCATTGAGGTCCACAGGGAAACATTTGAAAGGTGCAGAGTGCAACACTTGGTTACAGTAAACACTAGGTTACACTAAAAGTCAATAGGAGTCAGGTATTTAATCCTTGTTTATGCCTTTAGACCTCTGTTGTCTTCAACAGCTTGCTCTAGCAGGAAGCGTTGTCCCGTACCAGAAGCAAACCTCCGATTACAGCACTTGTGAATGAATGACAGAGGCTTTTGGAGGAGATGAACAATCAAATTCTGCAAAAAAGCATCTCTGGTGGATGTTGGGTTATTAATTTACAGCCTTCCACTGCCCACCATTTCCTTCTGCCTCCTCATGACAGAATCAGAATAATTCAGTTCAGGCCCACATCTCCCTGATGGGAACATCAGGTCCAGCATCTTAGCTGATGCCGGTAATAAAAGTGGTCTTGCATGAAGATGCAGGTCTGTGAGTGGGAGCTGCTGACGCATACGTGTTCATTTCTACCAGCACAGTTACAGGAACAGTAAATTCCAGTAAGCAAACAGCTGAGAAGGTATTTCCTTAAACAGCTTCTGTTGTTTGCACAGATAATATGAATACAAGTCTCTATACTCTGCACTAATTCATGCATGTGACTGTGTTCAAGCTTATGCCTACCTCCATTTCCTCCCCTTGTGTCAGCAGCTCACTGCTTATGTTGGTTCTGAAGTTCACAGTAATTATATATAAGCAACACATGACTAGAGAGCTTTAGATGAGGTCAGGCTTTTTTGCATGCAGGCTTTTGTTACCATATGCCTCCTTTTCTAGGGAAGAGGGACAGTGTAACGCCTGAGACTGGAATTTTGCAGGTACCTGCCGAGGTGTGTACCCAACTTCCACTAGCTGTTCACAGGACCTGTATGTTTCTCTCTCCTTGGAGGGCTTCTTGGGGGCTTTAACTTGAGCAGAGAGGTTTTTGAGTATTCCTAAGGTGAGATTATGTCATCAGCCATTTGGAAGTGTCTCACCTAAGCTACTGTTTAGGTTCACTATATTAATTGGAGAGGGGTAAGCACCTTCACATGCCAGTTCTCTACATCATAAGACAAGTGTATAAGATTAATTTCCATACAGCATTAATAGAGAGGGCCCTGACAACTCTCTGAAATTGTATGCTAAAGCTTGTGTGACTAAATCTGTATGAAGTAAATCTTATTTTTCTGTAATTCTTCTGTCATGGCTGAGCCCACCACAGAGACACCACATAGAAGCCTCTGTGTACCTTCTTTCCTGATGATTTTCTACAAAGATCTTCATTAGCTCAATTATCTGTAAAGCTACCCATAAGAAAAAAGATCTTGAAATGGATAACAGATGCACTTAAGAGTTACATCTTGTGATGAACGAACACAAAATCCCAGCTTCATTATAGCCAGCCCACACAGTCACATTTTTTATTGCTCATATGTAATGATCAACAATCATTTGGGACAAAAAAATAAACTCGAGCCAGAATTTTAACAGTCTCATAAAATAAAATAAAATAATTTAAAAAATGGAAATTATTTACAATGTTTGAAGCACCTGGGAGAAGCACCCTGGCTTGACCTTAACTACTTGCTAATTTCTATCCTTCTGGTGTTCTCAGTAAGACCTCTGGTATTTCCATCTTCCACTCTTTATTATCCTCTCCTATACCTGCTCCGAATGTCACACATCATCCTCAACAATCTATTTTTTCCTTTCACAATATCTTTAACTATAACTGGTCTGTTCTTCACCCATGAAATTTAGCTTCCAGTTCATTCCTAATTTTGTGTACAAGCTGTATGATAGCCCTTAGGCTCATGTGATATTATTTCTGTTCTGTCTGTTTAGATGTGCTCATTTTTTATGGCAAATATTTCTCTTCCTGTTGGAAAGCTATCTTTAAATATTCGTTATTGTTCTATAAATCCTTATGTGTCCTTTGTATGGTGATCTTTCCTTTTCTCAAAATCCACTTCCTGTACAAACACATTTACCTGAGCCTTGAAACTCCTCTGCTACCTGCATTTCACTTGCCCCAGTGTTTGCAAGTAAACAAATTTAGGACACATCTACACAGATAGGTACAGGCAGTTACATAACTATTCTGCCTGAACTCCAGTCTGGCTGAATACCATGTAGTTCAAACTATTTTGTCCTGCTAAGATTAAAATGTTTATTGCATCTTAGACTCTGGGAGTGGAGTGAAGGTGCAACTATCTGGACCCATTCATCTGATCACATTATTTGCATGGCCAAAATCAGCAGTGAACTGTGGTTTACGCAGAAGCATTCACAAATATTTTGTATATGATATTTGCCTGCCCAGAGTACTTCTCAAGATTTATAGGAAATTTTTTTCTGGTCCTCTGACTCATTTTGCAAGTGCTGAAGTCATCTGAAGTGAATTCTTCCTCTGTGAGGAGGTTCAAGGCTTGTGAGGCTTGAACTGAACACTCTGCCAGTCTAATTGCAGCATTTCATTTTCTTGCAGAGGTAACCTACAACCAATGCAAGTGATTCCCAACCAGGTGATGGGGAAGACAATTTTACGCAGTTTTGCTCAGTCTCACAAAGAACTGTAATAAAAGACTGATAATAAGTACTTCTTAGTACTTTTTTGATCAGATAAACTGGCAAAACTTCTTCAACAACACTGTTGGCATCCCATAATGTTAAAAGTTATCTAAGTGTAAAAATAATGCATTATAATAAAGATTTTCTCTTTTTTTCCTTCTCTTTTTCCAGTTCAGTATTTCTTGCAGCTTCTGTATCTTGACATTAAAAGTTGCTGAGACCAGTCAAGTCAAGTTTACCAGATGTCAAATTTTGATGGTAATTATAAGAGACTTAGGTATTTTAGCTTTCATCTTTTCTAGAGATAGCATTGCACAGCAGAGACAGGTTAACCAGGTTAACCTGGTAAAAAAGGCCTATTTCAGTTTCACTGGTTAAAAACAACACTTTAAACGCCACATGGAAATGAAGAAGCGACAGTGCCGATCACAGAGCACCAAGGTAAAGCTCTCTGCTGCTCAATAAGAGGTCAGCTATACGCTGCACTAGCACGTTTCCCAGAACGTCTTGGCAGACGGTTCCCATGCAGCATATTATGTTAGATTAATTGAAAGGTAGAAAAGGCATGGATAACTATAACAAGATCTGAATCCAACAATGTAATAAGAGACAAAGGATTCCAGAGAACAGTAAAGAGAAAAATGGTTGGAAGATGAAGCACTTGGCTGTAATGGCTACTTACTTAATTAGCAATATCCCTGATCTAATAAAATCATCATACTATGAATCATCTTGCCCCAGTTCATTCAACAGAGGTGTCAATTATACAATCAGTGGACATTTATGCATTTTCCCCCCTATCTACTAACATTGTTTCTTTTTTTTTTTTTTCCTTTGTCCTGGGCAACAACATGACAAGCTCTCAGTCAAATCCTTGTCTCACATGGATTAGAATACAGGATCTTCTTGGCTCCCAGTCAGTTGCATTGTTTTCATCTAATAAAAAACATCAGTGGAAAAATTCACCACTACACAAAAAGCAAATAACTTGAAACACTTTAACGATTGTGTACTAGTGCTGGCATGCTTCAAAAATAACTGCTGAACATTGCTAAGAGGACTGCAGGACTATATAATTATTTATGACAAGCTTTCAGCTTTTTTTCCTTCTCCTAAATGGTTGGTGTTAGTTGAAGGCCAAAGGAATACTGTGAAAATGAAGGAAGGAAAGCAGCGGAATGCTTTTTGTAAGGCAACTGCCTTCCATCTTCACTCACCCATGAGCAACCATACTAAGCATCTCCTGGGAGGACCACTATTCAAAGGTGTTTGGACTTCAGATTTCATAATCTGAAATCCATGGCTGTAAATAGTAAGAATGAAGAACCATGAATAGAAATTAGTAGGAAATCATTTATTCCCATTCCAGGAATATGTTCAAGTCAAGAAACAGTTTTCCATTCCATATTGGGATGAAATTGAGTCTTTTCAACTTTTTCAAGAAAAAAAAAGAGCAAGTAGTTCCCCCCCTCATCCTGCTGCTCCCCCTCATGTCCTCCAAAAGAGCAAAGCAATTAGGGTGCCAGCCTCCAAGGAAAAGAAACTGGATCTGAAGCCCAGCTCCACTAGCGTGATGCATTCACATGCCTAGTCTCAGTACTTGACAATCCCGTCATGCATTGCAGAAGAGTGTCCAACCTGCAGGCTAATTCTGAGGTCAGATACAATTCATTCTTTGTACTTAAAATAGCCCGTTCTGGAGCTCAGATGCATTTCCAACCATCACTTTTCTGATGCTGATGTATTCCCCCTAAATCTCTCAGTTAGAGCACATTGTTTAGCCTGGAGAAAAGGAGGCTGAGGGGAGACCTCATCGCTCTCTACAACTACCTGAAAGGAGGTTGTAGCGAGGTGGGTGTCGGTCTCTTCTCCCAAGTAACAAGCGATAGGACGAGAGGAAATGGCCTCAAGTTGCGCCAGGGGAGGTTTAGATTGGGCGTGAGGAAAAATTTCTTTACTGAAAGAGTGGTGAAACATTGGAACAGGCTGCCCAGGGAAGTGGTTGAGTCCCCATCCCTGGAGGTATTTAAAAGACGAGTAGATGAGGCACTTAGGGACATGGTTTAGTGGGTGGTGGTGTTGGGTCGACGGTTGGACTCGATGATCTTAGAGGTCTTTTCCAACCTCAATGATTCTATGATTCTATGATTCTACGACTCAGCTTTGGTACTCACCCCCAGCCTCTCTCTGCCGCAGGGTTGAGAAGAACTTGTTGTTTGTTTGAGCACCCACTGCCACTAGCAGTGGGTGCCACTAGCACCCTAATTCACCCCCAACACACACACAATGCACAAATGAAAGTGGAAGTGAGAGTGTAGAGAAAAGAGAGGCCTACATATCCCACAGAAACATGTATTATACCTCTGTTGTAGTATTTCTTCCAGAAAACTGAATGAAAGATGGCCAGCTTCTGAAGTATGCTTAGGAAACATGTTCTTACGTCAACAATTTCATTACTAACCCACATCCCTGAATAGCAACACAGAAAGTAGTGTTTGTTTGGCTTTTTTCTCTCTAAATATCAGCATCACTTTTTGCTTGCATGCTACTATCCTTGTTGAATTTCACTGGACTACCTGCATGTCTAAAATTCAGCATCTGCATAAGTATTTGCAACACTCTGGCCACTGTTTATCATGTCTTATTCATGCTGCAATATCTGCAAATATGTAAAAATTAAAATTTGTAATAGTATGCTAATCCGTGTATTCCGTGACTGAAGGAAAATATTCCCATGTCTAACATAAATAACAGAATTAATTCTTTTCCCCACAGTGAGGATTTGCTGCTCTACCTAAACTAAGCAGTCTGATTTCTTCTCAGATGAAGGGCTGTTTGTGAGTGAGGGGGTTGAAATCTGGTCAGTACTATCACACACAACAATGAATGATACCAATAATAATAAAAAGATATTTTAGAAGCATTTGAAAGATGATCACCCTACATAATCATTAACAATCTGTCACTTGCTGGGTCTTTTTGGGCACAAAGTCATTAACACCAATACTAACAGCTGCTGCCATCCTGAATGTCAGGGAAGGAAAAGATTAGAATAAAACTCCATCCCACATTTTTAGTTTCCCATACTGAACTGAAGGATGTAAACCCTAGGTTACATACCTCTGACCTTGGTATGCAGGTTTATCTGGATATTCACGTTGCAACTGGACCCCCCATAAGAATTTAACAAAATAACAAAAGCTCACAATGACACGGTACCAGCTGCATCTGAATATATTTGGGTGTTGCTGGGAGAAGTTAAACTATTGCAATGCTCAGTAAAATAAGCTGTGAACACAAGTAGGTGAATCATCGCTTTATCCCTGTTGCATTTCAGATCAAGCTTCTGAAACATTTTAACCCAGGCAGTAGAGACAACTGCATGAATCTGGATTCATAAACTATTTTGCTCTGATGGGAAAACCATGTATGTAGCTGAAGTAAACTGGAGCGTTTACAATGCCTGCAAAATGGGACAAAAGAAAACTGTTGCTTTTCTTCAACACCTTGCAGATGGAAAAGAAACAAGGAAAATCCTCTGAGTGAAGTTCAGGGCCTGAGAAAGATTTCAGGTGCCCAGATCCAAATCGTCACCAAATAGGATTTGTAGATATGCCTTGGTGCCTAATTCGTACTGACTTTTCACAGAGTGCCTTTACAAATCTGTTCCATGAGCTAGGATTTCATATTTTGCTGCAAGGCAGAGCCTGCTCTGAGGAAAGCATTTTGTAGCTCATGTGGCCTGATGCTAGGTTTGCTCAAAGACGTGTTTGGAGGAAGCTGGGAGTGGGAGGAATGTATTGCAAATGTGAAGGTCCTGCTTTCAGCTGCAATGAGTTTTGCCTCTGGGAGAGTAAGGTCAGAAATGGTGAGTGGCCATCTTCTATTTAGTGCAGTTAGTGGTTTATACCTCATGCGGCAGTTGCCAAGGAACCAGGAAAGGGTCCTGAGCATGAACATGAAATTCTTTGTGGCCTCTGGCATGTGGATGACAGGAGTTGGCCTTTTTTGACTGCTGGATCCCCCTGTGGCTGTGACAGCCATGTAAGGCACGGTGACCAAGGCTAGGTCTGCCACTAATAAAAAACGCTTGAAACCCTTTCTCCTCATATAAATTAAAATGCAAATATATGTAGTCATAACAGCAATCTGGAATGGAGGCACTGCCAAAAGCTTTAGAAGTCCCTTAAGACTTGCAGCAGATGTCCACAGTGAAGAAGAACAGTTGTGACTGAGGGCACCAGCTTTGCTGAGCCATTGCTGTATCTGGTCAGATCAGAAGATGAAGTGTGAATGCACAAAGGAACGTTATCCTACTGTGCCTTCAGAGAGATCTGAACCACAGAGGATTGTGCCCAGCAAAGACATCACTGGTGAGAGTTTCTAGGAATAGAGAGCTTCCAGCTTTACTCCTGGAGTTTCTCACACTGAGACAACAAGTAGAAGAGATGTCAGAGTACATGACCATTCAAGTAGTCTCCTGAGTCATGTAATCCCAAGATGCCTCAGGTTTTACATCAACTTCCCAGACATTTAAAATCCTTGTTGTTATGCTCATAGCACAGTGACATCGGTAAGGTAGTAAGTACAGGCTGAAACTGAAAACTGTCATGTTGAGGACATCTGTGTTAATTCCTCAGCTAGTTTCTGTTCCAGAAAAGGTATAGAGGAATAGCCACTGCTCTATGCTGTCCCTGAACTTACCAGCCCATTTCCATATTGTCCTTTACTTCCTAGAGCAGGGACAAAGGCTGATAATTCAACTCAGGTCAAATCAGACCTGACTTCTCCAGGTGCCTCTTTGTGGTGACTCTGTGTGCATAAGTACCTGTTCTGTCACCTCTTATGTCCCTGCACAGTAACAGAGCAGGGCAAGACGTGGTTATTGTTGACAGGCATTCTGCACAGCAGAGGATGGAAAGGCAGCGAGGGCTGTGCTTGCTTCTCTCTGCCCCTAGCTGGCCAGCTGGGTATGCAGATAACACTCTGAATTTCCTAAAAAGGCATCTCAGCCAGCACTGTTTACATGTGGGGGCAGTTAGGGAAGAACCTCTCCTAGATCCTTCCCTGGGACAATAGGTCTCTGCACTATTCTCCCTCTGTGCCTTTTCCTAACTTCCATAATAGTCTAGTGTGATTAATCAGTATTGCTCCTGCAGCCAAAGAGAAAGGGAGGGGGGCATTATACAGTGTTTCCAAACAATACCAAATATTACATTAAGACTGTAGACCGTAGATTCCATTGTTGAGCAGTATTTTTGTTTTAAGAACAACAGCTTAGCTTTCTTTTTTCTTTCTTTTTTTTTAATTAGATTGATTAAAGTAGAATCTGGAGTTTATTTGTTTTTCTCCAAGGTACAGCAGCTGCGTAAAAGAACATTTCACCATAAAGAACAGGCTGATTCACTGCATTTCTCCTGAGTACAGATTGTTGTCGTCTCCCACACAGTCTCCATAAATTAGGAAGGAAACTTGAAAAGCACCACAATATATGTTTTTGGTTGTTCCTGGCTTACAGTAGTTGAGTTAGACCTCAAATATCCAGTCTTTATCTAAAAAAATATGATTAATCAAATTTAAAAGATGAATAAAAAGCTACACTCTTAGATGCCTCAAAGTAACTGTGGAGTCATGGTACGATTTAAACAGGAGGTTCAGTGTGTTCAGTGTCAGAGACTTACCTTCCCTTTGTGAGGCCTGAGGACACTGAGTACTTTCAGGTCTTGGAATACGTTCATCAGTTCTTACATAAAGGCACAGGAAGGTGGGACTGTGTTACACCCCCATGTTCAAATGGACTAAGCTCTGACCTGCTTTAACTCACTACACCAACTTCACTCAAACAAGAGTTTAAATGTCTATGAAACTGAAAACAAAGTCACCCACAAAAACATCCAGCCTCCTGTGTGTAATTACCAATCCACAAGAACAAGAGCGAGCAGCAGAAGGCTAGGCATCCATACCAGTAGTAGGGTTTGTTTTTCCCTTCCCAACCTTTGCTTTTTCTACACAATGTATATTTAGTGCAGGAAACCAGCAAGTAAAACTTGCCTGAAACGAGATTTGGTTCCATGTTTCAGATTACAAGTGAAATGTCAGAAGTAATTCATTCAGGAGGTGGCAGGATTCCTCCAGGGTGGTTCAGCCCTCAGTTAGAATAATAAATAAATAATCCCAGAAGCTTTTTGTTTTTTTTAACTACAGGCAACATAAGAAGGTTACCAGAAAGTTGCCACCATAGACGTAAAGTGCATCCTTTCCTGGTTTCTTTAGTAAATTGCAATATATCACGCTGTGATTCTGTCAACAATCATTTTGAATCATTCCTTGAGACTATTAGACATTCAAGCATATCTCTCCCCTACAGAAAAATAAAGATAACTGAAGCAAAACATAAGTTCGTAGCAAAATGCAACTCTATTAGTCACATATGGGAAGGTGGTCTGCACCTGAGTGATCTACAGGCTCTTAGCATTGAGCTCCAGCGAGATTTTCTTACTAGGGAAGAGTTGAAATATCATTAACTTTTCCAATTGTAATGGCACACATGTCAGAGCAGGGACTGAAATACTGTGGGCCAGCAAATGTTGAGTTAACTTCACAAACATAATCTTTGAAATTAAGGTAGCTGAGATGAAATTCCTGAACTTGTTTAACAAGGAACATGGTTCAAGGCCCCATCCCATGGAACTGCAAAGATCCCAATGATCACATCCTCAGCAGCAACAGGGTCTTTAAATATTTTTAAGTCATGGCAGCATGAGCTGAGAGAGGAACTCATAGCAAGGAAAAATTATCTCCTGTTCAGCTGGGCTTCTCCATGAGCTGAGGACACATGGGCAGTACAGTTTCTTTCTAGAGAGTAAGAGAAACACAGATTTGGGATTATCAGGTTCAGTCCCAACAGAGAGGAACATGGACCAATATTTGATAACTTTCTTTTCCTTCCTTCTTTCCAAATTGTCAGTTCTTCCAATCCAGCTCCATGCTCTTTTCTTTAATTCTCCTCTTCTTCATACTTGACCCAGGCAAACTTTCCTCCTGTAACCTATGTAGGAGGATTGGCAGTGAGAGGAGCATTGGAAAGACAGTCTCTTTGTCTGCAGTTTTAGTGCCAGGGAAGCAACTGCAGAAGTTGTTTCAAGGAAGAGTGTGTGTTTGTTGCTGTGTGAGAGCTGTTCAGTGAGTTTGGGAGTTGGTAGAGAACAGTCAATATAGGCAATAACCAGAGGGCACAGTTGCCAAATCCTAACAATTCTTTGCTGAAATCAGCTGTCGACCACATGCTCCCCGCTGAAGCAATACCTTACTACACAAGTGCATTCCAGGTGATGTTCAATATGCTTTATCTCTTTCCCTTTCATAGAATCATAAAATAGCCCAGGTTGGAAGGGACCTTGAAAGATTATGTGGTCCAGTCTTTTGTGGGAAAGGAAGCCTAGATGAGGTTGTGTAGCACCCTGTCCAATTGCGTCTTGAAAATCCTCCAACAATGAAGGCTCTACCACATCCCTGGGGAGGTTGTTCCAGTTATCAGCTGTTCTCACGGTAAAAAATTTCTTTCTTACGTTGAGATGAAACTTGTCCCCATGCAACTTGTACCCATTGCCCCTTGTCTTTTCCATGTGGCTCCTTGTGAAGCGAGAGCCTCCATCCTCTTTGTAGCCACCCTTTAAGTACTGGAATACTGTGATGAGGTCCCCCCTGAACCTTCTCTTCTCCAGGGAGAAAAGACCTAACTCCTTCAATCTTTCCTCATAGGGTAGGTTCTCCAGCCCTTTGACCAACTTCGTGGCCCTCCTTTGGACCCTATCCAGTCTGTCCACATCTTTTTTGAATTGTGGGGACCACAGCTGCGCACAGTACTCCAGGTGTGGCCTGATAAGCGCTAAGTAGAGTGGGATGATCACGTCTCTGTCCCTGCTAGTAGTGACCCTGCAGATGCAGCCCAGGATCCAATTTGCCTTTGTTGCTGCAGTGGTGCACTGCTGACTCCTGTTCAGCTTGCTGTCCACCAGGTCCCCCAGGTCCCTTTCAGCAAGGCTGCTCTCCCACCACACAGATCCTAGCCTGTACTTGGCTCTTTGGTTTTTTCATCCCAGGTGCAGGACTTTGCACTTGTCTTTGTTAAACTTCATACAGTTCTAGCTAGCTCACTCTTTCAGCCTGTCCAGGTCGTTCTGTAAGATGGCTCTCCCTTCTGACGTGTCCTCCTTACCACCCAGTTTAGTGTCATCAGCAAACTTGGTAAGGATGCTTTCAATCCCATCATCCAGACCATTTATGAAGATGTTGAACAGCATGGGGCCCGGTATTGATCCCTGGGGGATCCCACTTGTGACAGGCTGCCAGCCTGAGTAAAAATCATTGATCACCACCTTATGAGTGCAACATGCGAGCTAATTTCCTACCCATGTCATAGACCACCCATCCAACTTGTATCTTGCGAGTTTGTCTAGGAGAAGGTTGCAGGAAACAGTGTCGAACACTTTGCTGAAGTCCAGTCTTTATTGTACCTTTCCCTTAGCACTCAAAACTTACGGCATCCCAGAAATGATGCAGCTCTTCAGCGTTTTTCATTTTCATCTTTCTGTCCTGCATGGAAAAAACAGAAGCAACTGTAAAAACTGGCACTTTCTTACCTAACTTTAGCTTAAAAGTTGAGCATCAAATCTACTTCGGTGTCTTTTATTTAATTATTGGTATAATTTTAACTTTAACTTTAAGTGAATAGTGAATACATCAGAAACTTAAAGTGGAAAAATGAACTTTGACCTCAAGGCAAGTATTTTTAACTATACTTTGCACAGCTGTTTGAAAATCTTTTAGAAAATAGGCTTCCTTGTTCCGTGATATATTCTGAGTGCAGATGTCTCTCTTGCTCTTCACTCTGATTTTCACCCTGAAATTGAAATTTTTGCCTTAGGTGTACAATCAATATCCAACCTTTCTAATCATAGAATAAATGAGGCTGGAAGGGACATCTGGTGGGAATCTAGTCCAACCCTTGCTTGAAGCAGTCCAGTTAACGCAGGCTGGTAGACTTGCTGAGTTTTGAATATTCCCATGGATGGAGATTCTCTGGGCTACTTCTTCAAATATTTTACCATGCTCACAGTGAAAAAGTTTTTCCTTGTATGTAATTCATGGTCAAATATATATACTGTAGCAGCTGAACAGAAAATCCTGATTTTCACTTATATTGTAGTTTCTTCCTTTGCTATACAAACAGTTTGCTTGGCAAAACTGATAAAGGAAAAAATCTTATAGCTCACGAGCATCTACTCCATTGAAGCAGCCATTTCAATACGTGTGCTTTTCCCAATCCAATATAATGAGATTCTGCAAAAGCCTTCAGCAGTATTTCTGTCTTGTGACATCAAACTAGCTACTTTTTGTTATGATGGAAAGAACTGACTCTTTTAATATTCAAGCATCCACCCATTCACACAGATATTAGCATCACAATCTAGTCTATTAAAATTAGACCAGGATAGCCTGTTTAAGGCTATGATTAAGGCTTTAAGTACAGATGTTACCCATCTGTAACAGCAACAGAGTAAGCTGAGTACATACATAGCTTTGCAGAGCCAAAAGAATGGGTTTTCATTTCTTATTCCCATGGGTTATGCTAAAGAACAGTATCATCATGCAGTCAGTCCACACAGAGCTGAGGTATTTGTGTTTCTTGCTCTCAAGCCATCTTAGTACCTCAAACCTCAAGCTTTGTTCCAGTCTCCTCAGTCTTTTTCTTTCATTAGATGTGGAATTTAACCACAGATCACCATTGTAAACTGTCCTGGTTTCAGCTGGGATAGAGTTAATTTTCTTCCTAGTAGCTGGTACAGTGCTGTGTTTTGGATTTAGCATGAGAATAATGTGATAACACACCGATGTTTTAGTTGTTGCTAAGCAGTGTTTATACTAAGTTAAGGACTTTTCAGCTTCCCATACTCTGCCAGTGAGGAGATGCACAAGAAGCTGGGAGGGGGCACAGCCAGGACAGCTGACCCAAAATGGCCAAAGGGATATTCCATACCATATGACATTGTGCTCAGTATATAAGCTGGGGGGAGTTGGCCAGGGGGCAGCAATCGCTGCTTGGGAACTGACTGGGCATCGGTCAGTGGGTGGTGAGCGGTTGCATAATTTTTTTTTCTTTCCCTGGGTTTTTTGGGTTTTTTTTTTCTCTCTCTCTCTCATTGATTTACTTTCCATTATGAATTTTTTTTTTTTTTTCCCAAGTATTAAACTGTTCTTATCTCAACCCACGAGTTTTCTTACTTTTGGTCTTCCGATTCTCTCCCCCATCCCACTGGGGGCAGGGGAGGGTGAGCGAGTGGCTGCATGGTGCTTAGCTGCCGACTGGGATTAAACCACAACATAAACCATCCTTCAAAAGGGCAGTGAGGTCTCACCCATTTTCTCCTGGTATCGGGAAGCCCTTGTTACTCTCAAGACATTATCTCATCATCCAAGAAAACTGTTATTTTTCAGAGGTTCAGGAGAGGAAGTTTTAGTTTGCTTCAACTTGTGCCATGCTCCATCATGTCATGTCACAGCTGAGACATGTTGGGTCTTGCCTTGGCTCCTCTTCTTCCTTTTTCCCTTCCCTCAAAGCAGTCTATGATCTCTCTTAACCCTTTCTTAAACCTCTCACAAAACCTTTATCAGATTAAATAGGCCTCTCTGGAACATGGAGTAAAAACTGTTTCCATGACTTTTTTCTATCCTGTATGTACATGTAGAGTACTTTCTACCACACGTAGATTTGACATTTACTGCTTTGACAAGAGGAAACATAAGTCTCACTTCTGAAAAGACTATGTCTGGTATATCATTTTATGTCTTAACAAACTACTCTACTAGAGAAAGAGGAACTTTTAAAATGGGTAGATCTGTAAAATGTCCCAGTAAAACACTGTATTTTATACTGCATTTGTTTTTCAGATAGAATACTTTTTTGAATCAACTTCAGCATCTAAAGAAGGCCAGTATTTAACGTGAACTTGAATGCAGTCCTGTACTTGTGCACATAATTTAGTGTTGGCATTTAAAATTGAAGAAGGTTGTAAGAGTTAGCTCATTATTGATTTTGTTTATTGGTAGACTCTTCTACAGATCACATCACTGTATGGAATCTGACACCTCTCAGGAGTCAGGAATACACTTGAGGTGATGAAATGGTTACAGTGTTTATCAACTATTAAAACTGTTTTGTAGCTGAGTTCAAACTTAAAGATGCATTTTTATCACTACCTTCTGTAACACATTTCTGATAAGAGATGAGAGTGCTTTTCACAGCATGACCACAGAAGAATCGCTACAAATTATGTATGTCAGAAATGGACTCAGTTTTCCAGTAGTGCTGAATGTCTGCAGCTTCCATTAGCTTCAGCTGATGGTGAGGATGATCTGCTCCTGAACATTGGTTTTTAAGACTAGAATTCCTTCAATCCCATGTAGGTACCTGTAAGTCAGATAATCACTGAACACCCATCTCATACAAAGCATGTGAGTCTCACCCTACTGTAACTCTGTGTCTATGTGACTGTAAAGAGGGTCTGGGGTGACCAGCTCAGTTACTGGCATCTCCACTGGAGTGGTCTAAAGCTAGATGAGATTCATTTCATTCTCTGTCCCAATTTAGCACTGGAAAATGAAAATCTACAGCCCATTTCCAGAGCTGCATGTTGCAGGAATCTGGTGGAAGAGTTAGAATACGACTCTCCTGATTTTTTGTCCGATCACAGGGAACACATTGTCCACTCTTCTACCTCATTTATAATATGAAGACTTCAATTTGAATTAATCTCTTGTCCATGATTGCTGACTTCTGTTACCTTTTCATAAGCATATCATGTCTACCATAACTGACAGCGCAGCTCTGTATTGTCCTATGTGGCAAATAGAAGGTCTTTTCAAGGTCAAACTGATGAGACCCACAGCCGTCAGTTATAAGAGACCAAAAGTAAAGATGAGCTGAATATAGCAAATAGGATTTATTTGGGTATCAACTATCATCTCAAAATAGCAGAAGGCATGGTTGCTGAGAGAAAGAGATACAAATATAGTTTAGAAACCTTATATAGTTTTATAAATAACCAGGTAAGTTTATATATAGACAGCTATTAGATAGGTTTGTCACTATAAGGAGCTCTTTCTGTTTCTCTCCATATGGAGAGGAACGTTTGTGAGACGGCACACTAGTATGAGGTAGTCCTAAAATTTTAATGGCCTATATCTGAAGCACGTTTATTGCTCATTAGAGTCCTGGGCATTAGTGACTTAAGCGGCCTTCCTAAATGGGGCACACTAGCTCTCCAAGTTTTCACTGTCACAATGTGGTTAAGGAGCACTTCTTATATAGTATTTGTAGTCTGTGGTGACAATGTGCATTGTCTCTATTTAGCAGGGCTGCAAAGTCTGATGGGTATCGCCATTTTGTAAACACATATGGAATTCTGTGATTTCTAAAAATAAAATTAATTTTGTCTTTCTAGGCCTATGTTTTTCAAATGTAGAATTCAGCTACAGAAGTTACACCAGGGACAACTAATTGCATATAACAAGAAGCTTGGAATTGTATGGTTGACATCAATGGCTGTATTTATATAAGTCAGTAGTGTAGACGAAAAGGAACAAATGGGTGATAAAAATTAAAAGATTGTTTAGCAAAATATTTGAGCAAAATATCTTCATGTGTATTATGTGGCATCCTACTTTTTTTGAATTTTAATAAAGCTTACATAATTTTGTACAATGTAACAATATAACACAATAATCTTCAAGGTCAGGCCTCGAAAATTTGCCTTAAAATAAAAAAAAAATCCCAATACTTAAGACATATTTTATTTTGCTAGAAATGTATTTAAACTGCCTAACAACATTGTCAGTGCTTTTGGTTTTTTGCTATGGAGTTCCCTTATGGTAACCATAACTACAGTAGTTGAATGTTTTAAACCATATTTACAAACATAGAAACCAATCATTCACTTTCATTCTTTCCATGTTTTGTTTATTATTTGAAAAAGTTTTTGCTTTGTGATTTTTGTTTACTCACTATGTTTGAGTAATGGTTGCTATTTGCACTGAAATAAGTATACACACACCCCACAATATTTGTAAGTGAATAAAAATATTTTGTTCATCGAAGCTAAATTTGTAAAAGTGTGTAACCCCACTAAAGTGAATCAAAAAGTACACCCCCTACAAATTACTTATTCGGGACCCTTTAGAAAGCAACAGAGACAATAGACTATGAGATGGAAGACCAACTGAACAATATAAGTATAGACTATGCAATGTGATCAATTTTATATTTTTTTTGGGGAAAAAAAAAACCAACCAGGAGGCAGAATAAAACATTCACTAAAAAGTAAAAATTAAAGAAAATCAAAAAAAGCATCTCAGAAACAAAGAGTGTTAAACCATCAGATAATCAAATGTGAACGTTAACAACTTTCTTCTTATTGAATGTTCACAATGTACCTTCTGTTAGGAAGAATATCATCAGACGAACTCTCTTTAAGAAATTTGTTATTTGGCTGAAGGCTGAGACCAAGAAGGGATGTACTTCTCATAGAAATTTTTAGAAACTGTTTCAAATAGTAAAGAAAATGTGGAAAGAATGAAAGTGAATGATTGGTTTCCATGTTTGTGAATACATCTGCTTACAAGCTAAACAACAAAAATTATAGCTAACTTGACTTGGTGAAAACTGAAGGTCTATTTTGAGGAATAAATCTCTAGCTGGTATTGATGCTTCTGACAAAGGATGTCTTCCTTTTTCAGTCTGGCTCAGAGCAGACCTCACACCTTTTGAACGCACTAGTACAGCTAGCGTGCACTAATGTTCTTAATATTGCCAAAACTGGTGAAAATAAATAGTAGGAAATTTCCCAGGAGTTGCTTTAAGAAAAGTGGACTGTTCTGACAGGTGAGTGTTATTCCCCACAGAGAGAAGATATATTATGCAATTTTTCCCCGTCTGGAGATGGGAAACTATGGCCAACCAAACATTGGGAGATCTGAGCTAAACTTTATGCTGTATTACTGTTCATTTGCATGTTACAGAAACACAAAAATCAGTAGTAGGAAGTGTATATGATAACCTGTGTCAGGACCTCTCTATGTGTTATAAAGCAAGAAAAGAAGGGGAGATGAAAGCAATCTTAAACGGTTAATGTCACAGTAGAACCAAGCAACAACAGAATAGGACTTTAAGAAAGACCTCACTCCTGCACATCAACAGAGCTAAGAAAAGACATGGGCAGAAAATGTTCATGATTTTTTTTTCCTTTTTTGGTCAAAATATAGTGAATTGCTTTCAAATACAATAATTGCTTCAGATAATCCAGTCCAGATTATCATAGAGGAAAAACAGATTCATAGACAGGAGCAGATATCTTAGAAGTTCACCAACCAAGAGACATCCTTTAGGCTGACCCTGAGCACTACCCTTTGTCTTTTCTAGAATAGGGTCAACTAATAGCCCTGAATCTTTTGAATAGGATGACACTTCTACTTAATGAGAGTAATCCTGAGCTGTCTGCTTGGCATTTATTAATTTGAAAGACTCCAATTTGTTTTTTGTACAAGCGTGGTGAAAATGCTGTCATTGATGGTGATGAAACCAAAGTTGCCATCTGGGACTGACTGAGTGGGATCTTGTAGAAAAAGTGATTTTTACTGCCTCTGGCGAAGAACAGAGGGAAAAAAAGAGAAACTGAAACTAAATGGTGTTACTCTGGGTTACTCTGGGTTTTTTTCACTTTATAAACTGATATGTGCTGGCTTTGCAATTCATATCTGCACCTTGTTCATTTTCTTGCTCCAGGAGATGTTTAGAAATTACCATGCAATTTCTTCACCACTGCTATAGAAATCACAGCTGGGTGTGGCCTTATGGGCAAATGGAAAGAAGGAGACAGGGAAGTTTGGCTTCTAAATGTCACAGATTTCTTCCTGTTGCCTGCTTTTATAACACCCCATCTTTCTGAATCAGGGGTACACAAAAACATAAGACTATATGGGAACACTAAGATTGTCAGACCTGGCTCCCCATAATCGCTGGCAACTGCAACACAGATATCAGATCCAAGGAGCTACTACACACCTTCCTTGCCAAAGTTAAAGCCTGTAGCAGAAGACCAAATGCCCAACTTATCCTGCCCCTCTAACAGAGTTCAAGGAAGTGAGACCACCACCAGTCACCTAAGGTGCTGAAAATAACCCAGATTTTGTTAAATAGGGCTCCAGATGACCCTAGAAAGCAGATTTCAAATGAGAGCAAAACAAATAAACGTCTGCTTTCCTGGTCTGGTCTGGTCTGGTCTGGTCTGGCTGTAGGGATGGGGGCAGGGGGAGTATTTTGTAACTTTAAATTAGTGGGGTTATCTTTGTGCTTTTGAGCAAGGCATACTAACCAGACGTGAGGAAATGTAACACCACTCAGAACAGGTGAACTACACTCTTTTTCCAGATGAAATTTCCCAACCATAAATAGAGTGAGGTGGGAGTGGAGTATAAGTGGTTTCCTGAACCCCACAGGCAACACCAGAAGTCCCGGAGTCCTGTGTAATGCATTCATTGTAAATGCAGTACTGGTAAACTGCAATTTAAGTTGTTTTCTAGTCCCCTTAGAGAAATCGGCCAGTATCTAAAGGTTGATATTACAAATTTAATTTCCTATTCCCAGGAATTATTTAATCATACAATGCTTTCCATTAACCCTAGCAAAAGGAAGAAAGGGGAGAAAAAGGAAAAAACTATACACACTCAGTCACTGTCCTGGCCCTATGACAGTTGTAGCTGTCAATCTTTCCCTTTGCATTAATTTAGGAAATAGAAAAATCGGGAAAGAATATCCTGACATTTTAAAATCTTAAAATATACTTTCATTTCACTTCCAAAGAATTATGAAGTATTTCCATGTGCAGCATATGCTTTTTAAAAGTGAGGCCACAGTCTGAAAGTCAAAGGAATATTATTATGTGGGAAGCCTTACAGCTAATTTGTTTAGCAAATCTCCATATCCAAAATGCTACTCAATTCTCATTTTTGCTTCTAGAAAAAGAACAGATTATAAATATAACACATTAGAACCTGATACCGTCCACAGTATATGTTAAAAGGAAGTTCAAGAGAGAAGTTAATTAAGTGGATTATGTTCTCTCCTAATAATTAATATATTATTCTTTCTACAGTTTACTTATATAGCACAGGATCATATTAAATATTTTATAAAATAGAGTACCTTCTTAGAGAAGGACATAACTCCTTTCATTGGACATAATTGAGAAAATATTCAAAGTTCTGTTGTGAATAGTCACTGAAAAAGTTCAAGCTCATGGTTGATTAAAGAGTGTTGCTTTCATTATGATGACTTATTTATTTTCAGGTCACCTGTTTTCCAAATAGCCTGGAGAAACATTCTACATCTGATGTTTGGGAAACTATATTTCTTGGTAAATTGCCTCAAAAAACTCCAAGATCTCTAATACAGTCCAATGTTCCTTTTTCTGCGCAATGATTATTCCCTTCCTTCCTTCCTTCCTTCCTTCCTTCCTTCCTTCCTTCCTTCCTTCCTTCCTTCCTTCCTTCCTTCCTTCCTTCCTTCCTTCCTTCCTTCCTTCCTTCCTTCCTTCCTTCCTTCCTTCCTTCCTTCCTTCCTTCCTTCCTTCCTTCCTTCCTTCCTTCCTTCCTTCCTTCCTTCCTTCTTTCTTTCCTTCCTTTCTTTCTTTCTCTTTCTTTCTCTTTCTTTCTCTTTCTTTCTCTTTCTTTCTCTTTCTTTCTCTTTCTTTCTCTTTCTTTCTCTTTCTTTCCTTTCTTTCTTTCTTTCTTTCTTTCTTTCTTTCCTTCTTCCTTTCTTCCTTTCCCATATGAAGAGAAAGAAAGCTTTTTAACTAGGCTTCTGAAAACTGAAGTGATTCTTCCAGGTCACTCTATAGAGGGTATGATCTCAGTTACGTAAGGTTTGCTTTTTGTCTTGTAGGACAGGGATCTCAGATTTGGAAGCATAGATGGCATGTATGAGGGGAACCTGCCACTTCTCTCACACAGTAGTAAGACATCAGGAATAAAAGGGAATTCCTTTTGTTAAATGGTGTGATTTGTGAAGATGATATTTTTCATGTTTAACTGTTCTCCAGCGGGATAAGGCACAAACTTTTGGGCCTTTTCACTCCTTTATTTTACTGACTACAATGCTGTTGCATTGCATGGAACAGAAACTATCCTGAGTTAGCATTATACTAGCTGATTCAGGTACAGGTGACAGAGGAAATGTTAGGTTCAATGGGAGATTAAAAGCTGAAAAAGCAAAGCAAATAACAGAGGTTAGTTTGTGCTGAGCCCCATTCTGCTGCCATCCCAATGATCGCAGGCTGTACAGCTTAAAATTGACTTTGCTATATCTGTAGTATATACACGTTTACAGCATAAGAGAGTATAGGCAACTGCTGTTTAGAATTACATTCTGGGCGAAGGAAAAGTAAATTCATTCTTTTAACATGGAATATAATATCGCCATATGTTCAGAGCTAAGATAATGCAGGCCACTACAAAGTTTTTATCCCTTGTCAAGGCGAGAATGGGAAATTGTAATGGATTTTTGTTCAGAGCTGATTTTATAACCTATCCCATTAAATGGCATTACACTCACATGACCTGACTTTACATAACAGAGCTATCATAGCACAACTGACTGAACACAGAACCTGCCTTTTGCAGTAGCAGACAATGTTTAGACTAACTCATTATTAACTACTCTGCGCAGATTTTAAGTTTTCCTGTTTCAGTGAAATTAAATGTATTTTTCTTTCCTTTTAAATCACATTAAGAGGACCTGATTGCTTAGTTTGTATATGCTATGCACCAAAGTGACCCTTTAATTAAGATCACGATGAAACTGTCACCTAGAACATTGTTATAATCCTTCTATTTTCAGCTGGGTTTTTAGTAAATAAGGTCTTTGAATTCATCTGTCAGTACCACCTAATAACTGCCTAATTAGTTATCCAGTTACAACAAGATATGAGAAAAAGTAGAGGTCTCAAAGATATCATGTTCCCGTATGTTTTGTAAAGACTGGTGGCTAGAAAGGAGAGAGGGGCCCAGATCGGTGCCAGCGAGGCTTAGGGATCTACTTGCCCTGCTGAAGCAGCCGTCAGCTTTCCGTCACTAGATAAGTCAGCCAGTTCATGGGTAGGTCTAAACCTGCCGTGGCAAGCGGTGCTATGGCCTAACGTGACAGGTAAAGGACATGGCAAGAAATTGTTATCGTTAGGATATTATTTCTCAGCTAGTTTTATTTCAAGGATTGTTTATCCATTTCAAAAAATATCTTCCTCTTGTGCAGGACTGCCAAAGAGCATTTTTTTACTTCTTTTCATTTATCACTAAACTAAAACTAGTGTCAGCTCTGAATTTTAATTAACTGTTTCTGTTTCCCCCTTTTTGTGGGACTGTTTGCTTGCACATGTAAGAGTCTTTGGGTATTTTTTCAGGTTTTTTTATTGGCAGCTGTCTGGATTTCTGTGGACTATTAGTGGCCCAAGGATCACCAGCTGCAAAATACTGGTTCAGGAGCCCTGGGATGTGGAAGGAGGGGAGGTATCAGAAGAGGCTTGCAGGTGTGGAGAAAGACCTAAAGAAACTGTGGTACACAGAATATAGAGGATAGGAATACAAAAGTGGGTGAGTAGGAGATGAAGATGAGAAAACACAGACCCATGGGAAGGCAGACTTCTTCCATCCTGCCCAACTAACTGAATCTTCTAGCATGGTTTTTCATAGTAAGGTTCGGTTTAAGGAGGAATAGATTTTACTGATTTTGCCAAACAAGCCTCTATTTTTTTTTTTTTTTTTTCAGAAATTTCTCATTAGATTTTGAAGTGGCCAGAGCTCCACAGACTCCGCTCAACTGATGCCAGTCACAGAATGTCTCTCGATGCCTGTGGGAGCTGCACCAGACCAGCCTTGTATCCTTTCCACATGCTTACTCTTTTTCAGGTTTCCCTGGCCAAAAATACTGCATCACTCTGCACATCTTTATTTTGTTAGTATAGTAAGTAAATACATGTGACTATTTAAAATTAAGGTAGATATAAAAGGGATTTTCCCTCCCTTACTTTTTCTAGGCAATGCCAAGGCTAAGGTTTCATTCTGAATGTCTAAACAGTTATATGCATGATCCATGCTGTAGATTGGACAGTACATGACATTAAGTCCTTATCACTGAAGCATAACATTATTAATATGTGCTGAACATGATGTCTGACAGGGAACACTGGCCATAACCAGAGAGCGTGAGAGTCCTTTCAGAGAGAAAACATTTTAGCAAATGCCCTTACTGAACATGAAAGTATACTGAAGTGAAATAGAGTCTGTGCTGTGGAGTCAGTGGGAAAGGGACATTCTGGTGCAAAACAAGGCTAGATCTACTGTTTTCCTCACATTATATGCCTAAACACATATCAGTTGGAAGTTTTGCTTATTCTGAATGTTAACATCAGTTGCCAATAGCCACTTGGATCAAGTAAAATGCTTTTGCTTCTCATAGTTGGTCTTGGATTAATATCCACTGGCAATAATAACCTCACCTAAAGCCTTGGAAAGAGCAGGTCAGACAAAAGATTGCATTCATGCGCATCAGAAGTACTTCTCCCCATTGCTTAAAAAGCCCTACTAGATAACAAATTAAAAAAAAAGACATTGTAAGAGCTGGTCAGGTCATTTGATACTGCATGCTACAGTTTCTTTCTTTTCTGGCCATGCATGAATAATCTTGTGAATTTGGAGTTTAGATAGCACAAGTTGTCTAACAAAAGTACAGTTACTCATGAATAATTTGGATTTCAATATGTACATAAAGAAAAAGGCTCAACATAAGGCTTTTTGTATTAAAGCCATCTGTGACTCACAGTATCATCATGCATGATATGGGGTCATTGTGTGAAAGCAGTAGTGCATGAAGGGCCATGGAAATGACATATGAAAAGACACTTCAGGATGCCATGCACAGTTCCTGGAAATGGTAATGATATGGGGTTTGAGGAACAGTGATGTGCTTACAAATCCTGCTGGTGCTGAAATCAGCTATCTTTCCCATACTTAATATAGTTGTATGTGAGGCTTTGGTGCATTGTAATGACATTATTACCATGAGTTTTTTACTTAGGTATGAGAAAGATGTGAGTCATGCAGCTTCTCCAAAAGAGAGTAGATGAAATGTTGATAGCACACTAATGTGTATTCTGTATGTGTGGTAAGTATTCCAGAAAAAATGTTGCTTTGAGGTACAGTAGAGTGCCCTTAAGAATTATGTTGTACAGGGTTTTTTTATCTGTGTCTGCCCATCATTTTTTTGTAGATGAATTCTGGAGTCCATTAAAATCACATATAAAACTCATTGATTTCAACAGCTCCAAATTTTATCCTGTCAGTTCCCAAGTATTGCAAAGAGGAGATATAAACACATTTGAAACCTGAAATAGATTTTCTGCACAAAAAGAATAATTTACATATAAATAAATATTGCCGCCTTCTCCCATAGCCTTTTACACATGAATTTGAAGAACTCTGCAAGTCTGCATAAATATATTCATGAAAGTTTGACTGCAGATTATATAAAGATTCCTCCATTTTGACATAAATCAAATTAATCCTCTTTGAATCTTCACTGAAATGATGATGCTAGGCTAAATAAATCTCTTTGAATTCTCATTAACTGTTAGTACAGCTGATTCTTTGACTGGTTCATTAGCATGCTTGGTGGCATATGCTCAAAAAGAGGAAAAAAAATAGAACCCTACAATTTAATGCAAAATAGAACAAAGCTGTAGATTTCAGCCTTTGTCTTGTACACACTGTAAGGTACATGGAGCAATGATCTAACTTAAGCATTGCATGAGGTTCTTCTGAATTGCCATTCAAATTGTTTCCTAACTTTGACAAATTATAAATTAATTACTCAGCTGCATGTAGATTTTCATCTGTCAAACTGAGTTAAAACTATGCAGAAAAAAAGTATTAAAATATCCACAGTATGACATTAACAAATAGATATCAGCAACTAAATCTGCTACTTTGCAACAACGAAACATGCTAATTCCGCTTTAATGATTCTTAGAAAGAAAAGAAAAAGTCATGTCTTTATCCCATGAACATCTCAGTGAGATAATTTTACATTACAACATTCAAGAATAGCAAATTCTCATCCAGTTCCTTGTCAGACATACAGATATGCTAAAGCTATTATCCATTAAAGAAAATACATAATCTGGATAAAACTCTACTATATTTAATAATCAATTATCCACTGAGAGCTATATAACTTGGATGAAATGCTACTGTATTTAGCAGAACTCAGAAGAAAGAAATGTACAAGATCTCAAAGGAAATGGAGCAATCAGCAGCCATTTTCCATGCTATGCGTCAGCAAAAGTAGAGCTGCACAAAGCTTTTTGCATTCCATTTCCATGATCTAATATTGCCCCACGGAACGAGTTCAGTTCCTTGGCTTGTGGCAAAGGTGGGTGGGATTTCCAAGAGGTCTCCACTTACATAAAGGCCCTGCACAGCCGAACTGAGTATCCGTGATTGAATGTGATGGGGTGCACCACATCAGGCATAGCCACAGGCATCAAACTGCCTGACTAGCCTTTTAGGAGAACAGGATACTGTATTATTTAATCTATCATTTATATATGTTCCATGTTAAGCATAATGCCTGCTGTCACGTTTCTTGACTTTCACAAGCTAATCCAAGTTGCTGCTTCTTATTACATAACTATACTGCAATGCAATCCTAGAAGCTGCTTCAGGATGTCTCTTACAGCTTCCCATTATTTATGTAATGTCCTGGAAAACCTCTCCAAAGACATGTCTAGATGTAGGGAAGACCTAAGATTTATCGGCTTCTCCCAGCCCAAATAGAAGAAAACTGCTCATAGTAGGTATATCTTCACTGTAAAGGTGAATCCCTAAAATCCACATGGCAAATAAACTTGTGTTATTCCTATTTATAGTATCTTGGAAAACAGCTACTGCTTTATGTTATTTTCCTTTTCTGATAACCAGAAGACTCCTTGTCCTCCCAGTTCACAGAGCGATGCCCGGAGACATCTCTGACAGGGATGGAGTCCAGCTCCCTTTCCTTCTGGGTGCCCAAGTTCTTGCCCAGCTCCCACTGTCCACTCAGATCAGTGCTCATACTTCAAATACTTTTCATGCTAGCTACACTGCTAGCTGAGACGAAAAGCCTAGAATAACGGGATAAAAGCTTTATTTCATGGACTTTTCCAATCCTAACACATTCTGAAAGTTATCCATAGTGGAGTTGACTTTCTTCTTCTCTTTCCTTTTTATCCTTACCTCAGGGAGAAGTGAAGAACAGCAGCCACACCGAAGGGAAGTGAGAGCAGTGTACCGAACCCTGTGGAAACAGAAAGGAAGCAGTAGATCATTTCAGCGAGAGCAGTATGTCTTGGCATCGTTCCTTGACACCACCCCCGCTACCCCAGCCTCCTCTGCCCCTCCCACACTCACACATCGAAAAAGCAGATGGAAAATATTCTGCCAGAAGACATTGAAATACAGTGTTAGAAAGTTACTCTCTTAAGGCTGGAGAAAGTGATGGAGAGCTCTGGCAGGCGAATTAAATTATTCATAGTCAGTGGCATTTTGGAAGGAAAAGCGGGAAGGGAATAGGAGACTGAAAGAAGTTATAGGGATTGTACAAGAACCATCTGGGACATTGGAAACAGATGCATTTCAGCTTGCTACACTTCGGAGAGAGACCTTTGTGGCTAATACTGGGTTAAGGAGGCATTACCGGTCTTCCCAGTTTATTTTCAGAGCTGAGTATATTCTAATGCTGCCACGACATTATGATTATAACAGAGCCAACGCTGCAAAATCTGGCTCCCCTGAATGGATTTTACTCTCTCTAATGGCACTGGGCAATGATGCTCAGATCCTGAAGTCACTGTAATTTACTCATCTGCTGTGTCGCTTTGTACACATACTAGTCTCATTTGGATTTTAAAGATGTGACATAGAAAAGAGACGCTGATCGGTGTCATTCTCCGTGCTTCAGTGATGAAACTTTTCTTAAAAACTTATTTTTACCCAATTTCATGTTTCCTTATATGTCTCTGAAAGACTACGGGGCCTGTTCTTACAAGAACTAAGCTACTCTACATTCAAAATAAAAGGTGCCTTTTCTTGATATGACTCACTAAGAAAACTGCATTGCATATTATAGAATAATAACATTTAGAAATTAATCCAGTTCCACCCCCTAACTCTTGCATGGGGAGAGAAGGGAGGGGAGAAAAAAAAAAAACAGGTGTGAGAGAACAGACACCACAATCAGTGTTCTTATGAACATATTGAGACACCATGGTGATGAACACAGGAGGTCAACTTGGAAAGGATATTTTCCTTTCTGTTATTTCTTCTGCGTTTTAGGCAGATGATGTTGGCAAATATCTAAATGTATTTTCCATTAATAGATCTATCCCACCATTTGTGTCTTTGTACCAAAGATAAGAGAAACCAGATGGAATTTGCCCACATGAATATATAGACGTGCATAGTATGTACATGTATACAGATACTGAAAAAGAGAAATTTGGTGAAAGCACCTCTTCTTTCCCTCTCATCATCAGCATTCTGAGTTTAACTCCAATAACAATGATCTTATTAACTTCCAGAATTACATTAAGGCAGCACTGTATTTAGATTTGAATACATATAAAATCAACTCTATACTAAACTCTTCAGAAGCATTTGGAAGTACTTTCTCCTCTCTGTTCCCCAAAACAGTACAGTACAGTCTGCTCTGGGTTCTTCACTTTCTTGTCCAACCCATGGAAATGAAGAAGCTGACATACGTTGCAGAAATATTCCAGGCATTGTAATTTTCCCATCCTCACAATCTCATATTGCAGGAAACTGGCTTTTTTGTTGGAATTTACAGATAAAACAGCACCTGCCACAGTAATCTAATGACCTGAAGGAATTGTTACAGAATTAATCCTTTTGAGTTTTATTGTAGAAATCAGTGAAGTGCTTCAGTATCCTGTGGCATATTAGTCTAACGTTGTTTTCAACATGCAAATTATTTAGGCCAGAGATCATGCTTTTGGTTATAAATCACTTAGTAATTTTGGGATACAGATGGAAAACTTATAATAAAAACAATAATCAACATGAAGCACCAGAAATTAATCAGTAGTGAAAAGATAAATGGTTGTCAGTAGGAATGTTAGGCATGTGTGCCCATGTGTAGATAAACAGCAAGCAGATTGCTTGTTTAAATTTTTTTTTTTTTTTTTTTTTATAATTTTTTTTTTTTTTTTTTATTTATGCCTGACGGGCACTGAATTTCTCTCAAGCCTGATTGTGATGAATGTATTTGGCATAACTGTGCTTGCTACTTGGGGTAGCTCTTCCATAGGAAAGCCATTCAAATTATAATTCCAAAATGGTGTTCCATTAAAACAAATATTGAATAGTATTTTCATTGTAAGTTTGCACAAATATTTGCCAAAAGAACGCTGAGCAGAATCTCTCAAAAAGAAAACCTAGTTATTTCACAAGAATGCAGCTTTTTAAAATATAAATTTCTTTTTCTTAATCCTAAAAAATAGGTTTTTGAGGTGAAAAAAAAAAACCCAAACAATATTTAACACTCAAAAATAACAAAGGACCACAAGGATTTCAAGTAAGAATAACTTTGTGATGTGAATGCAGTTAGAAAGTAATATGGATCTAAGTTTGCTAATAATCTTAATTAACCCTATTAATTCTTAATCCGTGTGCACATCTAGTGTTCTTATCGCAATCCATGCTCAGGACCTGCAAAGCAGTCTACCCGTTGTATCTTTATGCCAGGGCATGGCTGCCATTCACTGGTGCAGAGAAGATTGCAGAGTCAATCTTTCAACATGCTAATTTTATTCTCTTGCCCTCAAAATGTAATTTTCAGCTAAATAACATAAATTGCTTACTATGTTTGCAGTAGCATTATCTTGCATAGGGGTAAACAGAAACTCCCGGGTAGATTGCCTAGCTGGATTTCTTCCACAGAAGTTAAAAATGTCATTAAAAAGGGCAAAGCTGGGCTTCTGTTTTCTGATTGCCAAATCTAGCTCTTGGCCAAATCTTCTTCAGGTGGAATAAGAAGAGGAAATTCTTCCAGGTGTGACAGGGGGACGAGCCTCCGAGGAAAGGACCCTGGGAACTGATGGTCAAAACAAAGCAAGACAAAAAATCTGGTGAGGGTTGAAGGAAAAAGCTTGCTTGGGGAAAAAAGACACAATAAGCAGATGGTCCTCTTGCTTAGGATGCCCACAGCAGGTGCTTGTAGTAGGGGCTGAGCAAGCATCTCTGTGTGACCATCTCTTTTCATCTCACTCCAAGTGGTCTCATATCCACAAGGCATTGGAGCAACCTCACAGGGCAGAGCGGTTGCGTGTCCTGCATGTAGTGTGGCTCCATCAGAGCAGCACTACAGGCAAGCCCAGCATCTCTGCTGGATTATACTGCCAAGAGAAGAATTCTGGAGCTGCCCTGGCAACCTTCATTTTGATGATAGCAGGTGTGCTAGAGTGGCACTCAAAAGAAAGGCATAAGGGTGAGCAGGTCAGGCTCATCTGGATGCCACTGTGCCTTGTAGGAGTGGAGTGTGGGAAAGAAGCTTTTCCAAGTTTTAATCAGGATTGATTCCTCTTTATTCCAAATGTGCCCTCTGCTGAAAGAGCTGGCAGGCGAGAAAGAGCTGAGACCACAGCAGGGTCTGATACTGTTTGCGGGACCGTGTTGCTACTGCTTCTTTTGGTGAAGGTTTTCTTTTGGCATTTGGATGATGTTGCGGCTTAGTGCCTGCAGCAGAATTTGGGCTTTTCCAGATTGGGCACACAGAGAGAAGCTGGTAGGGATTTTTGTCATTAAAGTGAGTGTGGCTCAGCAGCTTCCTGATGAGGGACTTCTGTTGCTAGGGTCAGAGGAAAGTAATCATATGGAGACAATGCTGAAGGAGAAGGCAAGGACCCCAAGTCCCAGAACATTATTGCAAGAATGGATCTCAAACTACTACTGTCATGTGTAGTTCTGAGATTCATAAAGGCACAAAACTCAAAATATGATTTCTCAGCTTTTCCAGGTTAATGTATATAAATGTATAAAGTTTGAAGTAGTTTATTTGCTAAAAATATATAGATAAATCTTTAAATATGTCTTCCTAAGTATAATGAAAAAAATACGAGTTCTCATCTTGGGTTTGGTTAGGCACTCTGGCCTAAGCCCAGCAGCGCTTAACGCCCTCTATGGATAAAACTCAGAATCATAAAATAATTCAGGCTGGAGGGGACCTCTGGAGATCTCTAGTCCAACATCCTACTCAGAGCAGGGTCAGCTCTGAGATCACACCAGGTTGCTCAGGGCTTCATTCAGTTGGGTCTTGAAACCTCCAGTGCGAGTGTAGAGCCTCTCTGGGCCCCTGTCCCACTGCTTGACTGTCTTCCTGGGGAAACAGCTTCTCCTTATATCCAACCTGAAACTCTTCTGTTTCAAGTTATGCCTCTTCTCCTCCTGCCTTGTAACACTGTGAAGAGCCTGGCTCCATCTTCTTGATGACCTCCTCATAGACATTGGGGAGTTACTCTTCTCTGGGCTAACCAAGCCCCAGTACCTCAGCTCTCTTCTGGTTTTTTTTTTTTGGTTTGGGTTTTTTTGGGGGGTTTTTTGGAGTAAGCTAATATTTCTGAGACTTCTGTGCCGTGGCAAATGGGGTTGGAATTGACCAATGTGCTCAGAAGTCATTAAAGGGAACTGATGAACAAACCTTCAGATGAACAGAGTGGGACAGATCCTTTTAGAAACCTAGCTTGCAGGTTAAAAGAAGGAACAAAAAGGATCTTCCCTGGCTAACATTGCAAGGCTTTTCAAAACAGATGAATCAGATCAGATCTGAACCTTCTAAAAATTCTGGGCAGTGCTTAAGCAGCACTGTGCAGAGAGAAATAAAGCAAAACAGCACGTCAAAATGCAGCTATGGGAATATAATCTGCTCGACCCTGAAGCAGTCATTTTGATAAAAGTCCAACTAAAAAGAGTTTTCATGGAAGCTAACTTTAGCCTAGTGAGAATAATCACCTCTGCAGCCACTGGAGAGAAACAGGATCCCATAATGAACCTGCATGCTCCGCTGCCTCTGCCCTGGCTATAGAGGCAGTCTGGTGGCACGAGCCTGAGTGGGCTAAGTCAGCCTTCATGAATGCCCTACAAAAGCCTGTCTACACAGTTAAGATGTTAGGTAAGCTGCATCCACTAACGGCAGATTTTCCTGGCAGCCCAGTGGGCTGAAAACCATCAGCAGCAGAAGATTTAGCTCTAGCAGAACTACTTCCTTTCACAAGTGTTGAGTTTGGATGCCTGCGACTGCCCCATTTCTTTTTCTCATCTCAAACATATGTGAGGTGGATTGCGGGTAGGAGAAACTGTATTGCAGGTATCTCCTCCCACATACAGCTATTTGGAGAAGACCGTGGAGAGAGCACAGGCACCATTTTGAGATGGGGAAGAAAGAGAGCAAAAAGCAGATTGCCTAAACCTGTTATATCACATGCCAGGCAAATGAGGCAATGTCCAGGTATCATCTGAGAAATCCCTGGCTCCTTGTCAGATATGTTCTTTTTTCATGGTACTACAACTTCATATAGAAGCTCTGACAGTGCAGGCAAAGCAACTTGATGTCAAATAAAAACTAAATGGACTTTCAGCAGCACCAGCAGCAGGTCTTTCACCAGTGTCAGCATACAAACCCTACTTTAATGAGTTCAGACATGCCTTGGCTTTGCTACAGCAATATTGACTGAGCCTTTCTTTTAATTAAATAAATGCAATATACAAAGAGAATTAGCTTCATGTGAACTCTTGAACAAACACCAAAAAAATCCTCCTACCCTAGCCCCCATAATCACTCTGATAAACTAGCTGTTCCTTTCTTATAAAATATACAGGGTGTGCAAACAGTGCACAGTCATTCTTTGTTTAGTGGCAAAAGATTTCACATGCCACCTTTACCTCAGTGTCGATAATACAGTACAGTCAATCTTATTCACAGGCTTTGATATTTAGTTATCTTTTCCTAGCTGTATTTGGAAGACCTGGGTGTACTCTGAGGTCGGTAGGCAGGTGCATATAGATAAGTAGATAGCTACCAACAGCAAAAGAGATTAGGCAAAGGATTTCAATTTTTTACAGTGGAAAAGAATATTAGCCATCACAAATGCAAATACACATGTATACATCTGAGCATGAGTTGAGCATAGTAGAGCTGATTCATATGCCGTCCTATTCTTTAAATGTTTCCTTTCCAATGGGTCACTTACAACTGTTTATATACCTAAAACACTCTTTTGAAATTTGCCTGTTTTCTTATCAAGTGCAGCTTGGGGCATATTTGGATTTTTGCATGGGAACGTTGGTATAGCATCCGTCAGCTGAATCAGTCCATACCCGTGGAAGTCTTTGCTGGTTCACTTATACGCACTGCTCTTCCTGAGTTGCTTAGTTCTGTGACGTCAACTCCCTGGAGGCTAACAATGTCATTATCATTACCAGACAAAGACAGTTAGGTAATTTTGTCTGATGGGAGTGCAGATATTGACCTGAACTAATGTATTCTTATTTCCCAGAGAGATGCTGATTGTAGCAATGTAACATAGTAGGGTTTGCTAATATTAATCTAAAGGCTGTGTTCTTTTTTAGCAGAGAAAAGCTTTTCCATTCACATTCCATTTCATCACTTGACATGTCTCTAGTCTACTTGCTAGATGAGATTCTTTGGCTGTTTAAAGACACGTACAAGGTCTTAGTCTGTGTGCGCCTGTGAAATATTTTTGGCAACCTCTAATTTGCACATCTTCTGACCCTGCAGAGAAAATTACCAAGCCTATTCAAAAGGTTTTCGTTCTTCAGGACAGCCTAAGAAGAAATACCTTTAGAGACAGGAGACTTGTAGCAGTGATCACATCTGATGCGTCTTGTGACAACACGCTATACGTATCTTACTCTGTTTTTTCATTGCTGACTTCTGGCAATGCACTTGGAATAAAAAGTCCTTGCCTTGAAGAGATTACAATTTGCACATTTTATTGCAAATTTCCTTGAAAAGCAGATATATGCTGTGTGTATAATAAGCATTACATAAACAGATTGTGGAAACATGCAAGTTTAATAGTCCTTCTGGAACATTCTGTGATTATTATAACAAATACATATATATGCCAGAAGTACAACTCCTCCTTATGAATGTATGATAAAATTGCTGTCAGTAGAAAACCAGTTAATAAATACTATAGTGTAACTGTTTAATGATGCAGTCTGGGATTTTGTGCAATATCCTAAAATCTAAACTTTGGTACATAAATACAAATTACTACATGCATATTGCAATAAATCTGATTTATGCTGAAGCCAGAATCACATAACACTCCCTCCAGATGTTAAGAAAGCAAAACTAGCCAGCCCTGAAAAGGCAATCAGACTTCACTGAGACTGTAGCTTAGACAGTGCTATCATTCTCTACTAGCTATGGTGGAAAAATAACCACAGAGACTGCTCAGCTGAGAAATCCAGACAAGTAGCCATTGCCATCAGTGGAAAATGCTGGTTTCCAAACACCGATAAATTTGTTATGATTCCATGACAGCCTTCCATAGCAAAACCTTTTAATTGTAATGTCATGTTCTCCATTTGCAGTGTGAAGCCTTAAAAAAGCCAAGGTTTTAAGAAAAAGCTCAAAATATTTTATTTCTGTTTCAGCCACTACCAATCTGTATAAGTGCATAGAGGATGTAGTCTGACAATAAGCATTACAGGCAGAAGATAATTAAAAATAAACTAACTGTAAATAGCATATTGCCTCAAGTCAATGAGCTCTATTTCTTTTATCGAAATGCTGTGTAATGAAAGGTACATGCAAAGTATATTTTCAAAAGAAGGGATACTGGGTTTACTTTTCTTTGTCCAGAAAACTGCAGAAGTAAAGCTGTAAATCAATGGGTGACCTAATATTTACAAGGAACTTGATATATCCCCCAGAGGCTAGACCACAAATGTCTTTTCACCCCAAGCATAGCAATAAAAATCACGAAGCCATGGTCACTTATGGCCGAACCTCCCTGCCTGCCCAAAAGCAAGCCTTATCTTAGCAAAAAGGCAACTGGATAACTACTACCTTGCTGAACAACACCAGTTCCTCACTGCTGTGCTACCCCTACTTCAGAATCCCAGTCTCATTTTTGCACACAAGATTTCTTAATAAAAAGGTGTAATTTTTTCATATTTCTCAAGGGATCTGAGGATTTTTCTTTTCAAGCTGCTTTCTTCAATTTAACAAAAAGGATATTTTATGTAGCAAAGGGGAGTCCCTTGGTTTTTTAGCAGACAAAGTAATGCCTGTTGCAGTTGCTTACGTATAGGTTAAAGTAGGTTCACATCTCCAAATCAATGTGTCTTCAGATCAAGAGGTCTGTTATGTTCAATAATCAAACCTAGGATCAGAGCATTACTCCAGTTTTGGAATGTTATTTTTTTTAAGGTTTTACAGTCATGATGTTTTCATGTTGACTGCATAGTGTACAATTCCAGTTTCCTGAACAACTATGTCTTTGAACACTGCTGTAAAGTTTAATACAGCATTTCATGCTACTATATTCCACAGTCTTTTGCCTTACTTTTTCCCAGCTGTAACAACACTGTACTTTTTGTAACCAATGATGACTGTATGGGTAATCATGCCATGAATCTTCAGGACATTTATCAGCCTTGTGCAGGCTTAGCTTGACATTTGAAACTAGGAAAGGTTTTACTAATTTTTTTTCTTTGTAGTTAATACAGAAACCATAATTAATGATTATGTAGCTGAGACTCTCTAGCATCTTACAATTGATCCTCTATTACACTGGCAAAATAAAAGGATAATGTCGCCAGCATTTGCAGAGTTGGCAGTAAAATACTTGGCACTTCATCCCACTTGGGTTTCATTTGATAGAATTTGCTGAAATGGCCTTGTTCAGGGCATAAGCTGGTAAAGTGGTTTAATTAAAACAAATTCACACTCTTTTCCTTAGCTTTTAATATGGTTAAAGATAATTATATTGCTCCTTTTCTGTTGTGCCTGGATTTCAGGAAACCCCACAAGCTAATATTTTAACATACCTAAAGAATAATGCAGCAAAGTAATATGTGCTGTAGCTAGGCTTCCCATCCTAGTAACCAACAGGACAAATTGCCATTAAGCAAAAAGAAACTCTTTCAGTGCTGTGAAATTGGTAGATTATTTTATTCAGTTTTTATTGGAGTAGAATAAGAAAAGGAGATGTCAGTATGTCATTGTTTCTTTGGGGGTAGTTTTTCAATAATTTTCAACCTAAGATTAACAAACATACGTACATACATGTGTATACTTACTCAATATACCCTGCTAGTCTTTGACCAAAAATACTATTCATGTAGAATTGGAGTCTTCCAAAATATAGTGTGGGAATCAGATTAAACCTCCATAAACAATGCAATAAAAAGTGAAGATAGTGTTAACTTGCATTTTTGAAATCTATGCATACTAATGCTTCCCTCAAGATGGAAATTGTCACCAAAATCTGTACTTTGGGAGTTGTAAAACCTCTAACAGTCCTCTGCTGGAGTGACAGACCCTTTCTTGGGGAGTTGGTTCAGGCTACCTCCGTCTGTTACCTCTCAGCAACTTCTGGGTCTGTGGACCCCAGCTGAAAACTGCAATTTGAGGTGCATACATTTAGATAAAGGTAGCTGTATGACACAAGGAATCACAGAAGCAATTTTGCAGGGCTATAACTATGATAAGAGGAAATGGGTGTATAGCTACAGGACGTTTTGCATGCTGAAGCTTACTACCATTGTGCTGGCTGGCTGGGTACCAGCTGTTTTCCAAAAGCTACATGTCCATGGTTGCTGCTGGAGCTGCTGGAGCCAAGGAGACCAGCACCTTTGTGGGATCTTAGTGCAGGCACAGGACACTACAGATGCTACTACACACCACATGGGCTTTCCTTCAGGGTTGGCTAAAAATATGAGCTGGGTGAGTGACCAGGTTTGTTGTGGCATGTGTTGTACTCTGCAGGCTGTGTTGCAAGTGGAGAGAGAGGCTCCCTGGCTGCGGAAGCCAGTCGATAAGAAGGCAGGAGTGAGCAGCTTGTGGCAAGTTAAATGGTGACCTGTGAACTGGCTGGGAAAAGTGGTCCTTGACTTGCTGTTTTTGTGGAGTAGCTGAGCGACCTGCTTGCAGGGAGAGTGGAGGCTTTGCTGTTCAAGACAACTCACGCAAATACAGGTTGTGCCTCAGCAAGATCAATGCTGTGACCCTATTTTGCTGTGGACGTGCGCTTTGCTTCCTACCACAGCAAGTGCTAGTATGTATTTTACGGGTGCCACGGCTCACAGTGCAGAGAGAAAAGCCACGGCTGCGTTAGCATGCAGAGTGTAGCATTCCTAAGTGCCTCAGGGCTTCAATGTGCCCTTTCTGGAAGGCTATGAGCAATCCCTCTGCAACAGCAAGTCAGTGCCAATGCAGCCTTGGGGGACTTAATTTCCTCTTATTTATAAACAAAGCATTTTTGACACATACTGGTTATCCACGTTCACTGCTTCTGGTTCCCTACTAGTGTCTGCCACAGTCATACAACACCCTGGCTGCGTATTAGCCTAGCTTTCCTCACTGACCATCTCTGCACAGCTTCTAGCTGCTTTTCCTAAGCTCACTTCTCCAGCTGTCCCCTTTGCTAAGGAACAGGTACCAACGTGGCATCTACAAATGAAAGAGCAGGGGCAGAGGAAGGAAGACCAAAACAGCGACTAGGTGAAGTTAGTGGAAACCTTTCCTGAGGGTGAAAGGAATAAGGGGAGCAAGCATGGGGAATCTTGAAAAAAAAACAGTGGTCTGTGATGCAGGATTAGGACAACTCCGTGTTAGCTTCCTGCTCAGCTACAGAGTTTCTGAGCATTCTTGAACAAATTGTTCAGCCTCTTGGGTCATCAAAATTATTCTTTATTTTACAAGAGTTTTGAAAAGATAATTGTATTAAAGACTGTGAGGTGCTCAAATAAATAGTACAGTGATAGGACCCACCTAAGAGATTATTGTGGGTATTTAAGAAGAATGAACATCTAACAGAAATGTCCCCAGATCCTCCCCTGCACAGGTCTGATCCCCTTCTCTCTGCCCTGTATCCCCTTGTACTCTTGAAAACACCCTTTTTGCTGTTGTCCAAGCCCTGGGTTTTTTTCAGCTGCATAGATTTCCCTGCCAGTCCTCCAAGACTAGTATATCTGCCTTCTGACCTGGTGTCCCGAGATATACACACACTCCTCCATTGCTTGGATCTTTCTCTCCCAGTTAGAGTCACACATATTGGCCCTCTCCCTGTCATTGCTGATGCTCTGCTCTAATGATCTTCTAAACTTGAAAAAGTATCATGCCCAGCATTCAAACCTGTAGAGTTGCTTCTAAATCAGGAAACACCTTTTTTCAACACCAAAAACTACATAAGCTCTTAGCAGAGGTGGACAGGAGCAAGAAGACTCTGGATCCTTCAGATACCTAGCACAGGTTGAGTTTCAGAGTGTCTGAGGCAATATAACATCAGTCTCAAGGATGCACCCCCTGCATCCACCTAATTACTGTAACAAAGGTTTCCATTACTCTTCCCTCACACGGCAGACCTTGCACCGTTCAGGCTCTTTGCAAGGGTATGTTTACTTCCGTGACTTTTTTTGACATTGGTTCCCCCACAGAGCTGTCGGTACCAGGGCTTTGGTGGATGAACTAACCCAAACCTTCAAAAAGCCATATGGAGGCTGTGCCCTGACGTCAGCCCAGGCACTTCGGACCGAGTGCTGCAGGCTGTGCATTACTGCAGCTGAAGGACAGGCAGGAGACACTTTCCAACAAGTCTCTCCAGTACTAGAGTAATAAAAAAAAGGAGGGAGAGCATCTGAGGAAGGTGAGGTCTTTAACCACCATAGAAAGATGTGTCAGTTGTAATCCAAAGTCCTAAAAATCAATGATCCTGAAACATTTTCAAACTGGTCAAGAACTTTCTTCCAAAATTCTTGGCATCCCCCTTGCTTTTCATTATTAATTTATATTAGAGAATTTGTTTGCTGTTCCCATCTTCCAAAAACACACATTTCCATTTACATTCATTTTTTCATTCTTGGATTATTTCCTTATCTCCCTAGATGTTCTACTTTGTTTATTTCTATGCAATGTGATTGCATGGAGATCTCTTTAATTCATTTTTATTTGCTTTCCTTTTCTATTTTTTTGATTCCCCATTCTGCTGCTTTGCTGCATTTTTCATCTTTGAGTCTTCTAATTTCCTTCCACTCCCATTTATTCTTGTTTTCTGTATTTCTCCATTCATTTTCACTGTTATTACTTTTTTAAATATTATTCCTCTTTATTCTGTCTCTTTACATATGTGTTTGTTTTCCACTTTCTTGCCTTTCCTGTCTTTTTTTCATGCTGGCAACAGGAATTGTTTATTCATAGCACACTTCCATTAAAATACTGTACAAAGTTACCTGCAGTATTTTGTCTGATCAAAGTGTCAAAACACTAAAAAGAAGCACTCTGGATTGTATTAGGTGCTTAAATAAGAAGATCCACCCCTTTTATACCTGAAGATTGATTTTTTAAAGACAACATTACTTTCCTAACTTATAGTATCAACTATGTGGGGAAGAGGGACATGGAAAGGCTTGTTGGGTTTCATTTTATGTTTCAGGACAACATTCGATCCTTGGTTCATTTTTAATTTTTTATTTGTTGCAAGAAGCGGATACAGGAGAGAGGTGGAGTTTGCCAGGAATGTGAGAACCAGATGAATGAAGAAGATATAGCACCTTTGGGGGAACCAGGAACACTGAATCTGGAATTTCAGCTCTGTCTTAAAATACTGCTACAGAGTCGCAGAGGAATCCAAAGATGAGAGGTCAGGTAACCTCACCGTTTGGAATAAACTTTTCCATTTGATGCTGAAATGACATATTATTTGTCCTTGAGCTTAGCATGCTGGTCAGATTGCTATTCCTCTAGGATATAAACTTATTCTTGTGTATATGGAAAGTCAATATTCACTCTGAGTAAATCAACCCCAATATTTACAACAGTGTATCCCTTTGACCAGCTCTAATTTAGACACATGAGGTTTTCAGTTACTGAATCTGATTCTTATATTATTGTGTTGGCTTTGGTACATCGTGATGCTGTCAACTGAAGTTATAAATGAGTTATAAAAGAGTTTCTGCTTCCTGGGAAACTCATATTTTCAATATTGGATCATAACCTACCAGAAAGAAAGCAGACAATTTCAAATTGTTTTGAAAGGATCATTTTTTTTCCCTCGGTTTATGATTAATCAGAATATTTTCTCTCACATTTTATTTTCTTCTGCAGTTTCTACACTATAATCTGGTCTGAGTATAACGTTGACCCTATTGTGAGGAGGAGACTGGATTAAGTTCCTTCCGACCTGAATTTTTCTGTGATTCTTTGATTCTATGTATTTTTTAAATTCAAAAGCCATTTCATAATGAAAAATCAAAATATTACAGACCTGGAAAGAGGATATCTTGAATGCATGAAATGGTTTTTTTACACAAAAGCCCTCTTCCCCCCCGCCCCCAGGTTTCAGTGAAATTGGTACATTCATCTAACCATTTTTGCTTTCATTAAAATTGTATTTTCCAATAGGAAGATATCCCTAGGAGCAAACACATATACAATTAACCATAGCACTTCAGATTTATCCCAGCATAAGTAATCTGAGAAGCTGGAACCATTACTTCTTCTTACAGTTCAGGAATTGTAATTCTTCCTAAAATTTATGCTGTCTTTTCATATTCATAACTCTTAGCAGTTTTGCCTGTCCCTAGCACATCTGCCAGGTAAGGGTATGTGTGTGCAGCAACTAATACTCATGAATAAATACTCATTTCAGAACTTATTCTGCATCTACTGACTTCACTAGAAGCAAAATCAGACACTTCCGTTAGCATTTCATATAAAATGTCAGCTGCATATTATGTATGCATAGTTTGATCTAAATGCAGCTCCCATGGGTTTTACCTCAGTAGAACAGGGGCTAGCTAAGAGGTAGCAATATAATAAACCATAGTGTGGAAAAGAGTAGCAAAACCAATGAACCAGATTTATAGAAATTTATTTTTACACACATTGTTAAAAAGCCAGAACCGATATAATCAGTGATGGGGAAACGTCAAAAATGAGAAGCCTGTTCTAATCCAAAGATCAACTGAGTGTGTCATATAAATGATTTTGTAAATATCATATTCTGGTTTTCTTAAGAGATTGCCACATTTCTGCAAAACAGAGATTTAGTATTTCTAAAGACTATTTTCTTAACATTGAGATTAATTTCGTTCCTGTTTGGGTGAAAGTTCAGCTCAGTGTTTATCTTATTCAGAATGCCTCACATATCCTGATAAACAAATTAAAATGATCATGCATGAAACAAATCTCTGCTGCAAGGAAAAAGTAATAAAAAAGAGATGCTTCTCAGCATTTGCAGAATCTCTAGGCTTATAATTTATCTGAGTGACATAGAGGGTGAGCTGAAGATTAGCAAATTCATGACAGATTCAAAAGAAAGCTGAATGTATTTCAGAGTGTGGTTAATGTGTACGTTGTTGATGAGGAGACCTTAGATCAAAATGATCTATGACGAATACTTGTTCCACTGACAATTCTTAAATGGAAAACCGGGAAAGAAATCATATCATCTCTGAAGAGATTCGACTAAAGTGTCCCATGCAATAAAAAAAAAAAAAAAAAGAAAAACTAATATTGAAGATTAAGTGATAAACCCACATTGCCTTTCAATTTCTAGTGCATATAAGCTTTGCAATCGGTTTAATGGAAGGATATTCTGGAGGGCATGGAATAATGCCAGAATAGGGTCTGTGACATTATGTGAAATTTCCCTGCAATATTTTTCCTTAGTTTTATTTTTTATAAGAACTAAACCAAATTGAAATTACCCTACACTTAAATCACCAGTGTTCTGCTGTAGTGTCATGCTGATGTTCAGGTTTACAGACATGTCAGACTGGGCTACCATGACAGCAAGTGAAGCCTTGGGGCTCCACAGAGGAAAAACTGAACCATCCAGCATGCTGCTAATGAAGGTAGAAGTAAAGGAAAAGTTTCTACTTGTTTATTTAGGGTTCAGAGGGCAGAAGAACTCCAAAGTTAAATTTGCAAGGCTTCAAAGAATCAGATAAGTGCCTCTCCACTAAGGCTTTACTAACTACAGGAATTGAAACTTCCAATCCCAAATTAGAAGGCAGCATCCTCCCCCCTCCTCCTGCTGCCTAAACTTCGAGGCATCTAAACTTCATTGGATACTTCCTAATAAAGATTTCTTTTAGCTACCTGTGCCTTCTATGTATACCCATGGTGTGTATGCCAATGGCTAGCACACACCCCACACCTGCTGAAGATCCTGCTCCAGCAGAGGTATTCAACACACTTCCAAAGTAATGAAGGGATCCATTTCTCTACAGTTGAGGCAGCAAAAGTAGATTTTTTTCAGTGGCAGAACAGCTGGGAAATGTAGCCCTAAATTCTGCTGATTCTGTAACTTGAGCAAAGTCCAACCCACATATCCAAAAGACTAGCATAACACTGATGGGATGAACAGCCTGGGGACATGCTGTCTTTCCTGCACTGCATAGCAAAAAACTTGAGTGACATAGTTTACAGAAAAGACTATCCAGCAGGGACTCTCGGGAGTTGGTGGATTTTGGGAATCCTGGGTAGTAATTCTCATTTTCTTATACTCTTATTAGCCAATGGACTAAAAACCCTAGAAAAGTCTTCACAGCAGGAGCTGGGAACCGAAATGTGCTTTTCAAGTTGAATACCTTCTTTTCAGCATCCAAAACCAGACCCAGTGAAATAGCTTAAAGATCAAAATTGCTCATACTAAGTCCCAGTTAGATTCACTAAGGAAGATTCACCTGTGTTTGCTATTTTTATCGTGTTGAAAACACAAAGTATCTCTTCATCCAGAAAAATGCGTAAGAACCTCCACAGAAAAAAACATAGCATCTGGTAACGCTGACTTTCTGCCGTGCTTTTATACCACCCCGCAGCTAGCATTGACCTGGAAAAGGAAGGATGCCTGGGACTTCCTTTCCAGAAATCTCTGCTTGGCTGTTGCATCTGCCCACTAGCAGTAACCTTAATTTAGAGAAGCCTTCAAGGTTTTAAGACTGCCCTATTTTCCCATCAAACACAACAGCTTCCTGAGAGAAGACCTAAAGCACCACAACAGGGGCAAATGACATAAAATCATTCCAGCAGCTTGCGGTATGTGGGCAATAGGGTATTCTCTCAGGGTACCTACAGTCTGAACTGATGGCTGCTTCATGCCATAAGGTGGCATAAAGAGGAAGAGACATGTGTCCCCTAGGAGCTGTAAACACTTATGCATGAGTGTGAAGTGTCCTGTCTGTGAATGTTTGTGTCAATAAAGGAGATCTCAGAAAAATCTTCAGAGAGTCAATTTCAAGGCGATGTAAGCAGGTCCAGATAAACATTTAAATGAAGGTAACCAAGAATATCTGATGCCTCTGTTGTCATCTCTTTACATCAAAAATTTCTGCAACTAAAAGGGGAGTTGAGTTATCCCAACTCAGTGAAAATACATAGCTACATGCCTCTGACCTTGTTTTATCCATGCTCGTTCTGAAATCCTGAGTGCTTCACCCAGCTGGGCTATAACCGGGTTTTGAGTTTGGCTGCTTGGGGGTTTTTGTTTGGGGTTTTTTGGGGGGGCAAGGGGGAAGGTTCTGGGTTGGGTTTTTTTGCTTTAATGACAAGTTTTACCTCTTAGCCTTCTGTGCCATCCTCTGCAGGTTTGCTCTTTCAGTAATTTCTCTCCTTTGTCATCTTGCAGGTTCGCCAGTACAGGATTGATGTCATAAAATTTAAGGGCACTAGTTCACTTGCTCAGCTGGAGCATGGATTTTAGAGGAACAGTAAAGCTAGTACAGATATCTAAGAGCTGAATAATAAAATGTCCCTTCATCTGTGTACTTAATTAGCTGCTCTCCTCATGATTACAAAGATCACTACCCAGGAAGAGAGGAGCTTTTAGGTCTCAGCAGGTTAACCCCACACCAGAGGATTAGACAGGACCCAAACTGTGATGCTTAGTGTTCTCATTTCCAGGACAGTGCTGGCATCAAGTACTCATCTATTCTGTTCTGCAGTGAGGTGAAACATTCGTGGGACTGAAAGCTCTGACAATCCAAAAAAAGAGTCATTTTTGATAGATTTTGGCAGGTTGCTAAGTTAAAAAAAGGTAAATATGAATATGTAATAAATGATAAATTCTTTCCTCCTCCTGTGTTATCAGTGGCGACTATATTGCTTTGTCATACAACTGCTGCAAAGGCTAATCCGCCACACTGGCAAAATCTTCTTATTCTAACTACCACGGCCCTGCTGAAGCCCAGGCTTATGTCCCTAAAAATAGGAGCAGGATTACTTAGGTTGCAGTGCACTGAAGTAGTTTAAAGGTTTTTAGATGTGGAGTGAGGAGAGAAAAAAATTGTTCTTCTGAACTATCAGAGCTCAAAATTACCATTTTAATCAACTTTAATTAAAGACTTCATACATTCCCAGTACAAAGGCTTCCAGCATGAATGAATGCCTACACCCTTATGAAAATGAACCACCAATAAGGTACTTATTTTAACTCCTTACCTCACACTTTTCCTATCTGTCTCAGAACCTCCTGGCTTTTGTTTATTGATTTCAACCTTACAGCAGCTGAGTAGGGTCTTTAAGGAGGACTTGGGCACTTACAGCCATAATTGCAATCCTGACAATCCCTACTCACGTATGGCCTAACACAGGGCCTTTTGGGGAAAATCAGGCCAGCATGAACTTAAGTGCAGCCAAAGCTGAAGGCTCACCTTTCTTCTGAGCAGGCAGTCAGGAATCTGGGTCTCAGCTGAATTCAAGGGGCAAACAATAAAGAATAAACCAGAGGCAGAAGTGAGACCAAAGGTTCAATAGAAGGTGTCTGGACATGAAAACAGAACAAAGAAGCCCAGACAGTGGTTCCTAGCATTTGGAAATGTTTAAGAAGTTAAAAGATGTTACTAGGCATAACTCTACTTTAAGAAGTGAAGGAGGAAGAGAATAAAATATGTGCAGGTCTAAAACACCCTCAGGCTTTGCGGGTCTCTGCTGCTCATGCCTAAGCCCTGTTTAGGTTCAGAAACTGGGCCTTCCTTTACTTAGCATGCTTCTTCTACTTAATATTCACTGTTTAACATGAGGTCTATTCTGGGAGGCTCAGTTGGAGTGTTCCTAAAACAATCTAATGGGAAACAACTCCTTCCAAGGAATAGTGGGAGCCACTCTTTCTTGCACAAGATGCAGAACAACAAATGTCCCTTTGTTTAATAGCCTCACACTAGGAGGTTTTCATCCAGGCAGAAGGACCTGTGGTTCAATTCAGTCTTCAGATCCAGGCAAACTGTATCTGAGAATAATGCCTCAACTGTGGGAGCACAGTCTGCTGCAGGGAGAAAATGATAATCTTTGGCTCTGACCCTTCTCTCCATCTTGTCTCTCTTCCACTTCTCTCCGTCCAAGCTGTGCTACTGTATAGAAGGGGTTTGCTGAGTCAGGAGGAGAAGAAGAGAAAAAAATAGGAGAAAGAAAGTGTTCTAGTCTAATGTTAAGACAGTTGCTTAGGATGAGGAAATCTAGAGTTTTGGTGTCTCTGATGCTGGGACAGTTTTTCTTTAAAATAAAACACAGAAATTGTTCTTTGGCACAGAAGATTGTAACCGAAGACATCACCTTTCTAAACTGAGACGTGAACCTGGGTGCTCAAATCATGCTCTACATGACCCTCTTCATCTCCTCTTTTTCCCACAGTAAACCTTGAATTTGGTTTCATTCACCAGTATGTTTCAGCTAAGGATGTGAAGGGTGTCTCTTCCCCTTTACACCTCAGTGTTCAGGAAACTTACATCTGAGATGGAAAATATGATTTTGAATCAAAGAAGATGCAATGAAAACTTCTCTTTCCTCAGTGAGTGCCCTGACTGTGAAGTTCTTACATGAAAGACAGGTTCTGCCAAATCTTCTTGGCTTTGGATGTGGATGAGTACAAGGGTAGCACCCAAGTTCTAGCCCCTTGGGACAGTCAGGAAACCCACACGTGCAACCTCATGCTCCCTCCACAGGTTAGGGCAGTTAGGACCCGAAAACAGGAAAGAGACACGTTTTCTCCCCCCCAGATGTCCCAGCTGCCCTGAAAGGATGTGTGGGCATGGTCAGTGCCCTCCGCTCAGCTGGCAAGCCTACTCACTCATCTACTTTCTTTCTCTCTTTTTCTTTTCTGTCCCCTCTCAGATATTTGTTATTACATAATTGCACAACAGTGGGAGTGACATAAAATGCCATTCCCTGTCTCTAGCCTTGTGGTAAAGGCACTCTTCCTGCAGCAAAAATTGTTGATTTGCAGTTCCCTCATGTTGGGGGGGGCTAGATGAGGGGCTGCACCTTTCCACTGTGCCATGATGTCATTGCACAGCAATAGCAGCTCCCCTGCCACCTTCACTGCTCAGAGCAGACAGCACTCTCTTCTCTGGAAGACGAGTCTCAGCTTCCTTCCCTCCGAGAAAGTCACAGGCCCTGGGCATCAAGGGGACAGAGCTTCTCTTCCCTGTGTGGGAACCAGTGACATCTGAGATTCACTTGACAGCTTGTTTCTCTGCTGTGTAGCCCAGGGTGTCCCTCAGTTGCAATGAAAGGTTTCATGCCAAGGCTCACAACCCCATTCACACGCTGTGCATGGAGGTGAGGTCCCAAACCTTGTGCCTCTGTCCTCTTTCAGGAGATGGGTGCCTAAAGGCTAGGCACTCTAATTACTAAATTGCAGATGTGGGGGCGTTGTTTCATTTTGTTTTGCTTTTATTCTTTTACATTCCCTCTCCTTAACGCTCAGCATAGGTAACAGTACCTGAAAAATATTCCAATGCTTAATAATTTAACCTTTTTTTTTTTTTATGTTTGGCAGTCAGTTCAGGGTTCTTGAGGGCCTCAAGAGGGAGGGTCAGAAGCAGGCATGAGTAGGACTTCTGAGTCTCCTTTTCTGTTTGCCTTGGTCAAACACCAATGTAGATTTTATCCAAGAGAAGCCTTTGGTGGCAAGCACTAGTGGATGGGGATACCTCTGCTGAGTGAAGAGTTGCAAGTAGGCTTGTTCAGGGGATTTTTTTCCCACTGGCCAAGAAGAGTGAAGGCACCGTGCTCTAACTATAACATGGAGTTTTATTGTTCTTCACAAACGTACCCCGTCAACCAAAGTCGTTGCTAAACCCGAGCTCCCTTTGATGAGTCTCTCCAGCTGGACAGACCCTGTCCCTTCCACAGCCAATGTTTCCACCTTCCTCTCCACTGCGCTCAGTCTTTCTGCCATGTTTGCGTAATTTGATTCCCACCATAACTGACGGAGCAATTGGGAAGGTCTCAGTCACGGTGGAGACTGGCTGGAAAATGTAACCCATGGATTGGCAGCCAGGCAGGAATTCTCAACTGGGAGTCCAGTAGGCATCAAGATATAAATAGTCCCATGCTCCAGTCCAGGTCAGATCTGCTTCAGGAACTCTATATGTGAACAGTGAACAAGCACATAACTGGTTTCCACAATTTTCTGTGCCTGACAACTGCCAAGACCACTGCCTATAGAGCAAACTCAAATATAATTTACCAGAGATGAAGCTAACATGTCTGTGGAAGTGATATAAGGCACTAGTGTAAATAAAAAGTGTTAAGTATAATAGGAAATAAGCTCTCTCCCATAGTTTTAACCAATTCCAGCAACTTTTTTCCTTCAGGTAGAGATTTCTAAAAATTATATTCATTGTGCTTATTTCCTTAGATAAATAATACTAAAGAACTGAAGCCAATTTCTAATAAATAAATGGCATAACAATAAAGTAATGATCAGCCAGATTTCTTAAAAATAAACCTTCGTATTTGGAGTGTATGTACACTCATTTATCTGCAAACAAAACATTTTGCAAGGTAGGCAATGGATAGTAAAACATATTTTTATTACAATTTGAGGAAACATGCCTTCAGCATCTAAAAACTCCATCAGATGAATGATAAAACATGCCTTCAGCATCTAAAAACACCATCAGATGAATGAAAACAGATTTTTTAAATTTCTTTTTCATTTCATCCATAAACTTAGTGTATATTGTGGATTTTATTGTTTGATTTTTCTAACACTGAATGAAAGTGAAAAAATTTTAATTTGTATTTATTTAGTTCACAAAATATAAGAGACATGTTTCACCTTTTTCCTATTCCAGCTACTTCATATGGCTCTCTTCCCGTCTTCACCAAGCAGATTATGTTGGTTTGACTACATGCAAAAATCTTTGGCTAATATTTGCGACATGTTGTGTGACTACAGGAAACACCTTAGCTCTTGTTGCTTTTCGCTGTTTTCCACGTGGTCTTTCTTTTATTGTTATCATTTAATATTGTTCCCAGTTGTATCATCCAAGCTAAGTCTTCTGGGATATGTTGATATTATGGCGATTTATGACCTTGTAGAATGACAAATTATGGATTCACATGGGATGGCCTAGTGCCCACAGTTTAATCTTATGAAGTTTTTCACTTCAAAAATTACCTTCTAAAATGCCATAGCAGATCTTCATTTTCTTCCTGACAAAATTCCCAAGCTGGGAATGCAGTTCCTTCAGTATTCTGCACTGTTTAGAGGATGTTCTTAAGACATTTGATACAGAAATCTCCCCTCTGTATCTATTAAGCCATCACCAGAATTTTTTTCTCTCTAGTAGCCTTCTACTTCAATTACTCACTTTTTTCTCATCAACAAACTGCATTGTTGATACTATTCTGACAAATGTACTAAATAACCATACATTGCATAAACAGTAACTCAGTTTCAGATGCGTACAACAGGGTATGCAAACAAACATAAAAATGTACAACCACTCTTGATGATTCCTAAAAGGTTTAAAAGCAGAGGTCATGGGCCTGCCACTGGATCCCTTCAAGTGATCTCTTGCAACTTGTAGATCTAATTGTAGAATTACTGTCTGCTTACAGTTAAAATTATTACACACCTACAGAAGGACCTTTGGCAGCAATGGACTCAGCTCTGATATGTACGATAGGTTTCCTACGTGATTTTTAAGCAACGTATGTACTCTTTCTCTGCATTTTTTCCTACAAATTTAAAAACAAAACAAAACAAAACACAACAAAAACCTCACAAGCTAGGAATGTCTTTCCTGTCTTTTCTGATTGGAATTTGAACTCTCTGCGAAATGCATTTCTTCTGAGCATTGCAGGTATGCATTTACCTTCAAAAGGCCAAAACTCCTTTAGAGTCTCCAGGTGCTGCTGTAGCACAGACAGTAATTTCTAATGCATATAAAGGATTTTGAACTTCTAAAATGTTATTTAATTCTTAGTGTTCACAGGCTGACAGAGAAGGGGTGAAAAACAAACATTCTAACAAATTTTCCAGCCTTTTCTGAATATTGTTATTTTTCACTTCTAAGACCTTAGCACTATGGTAAATACCATGTGGCTTTTTTCCTTTTCAAACTATTGACAAGAATGGCAAAAATTATGTTTCTGCACACTTAAAATTTCTTTCATCCTACCCCTAAATTTGTTCTTTCACCTTTTTTTAATCTCTGTGAGACATCTCAGGCTACATGCTGGGATAAAGAGTTCCTTCTTGGATTCTCAGATGATAGAATGTCTTACATTCTCCAGCTATTCATCATATTCCCCATAAGGTTTTATTCAACATCCACCTATAAATACTCTTACCTTTTTTTTTTCTTCACACCTCCTGCCATTCTGCTGAGAAGTGACCATCTGGTCAATAGGGTCAAGCTACAGCCTGATTCAGAATCTCCATATGCCAGAAATCACATTATATGCTCATTTTCAGGAAACATGATCTAATCATGGGATCGGAAGTGGTGTTAGGGGCTATCTAATTCATCACTGTCCAAAAGTAGGATTAATTTGTTTTATGATGCTCTAAATAGATGTTTGTCTAGCAAGTTCTAAGAGATCTCCAATGATGGAGCTGCTACAGTCTTGCCAAGAAATCTATCCTGCAGTTTTAATGGATACTAATGAAAAATGTAAAGCAAAGCTCTAACCTGATCATTTCTAAGAGAATGATTAGGTTGTCAGATGGTTGTATATAAATTCCAGTCCTCTCTGAAAGCATGAAAATGTGCTTGCTGTTTCACAGCAGGTGTGCAGATCCATAGCACAATAAAACTGAAGATACAGAGGCCATGCTTGTGCATTTGAGAGAAATCTAGGAGAAATATTCACAACATAAAGTTTTCTTAAAAGAATTATTTAGTTCTATTTCACTAGTTAAGATATTAAAACACTCATCAAATTGCTGAGATATAGATCATCCTTTGGACCTGTAATAGCTGTGCAAAGAAAAAAGGTAGAAATTTATCCTTTTGGGTTTTTTTTCACAATACCAAAATAACTATTTATCTATTTGAATAGTGCAGCAATATAATGACGCTTTTACACAAAATAAATATATGGAAATACATGGCTGGATGTAGTACAGCTTTTATGCTGTTCATGAAGGACAGATCAGGTTATGAAAATGAAACAGCAGTGAAAAACAATGTTTATCACGATATGAATTTTGAATAAACCTCATGAAACCAACAGTATAATGAAAGCAATATTCATCTTACATGTATGGAACACGCCAACTCTGTTATTTTGCTTTGCCTGAAGCAGCTTTAAACCTGAAAGAAGAAGAAATCAAGCAAAGCAAGAAATCATACAGAGAGGTAGTGGTCACATGCTATCCTTACTATTATGGCAGTGGTTTAACAATAATGAAGCATTTGCTGGTCAGTTCCATGAACATCTCTTTTTTCAGAACAGAATGACAGACGGGGGAAATTCTCATAATCGCACACATTAAAAGAGACCAGGGAATATAAATTCTTCTCTGAGGGTCAATCAATTCTTTATCTACATCTCCTACCCTCAGTATACCCATGTATTATGATATGTGTTGATATGAGCATCTCAACACATCCTCACAGTCACAATACTGTGCAATAGAAGTTTAACATGCTTTGAAGAGCAATGCAATTTGGCATTACAAGTTTTATGGTATGCATACTGATCTCAAGCCTAACAAGCATATGTCAGTAAGGCTGCAAAAATAAATGTGAATGACTTATGAATATAAACAAGTTAAGAATAAATGTTTATGCAGCAAAGTTTTTTCTAGTCATATAAAAATTTAACATGTACAGTAAGCTACTTCTTTTATTTCTCACTCTTTTACTTTGTTCAGAAGTTTTAAAATTGTTTTTCTTCTCTAATTATCTGCATTTCATTTGACATACAATAAGATGTCTTCAAATCTAAGGTCATAAAACTGAAGATAGTATTTGCCCACCTAGGCACTTTTGTATAGTAAGAGCTATCTGCCTTCTCACATCTTTAGGTGATATTGACTTTACGCAGTACTCTGAAAAGGCGTACGTATGTTCTGAAAATAACAATTCTGTGTAAAACTCATCCAGAAGACTGTTTTTTAATTTGAAAAACATTTTTAGAATACTTTTGTGGGCAGAAGGAGTTCAGTAGAAAGCAATAAAAATACCACATTGATTTAAGGAACACGCTTAGAAAGCTGAAGAGTAAGACTGATAAAGAAAGAGTGGAATAGATCCACTTTTAGGAAGAAAAGTACAGTGTTCTTTTATCATAAAAATGTAAATTAGTTAAGACTTTTGAGAAGAGTAAGTGCTAATAATAGGGCAGTTAGAGATAGCAGCTGCTTGTAATAACCACTATTTTGTATGTGGTATCCCAAGTACAAGGAACAATAAACTCACTGAAGAAAAAACTTGTCACTTATTTCTGGTGCATTTAATAGTTTAGTTCCTTTCCTCTTGCTTTAAGTTACAGTTCAGTGGCAGTAATTTAGTTTTCATAAGCTCTTTAAATGTTCCCTGAGTAAAAATCTTGTTGCTATTGCAAATTCTAAAACTCAGTTTATAAATCTTGAATATTTTCAAATTATTCCGGTGGTCTGATAAAAACGTGAATGTTTTGGAGATTGCAGAAAGAAAAAGAGTTGAAATTTGGTACTTTTGGCAAATTTTTAATAAATTGTGTCTTTCTTCTTTTTATTTTTTCCTAGAAGATGCCAAAATTATCTGGTTACTGTTCTTAAACCACATTGTTTCTCCTCTTGTGCTTACACAGTGGTAGAGCTTGGCTACTTCAATCTGTATACATTTTTAGAAAACATTGACCGGGCCAAAACTTGTGCCTATTCCTCTCATTTCTCCTGAAACTTTTAGAATTCATTTTCCTTATCACTGACTGAACTCATGAACCTCAACAAACAAAGCCTGGGGAAAATCAGAACTTTTTAAATTAACTTAGAAAAGATCTTCTTCATAGCTTCCCTGTTACTGCAGACCATCTCCAGATCACATTTAACTTTTTGTAATCTTATCTAGTGCCTGACGGTGTTTTATGGGGTGACTAAACTATTATAGATATACTTATCTTTTTAAACTCTTCTCTTCCTCATACCCAGCCCCTCACCTTGAGCCAGGAATAGACTGCAGGGCTCATCGCTGCTCGAACAGCTGATAAGTGTGCAGTTGTGTAACACACTGCAGCAGTGAGAGTCAAATCCTTCTCCAGGGGTTGAACTGTGCGGGGATGGGCTGCAGTTAGTTTGGTAGGGTTCAGTAGACCTTGCTGTTAAAAACACCTCCAGTGCATAACCATACCATTCACTCTCAGTTTGGTGTGCGGGTGGTTCTTCCTCCCACTATTCCTCTCATCCTTTGTTTTCAAGTTCAAATCAAGAGGTGTTGCTCTGTCCCCATGCTCCAAACCTCAAACCTAATCTGAATGTTCAGGGACAATGCACTGCTAGAGCTGTGAATTCGGCCAAAGATCATACCTGTAAGCAAAGGCTTCTACCATTGCATTTAAGGCTCTAAGCCTCCAGGATCCAAAAATCAATAAATTAAACACTAGTTGAAACATTTCCCTTGGAAAAAGCTGCATATTCAGTTTTCTGCAGGAATATGCAGTTCTGTCAAAGCTTTTGACCAAAACAAGGCAGCCTAGGAGAAGATATGCCCCACTCACCCACCTCTCTACCTCTCACAGCCTACGTCCCCAAGTGCCCCAGATGGATGCCAGGGACTTCTAGGCTCTGGATGCCCTGCCATTTTTTTTTTCCCCAAATTGCCCATCTGACTTCATCCTGCAACAGTGGACTTCCAAAGCTTCCGGCTCCCCACTCCCCCCGAGAATGGCTCTGAAAGGCGGCTGAGCTCCTGGTTCCTCTAGTTAGCTGCTCCTCATGCAGCCAGTCCCCCATCATCCCAGCGCAGGCTGGGGCAACACCAAGAACTGCCTGGCCAAATGAGTTATCCATGCTGGACAGCAGACCTGGAAGTCTGCATTTAGGGGTGCCTGAATTCAGTTTTTGGAGACTTGGTTCCCTTGAAAATGTTATCTTAAACAGAATACATTCCCTAATTCAAAATGAGTGGAGAACTTAAGTTATATTCTTTTTCCTGACCAGTTGTAATTTAGTTTCTGTTGCTAATCTAGAGGGAGGACTGGTTTGGTGATTCATACCAGGAGAATAACTCTTTAAAGTACATTTTGTACTGAAAAGAATTAAGATAACCTTTAATTTATAGTATGAATCACCAAAAGACATATTTCACAGTTAATGCATCATACTTCTACTGTGTGATCTACTGGACTGGAGGTGTGTCTTCTGCCTGCCTCCATCAGTAGCTCTGCATCTACGATGGCACACTGTGATTGCTGTGTTCACATTGGGATTGACTCCTTCCTCTCCTCTGAGAGCCACCGAACTGCTGCCACATGGTGGAGGAGGCTGTCCACCTTGCTCCAGGCCACCCGAGAGGAGAAGCTTCAATGGACACCTCCCATCTTGAGGCTGTTCCATTCTGCATGGCACAATGAAATGTCTGCTCGGGCAAGGACCGAAGCAGGAGCCATCCCCCGGCCACTTGTAGCATTCACCAGGGAGAAGGAAATCCTGGTTCAGGCCTTGTGTGGTGGGACAAGCCAGCCTCCTCTGCCTATCCAAGTCTGAGGCTCAAATGGGCTTTAAACACCCCAAAGATAGGTTAGAGCTGAAAAAAAAAAAGGATGTGAGGATCATATATTCACAAGCTGGCCCCTAAAAGTCGGAGTAGTGGAGGTTTGACTCCCTTGTGGATCTAATCCTGAGGGACTGCTGAACAGCACACCTGTTACAACAGCTGCTGTTGGCTATATCCAGTTTCCAAAAGTCCTTGAAAGCCTCTGGAGTGTTTTGAGAAGCGAGCGATGACATGGGCTCCTTCAGTGAAGTCCCCTCCAGCTGGTAGGTTATGTCATCACCAGGCCTGACTTTGCACGGTGTGACTTGTGCAGTCACACCAGCCCTGGACTTAAAGGACCTCTACAGGGCGCATCTCATTTTACCAGACAGTCTGGGAATGGAAGATCTTTTTGCTATGTTTGGTTAGCACATTTTTCAATCTACAAGTGTATATGAATGATTTTTTTTTTTTTTTTCAATTGTATCTTTCCCTGGGATCCTTCTCCAACAAACAGAAGGTATCCCTGCTGTGCCTTACTCTTCTTTCCACATAGGTTTACAGTGCACCTAGTGTACCAGCACTTCTCTTTATTCTTGCTTAGCTTTATCTGTGGCAACACTGTTGAATTTTTATACAAATGGCATCACCAAACAGTTCATTTTTGTTAATTTTAAATTCTTGTAAATGGAGATAAAATATGATTGATAGATAGATAGGGAAAGAACTTAATTAAAAAATATTGTAGCTTCATTAGGTAATCTGTTTGTTGCTATACATCATATCCTCCCCCATAGCACAAAGAAAAGGCTGAGCAGGAATTCTGATTTATAAGGACATGAAATACTGCAGCTTGCCCAGTTTTGCTTGCTTGATACATTCACTCTTGTATTCACTAGTCCTGTAGCTTTAGCCTGTAGCTGCCTAGCAGCTGCACCATGTTCTTCAAAGTGCTACATGACACTTGTGGAAAAAAACAAGCTTGAATCATGAGTTTTCCATGCTTTGAAGCTGCAAGAATTTCATTCATTGCAGGATGCAGAGAGAAGAGGGGAGGATTTTGCGGTGTCACTGATGATATATTGATTCAGCTTCTGTTACTTAAGTGTTGCCACAGTTTTGAGGCAGTTTTAAATACATTTTTGTTTTATTTATTTGCTCTCAAAGAGACTAAGCAATGAACCTTCAACATTTCCGAAGTTCTGCCTTCCCCACACAGCACAGTGGCAGCACAACCACATCTTCTCCTGCCATAAAGTAAGACAAACTCTACACTTATCAAAACCACAGCAAACCAATTGGCAGTTTATGTGTTCCTGTTCCCTTTCACAGTACCCAGAGTAACATACTGCAGAGATAACTGCTCTCTACACGCCTTTGCAAAGTCATTCTTCAGGTGTAGTAAGTTAGAAATGGCCAAAAATTTAAATGAAATTGGCCTTTTATTGCCAGCACTCCAAACTAAACGAAGTTTAACAGCATTGAGGACTACCTGCTGTTATCTGCAATTTCAGCCCTAAGACTAGCACTACTGGAACAGAGAAATAATTGACCTAAATCTTCCATGAGTCTTGTGTTCTCCCCCAGTACAAGCCTTTTCACTGGCCCTTTAGAGTTCCAGATAAAACCTTGTGGTTTTTGTTCCTGCGGACAGTGTATAACACTCCTAGCAGAACAGCTGCATACTCACTTCAAAATTGTTTTGGTGACGTTTCTTTGCAACAGTCCAGCTGCAGTAGGAGTTAATGTACTTGAGGTGATGCAGGAGTCCAAAAGAGTTGAAAAGAAAAGAAAATATTACATGAATATACAACTAGAATATGATCAACATCTAAGTTTGACACAACTTTGGGACTAGTAAATTCAGATGGTATTTATAAGGGGTCTACATGCAAGAATCTACATAGAAAAATTTTTTATTGCCAAATTCTGCCCTTCATACAAATTTATCAAGCATCTTATGCTATGGTACAATCTCGGTCTGTTCCCTTTCACAGTGAGATATCAAAGGCTTATTTCTGAACAAGTCTAGGAAAGAGAGGAAACTAAGTAGCCAGGGTCCAAACTGATAGTCCCACCATAAACTCAAATAACCTTAAGGTAGTACTCAGTTGTGTCAACTTGAAACAGTTCCCTTGAATCCATTGCAGCAGCAAGAATTAACCATAATGGGTGTTTGCAGCCCTCCTTCAGCCATGCCAGCGTGGCTTAAAAATGCTGAGCTGGAGCAGCAGAGCCAGACGTGGAGTTCAGTGCAAGGGGGGAACCTTGCTTGTTGATTCTGAGCAACACAAAAGGCACTTAGCACCCTGAGAACATGTATTACCTCCCCAAAAAATGCACTGAAGGTCCAATTCATGTGCCCTTACAAAGGTGTCTAGTACCATGTGAAACACTCCAGGGTATCCTGCCTGGCTCTAGCAGTGCACAAATCTGCAGGTCCTGTGTTATATCTCTCAACTCCCTGCAGATAGTCCAGGGCATTGCAAATAGTAGTAAGTGCCGAAGCATGGGCAGCAGAACTAAGCCTAAAAAGTCATCACGCTTGTATAGAAGGGGTCACCAGAATTGAGAAATTGCACTACTAAGGCTGCCTGATCAACTTTAATTCAGTTCTTCATGCATATATATGGAGATGTCATCTTAAATTATATTCCCTATTTCTGGTCCCATTCCTCCTCCATGCTCCCAATTCATTTCTAACTGCTGAGTCCCACAGTTTCCTCTCCCCTCCTCTCTTTCTTCTTTCTTATGCCCAGCATCCCACTGAGCCATGCTGGGCAGCTGCAGTACCTGCATTTACACAAGTAGCATAATTTTCTGGCAGTTCAGTGGATTCCTAGCATGTTGCTGCAGATGGCATGGGGGAGGAATGGGGCTTGTTCATTAAAGTCTCAGTAGTCTCTACTGAACAAAAAGAAATTTTTCTGAAACCTTCCAGCTTGGCAAAGATCACAGACAGCTGAAAGTAGGTTCTTGATACAAAGGTTGCCTGTTACCCCATAGCTAGTCCTTGCCTCAAGTATAAGAAGCCTAATGCTGCTGAGAAAGAATCTTTCTGGCATGGGCTGAAGAACCTGATTTCCCGCAGACATACCCTCTTTTGCAAACAGCTGAATAGAAAACAAAATAAAGCAGCCCATGGCAGTGTTGAACACAAAAAATGTAAACCTCAGTGACTACTCTTAGGTAAGTACCAAAAATTGGACCTTTCTGGAAGTATCACAGAAACTTCAATTGTACTTGTCTTACCAGACAAGTCCCTAAGAATGCAAGTGAATATTTTACGGTGAGAACCACACAACTAAATTATCTAATATACTAATATGTCCCATTTGAATAAATTCCACATCATGTGATCTGAATATTAAAATTCCTTTCTATTAAGGTCTGACACAGGTAGACAGTAGTTAATGGGGAACTAAATATCCAAGTACTGTACTATCTGTATTATAGCAATGAAGATGTATAGCTCCGGGGGCTGGTCTTGAAGGAAATTATAATGTAGCTGACTGACATCTTGCATTTGATTCTCTGAGAGCAAGAGAGAGACTGAAGCAAGGTAAAGACTGATAGAAGATAAAATGGAAGGTTCTAGATCCAGCTACAGCAAGGGCCTGTTTTGGATCTGGGCTAATAAAATAGGAACACACCAATGTGTACTAAAAAGTAAAGTTTGGTCCTTCATATATAAGTCATAATGATATTCTTTTCTTGCCAGCTACTGAAATACTTTAAGTAATGAAGAGGGTTGTATGTAACATTTGCTGCCAAAGGTCAGTCAGTATTGCTGTTCTCTCCCCAAACCTTCACTCCCATCTCCCTGCCCCAGCAGCAAATGCTTGTGTCTCAGATCAATAATCCAGGCACATTTTTCAGCTCAGATTTATCTTTATCTGAGCAAAAAGGTTGCATCTTTACCACTGGATCGCCTGTCAGATATGACCTTTTTTGTCCAATTAAACACCTACAACACTCATCCATACCCCCATCCTCTCAGGTCTTAGTTCCTACCACCAACTTCTTTCTTGCTAGTCTTTTTTCACAAGTATAGTTTTGAGTCAGTTGTTTTAACCATGTCAGCTCTCTTTTCTGCATCACTCCCTTTTGCTCAGCAATAGCAAACATCACTTAGCAGTATTCAGTGCTAGTGTCCCAGGCAGCTTATCCTACCTTACCTATAGTCATTCATTCATTATCAGGACATCACCTTTTGCCTTCAACCAGCCCAGCTTCCAGCTTCTTAGGTGACAAGAACAGTGAAAACAGTGAGATCCCATATAACACCAGAGTGTGCCATGGAACAGGGCAAAGGAAAAATAAAAGACATAAGCAAGAAAAAGAAAAGAAGATAAGCTCTTTGTGGTTCCTTGTGCTCTTACAACAGAATCCTTATTCTCTACTGTAGATTTTTAATGAATATAGTTGCTTTTTAACTACCTGCTTTCTAGCACTGAAAATACAGAAGTGTCAGTCAGAGCTTTGATGAGTACATCCCTCCAAGATCCTCCTGATGGTTTTCTGGCAATTATCCTATAGACTGGAACAATATATGGGATCCCTTGATACAGTCAGAGTAAAAGGTGCACCTTAAAAATACAGTGATATTTGCTATCTTACAGTAATTAGTAAATTTAACCAATGTCCTGGTTTTAGCTGGAATAGAGTTAATTTTCTTCCTAGTAGCTGGTATAGTGCTGAGTTTTGGATTTAGGATGAGAACAATGTTGATAACACACCGATGTTTTAGTTGTTGCTAGGTAGTGCTTACACTAGTCAAGGACTTTTCAGCTTCTCATGCCCTGCCAGAGAGAAGCTGGGAGGGGGCACAGCCAGGACAGCTGACCCAAACTGGCCAAAGGGATATTCCATACCATATGACATCATGCTCAGTATATAAACTGGGAGAAGTTGGCCGGGGCCGGTGACCGCTGTGTGGGAACTGGCTGGGCATCGTTTGGTGGGTGGTGAGCAATTGCATTGTGCATCACTTGCTTTGTATATTCTTTTAT
>NW_008795909.1:933822-935188 GCF_000699145.1 Aptenodytes forsteri | reverse complement strand
AAAACTATTAATAATTACACCTTTTACCTTTTCTTATCTGGTAACCAATCTAAGGGGGAGACAGGGGAGGTCACTTTCCCCCGCTCCTTCACCTTCCCTTTGTCCTTCAGGCTAGTTACAATACCTCTTGAGAATTTTTAATATCCTTGGGATGTTCAAACCAGCATGGTCCTATTGCTATGTCTCCTGAATGTGGTTCAGGTCTTGTTTAAGGTTAAAGAATTATTTAATACCATCCAGAGATCAACCTCCACCACAGGCACTGTGGCTACCCAAACCCCAGCGACAGGCACTGCAGCTGAACCTGAGAATCAACCCATGCCAGTATCAGTCGACCCTATACACAAGAAGAAATACACAAGAAAATCAACTCACTTAGTAAGGGATGAAGATGAACCAGGGCCATCATGAGAACAGGAGGAGGAAGAGGCAGAACCCATAAATGAGATGGTAACCACCCAATCCCTATCCCTGAGTCAGTTGTGAGATACGCAAAAAGATTTCAGCCATCATCCAGATGAGCACATTGTCGCCTGGCTGCTCCAATGCTGGGATAACGGGGCCAGTAGCCTGGAATTAGAGGGTAAAGAAGCCAAGCAGCTGGGATCCCTTTCCAGGGAAGGGGGCATTGACAAAGTGATTGGAAAAGGGGTATAAGCCTTCAGCCTCTGGAGGCAACTCCTGTCAGGCGTGAAGGAAAGGTATCCCGTCAAGGAAGATGTTATATGTCATGCAGGCAAGTGAACCACCATGGAGAGAGGTATCCAGTATCTGAGGGGATTAGCTGTGCTGGAGGTGATTTATGATGACCTGAACAACGAGCAGTTATCCAAAGATCCAGATGAAGTCAGGTGCACACAACCCATGTGGCAGAAGTTTGTATGGAGGGCACCATCGTCATATGCCAACTCATTGGTAGTACTGACCTGGAAAGATGGAGAGGGACTAACAGTGGATGAATTGGCTGGCCAGCTTCGGCAATACAAAGAAAGTCTTTCTTGCTCCCTACAGGTCTGCATCTTGGCTGTGGAGAAACTGTTCCAGGAGGTCCAGCAACTCAAAGAGGATATGCCCTACTCCCCACCTGTACAGACCAGTATTTCAGCCCTTCGGCAATACAAAGAAAGTCTTTCTTGCTCCCTACAGGTCTGCATCTTGGCTGTGGAGAAACTGTTCCAGGAGGTCCAGCAACTCAAAGAGGATATGCCCTACTCCCCACCTGTACAGACCAGTATTTCAGCCCTTAGGAGTAAGTGTCCCTCTGTTCAGGAGAAAGGATATAGAAGGTACACACCACAGGCCATCCTGTGGTTTTATCTGCATGACCATGGAGAGGACATGAGGAAGTGGGATGGAAAATCTACCT
>NW_008795909.1:930358-931107 GCF_000699145.1 Aptenodytes forsteri | reverse complement strand
GTACTGTAGATGGGAATAAAGTCCCTGTAGTGTGCATAAAAAATATGCTGGGGAAGACAGTCTGGGTTATTCCTGCCTCGAGCAAAGGAAAACCCATTCCTGGGATTGCTTTTGCTCAAGTACTTGGGTGCACTTGGTGGGTGACGCAGGAGGATGGGGAATTCTGATGTGTACCTCAAGGGGATTTGATTTTGGGTGAGAATAGCCAATGGATTAAATTGTACGATGTTAATTGCTATGTAATACTGTATATCATCACTTCTATGGTGGCTATATGCCACATCAACAGTATTACAGTAAGAATCACGCAAATTAATGAAGAATGAACTTTGATGAAAACCGAGCAAAGCGTAGTGACAATGGAACTGTAACTGGCTTCAGCATGCAACAATCCAACACCACACACCAACTCCCCTGCCCTGAAGGACTGTTATGGCAGATGGAGCCCAAAGTCATGGACTAAATGAACTCAACGAACGTTTTAGAGGGATGGCCCACAGACTAAGGGAATGATCTGTGTGTATATATCAAAAGACAGGAAAAGTGGTGGTGATTAATTGGAATGAGTTGGAAAGTGTGAGAGCTGGGCATGATGTAGACGGTACAGAATAAGGGGTGGATACTGTCCTGGTTTCAGCTGGGATAGAGTTAATTTTCATTCTAGTAGCTGGTACAGTGCTGAGTTTTGGATTTAGGATGGGAACAATGTTGATAACACACCGATGTTTTAGTTGTTGCTAAGTAGTGCT
>NW_008795909.1:841445-929623 GCF_000699145.1 Aptenodytes forsteri | reverse complement strand
GTGCATCACTTATTTTGTATATTCTTTTATCATTATTATTATTATTATTATTATTATTAATTTCCCTTCCTTTTCTGTCCTATTAAACTGTCTTTATCTCAAATTTTACTGCACAAATTTTACTTTTTTTTCCCGATTCTCTCCCCCATCCCACTGTGGGGCAGGGAGTGAGTGAATGGCTGTGTGGTGTTTAGCTGCCTGCCAGGTTAAACCACAACAACCAACAAGCATAAAAGAAAATTCTAAAGCAATCAGTGCTTTCAACACATTTAAAATTGTATTTATTTAAAGATTTCTGTCAATATTTAAAACATACCATCTCGCTTTGCATAACCCTGACACTTGATTTTAAGGACTCACTCCAAGATTCTGAACTTGGCTAATCTTTCTCTTTGGAGACTTGTATGAATCATGTCCCTCACTTTCATTTTTGCAGTGTTCCTCCTCTGGGATGTGCTTGCTGAAACGCTGAGCTAGGTTCTCAACAGATGTAAATGTACATTGCTTTACTAGCTTTCAAGGTGCCAGGCTAATTTATGCAAGATGAGGATACGGGGCACAGTTTTTAATTTTATCCCATCATAGGAAAAATGTATTTCAACATTTCTCTGCTTGGTATTTCATAGGCCACAATAATGAGAACTTCTGCTTTTCAACCTCATTTGATTACTACAAGATATTCTTAGCATATAAACGTTAATCATCTGTGCAAACAGGAAGATACCTGTTTACACTGAGTACATCCAGCTATCACTGAAACACTTCCTAGGCCTGGATTTTTCCCTCTGAACCAGATGCAATTCCTTTTCAGTGATTTAATTGCTTCCTTTCCATTTAATTACTTTGAGGATTAACTGCAGGCAAGTGTATTCCAATAATAGGCTCATCTACAAAGAACAGGAAGCTTTCCCTGTGGTCCAGGGAATTCACCACTTCCGACTGCAGCTCAGCTATATAGCTATCAGGTTTCCCTTTGCCCCTGGGCTTTATGTGTCACCTTGTCTGTTTGAGCGTAAGGAAATGTCATGGGATGAACTGCTTGTTCTTGAATTCACATACAGAGCTCCTGGCAGGAAATAGCAAAATCCTTCTGCCGTCAGGGCAAAAGATGCAAATATTTCAGGCCCAAGTATTAAATTATTAATTATATATAATTAATACTAGTGATATCTAGAATCCTTTCTATCAATAAATTTCTGGGGGAAAAAGTTAAAACTGGGCAGCTTTTTGTTTGTTCATAACATTATCTGGGCAAAGATCCTTTTTTGGTCCAAACTTGCATATTGAAAAGCAGTTGATCCAATCTGCATTTCATTGGAACTACTTTGCTTCAAAGCTGGGACTGAGATTTTTGCTTTCTCTGTGTAAAAATGACACATCATGGGAATTTGTTTTCACTTTCTTAGGGGAAGGCTGAGTGATATTTTGAGACAATTTGTGCTTCAGGGATTAAGGGATTTACAAGAAATTTCATTTTACTTCAGATTACACCAAAGTCCATCAGAAAATTTTATGCTGAATTAGTGCTCCACGACTGTGAGCTCCACACACATGACTGACCCCTTGCAAGAACCAAATATAATACACACACAGCACAGCACCATGACCTCTCACACACCCATTGATGAAAAGAAGCTCATGGGATCCAGGTGGGGAAAAGGGACCAGGAAACACTTACAAATAGGATGGCAGAAATTTGCAGATAAAAGAAGAGGCACTCTAGCCCCTTCCCTTTTCTATAGCACAATGGTCCCTAGTTTATGTGCCAAGAGACGTAAACTGAGAGAGTCCTGTAGCTAATGCTAAAGCAAATTATACTGCCTTGGGTTAGTTTATTTTTCAGACAATGTTTGGGATATATTTTTAGTCAAGTGTTTTTCTTCCAAAAGTAGTTGTGCACAAAGTATTTTTCTGTCTCTTAGATTCTAACATTTCTGTTTATAAATGAAAGATTTATGACTCACTAAATAATAGACATCAGGTGAACAATGTATAAAACACATTTTTTGTTTTGTTTTCTTTTTTTTTAAATTGAAACTCGACCAAAGTAATTTGGTCTCAAATTTGTTATCATTGGTAGAAAAATACCCATCTTAAATTCAGTAAAACTGCTAATAAGGCTTCAGATGCTTCCATTTAATCAAATTTTTGAGATGATTTTTGCTGTCTCCTTTAATCCCAGATTTTTTTTTTTCTACATTTCCTTTTCTGCTGCTTGTGGTAGGTGGAAGGAGACTTCTCCTTGTCCTACCCCGCAGAGGTACTGCCTATTTATTAAGATGTACAGCAGTACAGACATGGCAAATAAAGATACGTTTGGGGAATAGGAAGGGTTGCTACTAGGTTCTTTGCGTGGTCTACAACTAAGCAGATTAAATAGTTTTATGTAAGAAGCTGGGGAGGTGGAGGGGGGAAAACTTGGCCTGTTTTCCCCAAGGAAAGACTTCTTTTGCAATCAGTCTGAAGGAGGGGAATGTCTATCTGCCAGTCCCATCCAAAAAACTTCTCAGTCCCTGACCAGCTTCTTCCAGCTTGGCAAAGAAAGGTTTACCCGCAGATGTGGCTATCATCAGTCAGTCCACACAGCTCATGGGCCAGCTCCAGGGCTAAATCTGTGTTGCAGATCCTTAGTGAAAAGGCACCAGGCATTTACCCAGGCACGGGAAGAACCAGCCTGACCATTTTACCAGCACATGGGTCTGGGCTAGCCAGAGCAGATATCATCTCTTGGCCAGCCTCCAGGCTAAACAAATGTAGGTAGGGAATACAGGAAGGAACAAAGTATTATGATGGGGAATAGAGGAAAAGAAAAAGAACGGAGGTTAATCCGTATAGGAACAGGAGTGAGGTGTTGAGTGTATTTTGACAGGGTGGTATAGATGGTTTGGGGGAAACTAAGGCTATGGTAGTGCTGGGAAGTTTGCAGTCTGATAATAATACAGGAAAGTCCTTAATGCATTCTGATATATACCTGACTTGTACACCCTGTCCTGTCAGTTTCAAGACAGAAAAAAACAGAAGGCCTGACTGAGTGAGGAGTTTAGGTAACACCCCACTGAGGGAAAGGCTGCAGCATGAGTTTGCCCTGTGTTAGACACAAGGGGACGCAAACAAGGGAAAACTTTCTGGAAGCCCCAACTTTGGGAAAGCCTAGTCAGGCAGTGTGCCCTATGGGGCTCTCGAGAACCTGCTTTTTCAGTCAGGGTCCTCACCCAAGTGAAAGACAGAGCACAAGCTTCCACTGCAACCTTAGTATTAATTTGGTTAAAAACGTGAGCAACTACAAGACACAAGCCCATGGTTTCATCAGTCCCGGACCCCACAGAATGAGGTTGTTACGGGGAGAGATACACTGCAGTTACAGAACAGAGTGGGATAATAGTGCCTCTAAATATCTCTAAAGTCATCAAAGTAATTTATGCACATTCCAGTCTAATGGAGATAAAATTCTTACCACTTTTTAGCCGATATCTTTGCAGTTGCATATAGCTATAAACACCAGTGTTCATACAATTACATTTTTTCTTAATTACTCCCGTTCTTTGGCTACCATATTTGGATGCGGTGCAAACAATTAGAATAAATATAAAAACCAATAGACCACACACAGCAGTACACACCAGTGCTAATAGCTATACTTATGGAAAAACACTTTTAAGAAAAGAGTCAAGAACTAGCAGTGATGGGCAGCTGCAGCTACTGAGGTAAGTTATAATGTCCAGCTTCAGTTCTATCTCAATTAAGCAAAAGCAGAATTTCTGAAAACAAATACACCAAAATGTAAGTGCCCAGCCTTACTGAAATGATGCACTAATGTCCAATACTGACTTGCTAGATAAGTAAAATTCAGATTTAAGGTAATGCACATGAGAAAAAAGCAGTCCTTATTTTACCTACTGTGCTGTGGCCTCCCAGCAGACTCAAAACCACAAACCAGTTTGATCCATCCCAATGCTCTAAAGAGGATTAGCAATATTGATGTCATTTCTGAAAGATGTATAACTAAACTTTCATTAAAGACTCCCAGTGACAGAGTATCTAGTCTTCCCTATGTGTTCCTATGCTCAGTTAGCTTTATTATTAGAAAACATTTCTAATTACTTTAATCTTTCTTGTGTCAATTTAACCGCCTTACTTCTTGTCCCATTCATTGTGGATAAAAAGAACAGTATTGCTTCCCTTTTGCAACAACAAGAATGGCTTAAGGTCATTAAACTTTCTTGCCATGAACATCCTTCTCTGTCATTTTTATTTTAGGCCTGATAGCATCCGTTCTTCCAATCTTATCTCCTAGCTCATGGCTTCTACAACCTCTGATCATAATATGCATCTTGTAGGCTGTATTTCTGTTTGTACACCATGAGCAGAAAGTTTGTCATTTCAAAAGAATCTAACATTGTTGAGTCAGACCCAATTTGTGATCCATTATAATCTTAAGATCTTTTTGAAGAACTTGCTTCCTAATGTTTACCATCCTGAATTTGTATCATTGATTGTTCCTGCAGCATCTTGACCTTGCCTCTTAACCTTGCCCTCATCCCTTGTCTAGGATGAGTTACATCCTATATTTCCAGTCCATTTCTCCAGATTTTTATTTTTACTGTTATCCTCCAACACATTTGGGGTTCTTCCTAGCACTGTGTCATATGGAAAACTAATGAGCATTCTGACTATTCCACCATCTGTTTTGCTAATGAAAACCTTGAACAGAAGCAGATCTAAGGCAGACCCCCCACAGAATCCTGAGTGTAATTAGACTTTATTAACTTCTCTATGGTGTGGTTATCTAATCAGTTTTGTGCCCACAGAATAAGGGCTGTGTTTTTCCTAGCTTGGATATGAGAATACCAACTGATACTGTGTCAAAAACTTTGCTTGAGTAAAGGTACATGAGTACTTCTGCTTCTCATCTATCTACAAGACCTGTTACCTGGTCATTGGAAGAGTGAGTTTCATTTACTCTGATTTGTTCTTGGCAAATCTATGTTGGCTTCTGCTGCTCTCCCTGTTGTTTTCTAAGCACTGCAGACTGTTCCAGATTTATTCTGTGAATTGAAGTTAAACTGATTGATCTAATTCCTTCATTCTTTCCTTTTTTTCACTCTTCTGATGAATAGGCACTAACTTTGCCCTTGTTAGTAGAAGTCACGATAGATGCACTTTAATGTCTTCACAGGCAAAGAAAGATGCACTTAGCAGTAAAACTGGGTGTCTATCATACTAGTATTTAAATTGTGATAACCTGTAAGCATTTGATTTCCTTTGATTAAGGAGGATTTACAACTTTATCATTTCATCTCAGTTACACCTTGAAAAGGTGTTAATAGAAATAAAATCTTTAAAGATATCTGGAAAGCTTTGGAGGTCACTGTTTATAGCCCTTCTAGAGTAGAGATTTTGATTGTGGTCTTGGATTAGGGTAAGTGTCTCAACGATGCCTTAATCAGGGAGATCTTACAAAAATATTTTAAGGGTGTTAAGTGTCCAAGATTTTGGTGATGTTCAATAAAAGCTTTAAACTCCAGATTTCCAGTTTTATCTTCACAATAGTAACAGAGGATGAGACCCACACAGCCTAAGTTTGGCAACGTAAGAGTTAGTTGCCTGGGCTACAGTAACTATGCAGGCTCTTTTTCTGGGCAATGGAGACAAACTGACACCTCCTTCCTAAAAGTGGTACAAAACAGAGGAGATGTCCTTTTCACTCTCTCTCACTCGTACTAACATGAGTAGTGCAGATGGGTTTTGCTAACCACTTTAGGGAGATGTTGAAGAACACAGGTGATGGCTCCCACAGCAAAAGTTGGTGGGTCTTCACTGGAATTGCTGCTGTTGTCTCAAGCGTATGAATCTTCAAACTACACTGACGTCCCTGCTGGATAAGCCTAAAGTTGAGTGAACAGGCCAGTAAGATCAACAATTTTCTTGCTCCTCATGGTAGCCTGACCTGTCTGAGTTCAGGCACACTGATAAATGAATTTCTGTTGCTATATGATATGTTAGTTCTGTATATAAGTAAAGAATTTGGGTTGTGAAGACCGTTTATTGGGATGGGTGAACTATTTCTGTCTTACTCCCTCAGTAGTGAAGAAGATGGTATACTCCAGAAAAAAGGAACTTTAAAAAGGTATTTGCAAGTATTGATCATACAGATAGAATCATAACACTGCTCAGGTCAGAAGGGACCTCAGGAGGTCTCTAGTCCAATCTCCTGCTCAAAGCAGGAGGGGTCTACAAGTAGCTAAAACCCTGAAAGTTTAAAAGAGAAAGACACAAAGCAAGGAACAATTTTTAATATTTCTGGAGATAAACCAATATCTGGAAAATATGAGCTAAGAAAAAACTTTCTCCATGGTCAGATAATTCTGTACCTGTCCTTTTGGGAATATTCATAGAGATGGGTAAAAACAAACAAAAAAAATCTGCATAATTTGCACACAGAAAAGTATTTTGGAATGATTTGCAGATTTGATACACAATTGGATGCATGTTTATTAGAAGAGAAAATTGTTTAATTGGTCTGAATTTTTAATGTAACTAATTGTTTCAGAAATTCCTTTAGTTCAGGTATTTGCCAAAGAACAATTTCAGCATTTTGTTTTGAAATTTTATTTTTAAAATGCTGTCTATTTTTTATCTGAAAAAGCTAAATAGCCTGAAAACAAAGCACAGCATTTCATTTTGGGTTCCCTGAAATATTTCAGGCAAATGCAAAATAAAAATTAATTATACTTGTTTGATCTTCTTTGTTGCTTCTTTGTTCCACTGAGAATATTGTTTTGACTTGATCTGGCCTGAATTTCTAACGCCTATATTTTTTGTGGCTCAAGCATGAACCAAAACTCCATTGGGTAGTTAATTTCAACTAGTGGCACCAGCCACAGTTGGAGAAAGGATCTTGGACTAGATCAGCAATGAGATGGTGCATAAATTAGGGTCCCAATCAAACTGGTCTCAGCTCATCATCATATTTCAAACTTCTATGAACACTTGTTGACTGTTGGCATTCTATTACCGGATACAGGATTTTTAGGGGATAAGTCACTTAATCAAAATTAATTATAAAGTAACTTTCTCCAGCAGAACCCCCTTTTTCTTGACAGGAGTTATTCCCTGTTCACAATGAGTAGTAATACTAAGTCAAATAAGTATCAATGCTTTTTTGCCAGGAATCAGCTGGACACATCCCAAACCCTTACAATCACATTCTGACACTGAGAATCACTCATGCATTAAATAAGTTCATTAAAACAAGTCCAGCTATGTCTGCATCATCAGTTCACTTTTCAGCTCTGCGTTGTGCAAGGCTACAGTAAGCTGTTTCAAAATACTTGTTTCTAAATTATAGATATAAATGTGTACATATAAATATATATATACACATACACATTTGACATTTAAGCTGCATTGCTTTGAACTAAAGCAGCTGACAAACCTTCTTAATGCTAACAGCTTTAGCATGGCACTGCTTAACTGATTCATGCCCAGTAAAAGTGGCAACCGTTAGTGGCACAAAGCATCTTCTGCTTTATAAGGTCACATAGCTACTAAGAGGAAAAGAACTTCTGTGTTATGTGAGAAGCATGTTGGACAAATTTTGTTTTCATAGATGTGAATGTAAATTTAACATCACTGAATGAGAATTAAGCTAGCTTTACCTTGGCTTGTTACTATTAATGCTACAGCAGATCTCGTCGTGATAGCACTGTGTATAGTCTCTTTAGAAAAACAAAACTACTAATGCAATAGTCATCATGAGTAATAGAAAACAGCAAAATCTTTCTCTCTTTCATCTTGTCTACAGAAAATTACATGGGAGAACAAAACAACATAGAAACATAAGTCGTGATTACTCTGGGTGAATAGAAGTCATATACTAGATTAATCCCACCACTTTTTGAGGATATTTTTTCTTGGTTTGTATAACTTGGATGATATGCTAGGCAGGTTTTGGACAACAAAAGAAAAAGTAGAATTGCTTTTCTTCTAATCCTTAAGGCCTGAAAAATTTTGATATTCATCTTTCAAGTTTTTAATTGCAATTTTGTCATTTTCAATAACTGAGGGGAACAGAGAGATATACAATTTTGCTAGGGCAACAAAATACCTCATTTTTGAAATGTTTTTATTGTCTTTTTATATTTGGTTCAGAATGAATGGAAAGGGACTTCCCATCCTCAAAGTAAGAGATGTGCAACTTCCAGATTCAAAAGGGAAACACCATGTCCTATATATTTTAAGTGCTGATAGGACTGTTCCAACATTGTTTCATCCACTGGACTTCATCCAGGATGATGATGCAGGTGACTAATTTTATAAATAGCAGCAAACTGAGTGACTCTATAATTTACATCAATTGGGCCTCCTTGGCTTGAAATGAAACGGATTGTACTATGCTCCATACAGATTAATGGGGGCCTATTATGTCATCCAAGTAATTGATTTCCAGAGCAGCAGAAAAAATATCCCATAGAAATCAAATCAGTAGGAAAATATCTCAGCTGAAGTATATTCTATCTGCAATCAGAAAAAGAGGACAGAAGTCTTCTAAGGTAAATGTGATTAATTTAAAAATCTGCAATGTCTACAGCATTTTCTCATTAGTTATTCAATCATTAATAAAATTCATAGGTCTCTGCCAGCATCCAATCTGAGACACTAGCTATATTGAGCAGTCAGAAGCTTGATAATAAAGCAGTTCTATCAAAGGTTAGAAGCAAAAGTCCACTTTGAGGTAACAGGGAAATCCATTAATTTCAAATCCTAATTACTTCCCATTGTTGTGAACAGTTACTGTGTGTTATTGACGGAGCAGAGAAAATTACTTGGAAATGAACATTTCCCACAGCTCCAGGGATGACCCAACATCATTTCAGATGACTATATATTTCCATCATGGAAAAGATGGTGTTGGTCACACCAGGCAGATGTTCCGAATCAGGGTAGTACCTCAGGGTCCCATCACAGGAGGGAGGGACTGTGCTTCACTGAGCCAGCCCTTCCCATTTTGCAGGCTTCATGTGAATGGGAGTCCTAAGAAATTTTTAAGGGGACATTTTAAAAGCAAGATTTGTGGTGGGTTAAGTATTTGGGAAAGAAAAGCAAAAAATTAAGAAAAGCTTTATGGGAAAGTAATCAAAACCAATAACAACAAAAAGCAAAAATAGACAAGCTGAGAGTATCAGCTATTTTTTTCTTTTTGTTATTTCTTAGCTCTTATTCCTCCCCTTGTTATCACAAATCAGCACTGAGGTTAGGTTTATTGTGATAGTACAAATAGGCAGAATAGTATTAATACAAAGCTGAAATAATGTAAAAAAGAGATATCTTGAAGCTGGCTGCCACATTTCAACTTTATCTCTTACTGGTGTAAATCCTCTAACTGCTTTATTTTATTAAGGTATTTTAACATTGTTATGTATATAGAAACTTTAATTTAGGCTTAAAAGCCTATCTAACAAATATCTTTTTTAAGGACTCTACTGTTTAACATTGACTCTTTCATGTTTTGTGACATCTGAAACATTAATGTTTTAATCACGCCAATTTCAGCTGAACCTTGAAAGAGAATGAGAAATAAAAAGAATAATCCCACAGAACTGGTTAAGAGAAGCTGTGCATATTCTGGGATGACGCCTCTTGCTCTTTCTGTGACATCTGAGTTTTGCAGAAAAGATGACTTTAGACCTTCACTGGAGAAATATTCATAGCTAGCGTTTCACATTGAGTGAATGGGGAAGTAGATGACTCTTAAATTTCCCAAGAAATTCCCTTGCACAAGCTTAAAAGAGAAAGGGGAAGTAGTGAATAACCAGATACATGCTCTAGAGGTAACAGCACATCTGCTTTGCCAGCACAGCATTTGGAGAGATCACCATGTCCTAATATAAAACACAGGCTGTATTTTAGGAAAATTTAAAAATTATTTAGTAGAAAACAAACCAAAAAAAAAGTCTTTATGCCCTAGAGAAGGAAAAGTTCATAGACTTGCATTAGCTCTGCAAAACCTGTGAGCCCAGAGATTGGCTCTAAAGGTTTGCAACGCTTTGAATTGCAGAATCTCCATCTGTCCTGAGTACTAATAACAATTCAACAAGTCTATATCCTTTTAAGAAGTAGGTTGTAGCTCTGATAAAACTGCTAATCCTGCATAGTCTTCACATAACCTCAGAAACATGCCAGATGCTGCAGCATGTATTTCCTCTGACAGATACATATTTATCCACTCTTTCAACTTGTTCTCACTAGGGGTGGGATGGTTCAAAGCGCTGTGAATGGCACAGAGATAATTTTATCTCTGGATCACGAGTGTGAATCCACCCTAAGTCATCAGTGATTATAAATTGTTTTAATTGTTGTTTTAATACTGACCGTGAACTCTTGAGATAGCTAAACTTTGGAAGACCAGCCTCTCAGATTATACTGATTAGAAAAAAAATTTATCACAGAACTATTATAAAATGTGAAGGGTGGTGTGCATTTGACATTTGAACCACTTTATCTTCAAGATTTAGACTGAGATTATATCAGTCATCTCAGAAAATGTGTACTTCCCTGTGATTCATTTGCTTTGTGGACTGGTTGTAATTTTCAAAAACAAAAGGTATCTCACTTTGGACAAGAACTACTGCGACACTGTACAGTTTTTGAATTTACCATCATGATAACTTAGTGTGTTATAATATTTATTACCAACTTCTTAATTATAAGAATTTACTAGATTTTCCAACACCAGATAAATCAAAGTTTTCAGATTAAAAAGCCAACTATCATTCTAAGTTTTGGTTAATAGACATATATTTGCATCATTACAGAATGCTTATTCTTCTTAACCTTCCATGGATAGTAACTGCTTTTGTCTATTGTTGCAGTGTTGCAAATATAGATTTAAAAATACATGCAGCTGCAATTTAATATTTTTGACTATTCTTCTTAGGAAGTTTTCTTTCATTAAAATGTGGTTGTTTTTTTAAATGGACACTAGGAAACCTAAGGTATAAAATGACATGGGTATGCCGACAGGCACAGTTAGTCACAGTGTATTTGTCAGATCTAAATATATCTATGTTATTTTATTTCACTGTTGATTTTTCCTAAAAGTTTCAGGTTATCAAGTCAATACTGCAGACGTGCTAGAGTATGAGACTAGTTGACACTTAAATTTCTGAAATATTGATAAATACGGATAAAGCAGAGAAGGATTAAAGCCAAATCCAAGCAGATGTGTTAGGAATGACCGTTGATTGCTGAGGAATGGCATGCTAGACAGAGTTTTATTGAGTCTGCAGAGGCACTCTGATATACACGATACACACAGAGCAGGAGAAACAGCCCCAAAACTAGATGGTCTTTTCACTTGTCGTTTAGTCCCTGAAAATATGTCAGCAGGCAAACAAACTGAAACTGTGTCGCAGTGTCTTCCTCTCTAACGCAGATCTGTTAAGGCTCCCTAAGGGCCAAAAAAGAATTTAACTTCTGCAACAGCTTGCAGGTCTGACACAACAGCAAATGATATGTCATTCTAGTGATGGCTCCAGACGATGATTTCCAAAAATGTCAGAAAGACATTGTTTTACTGAAACATCTGAATGCGATAAAGGAGAACAATATTTAATTTTGAATGAGTTTTGATGTATTGCTTTCATTCTGATCATTATGTTCTTTTTAGCAAAAGCAAAACCAAAAAAATGCACTGCAGTGCAGGGCTGGTGGATGCATGAGCCTGAAGAAAGGTGAGGGATATAACAGTATTGCAAACCAGGGGTATAGTTGTACTTTCAAACAGGTGGAGAGGGTGACATGGGTCTCCAGTCATGTTTCTCTTGTTACAGTCTCCATGCAGGTCACTCCAATATGAGCTTGTCTATCCCCAGCACAGTGTGGCAATGTTATCATGGGAAGGTACAGCACACAGAGTGGTAACATGAAGAAAAAAATTACAATCTTCATGGTCACTTAAATGGTCATCACTGGTTACCTCAACAAATAAAATTACTACACCACCTTGCATGCCCCAGCTGGGCTGACTAGCCCTGGTGTGTGCAGTGCTCCGGAGCCAACAGCACTCTCCAGAGTCAGTACGTGAATTTGGCACCTCCAGACTCCTGAGGGTCTAAAATGTCTAAGAAATTTGTTCTAATCAGCAAGACAAACTGTGGATACCTGTAAATGATGATCAGAATGAGACTTCAGATGTACCTGATTGCAAATCAACATGTCCAGATACAGTGAAAAGAAAATCCCCGTCTTTTGCAGTTACAACCCACAGTGGTGTAAATACATATTGGTAGTATGTATACACAATATATATTGCATATAAACGCAATTCATATACATGCAAAAAAAAAAGCTAATTCTATCTAGATATTCACATATGAGGTTCCTTTTCAAAGGTAACTGGAGGACTAAATTGTATCTCGTAGGCATAGACCTTCAATGGGGCAACAGACACCTTTCCAACCCAGGAGAAACCTACAATTTCTGTTTAGGAGAGGAGGAGCACAACTCCTGTATAGCAACGCTGCAGCACATTTCCCTTCCTACAAGCAGCCAAGAAAGACTGGTGCTGAGGCCTCATCCTGCTGCTCTCCATTCTCCTCTGCCCCTTTTGAGGTAATAGATGGAGAACAATTCCTGTTCCACATTTAGCACAGAGCCTGCAATTCTGCCTGTCCTTCACACAGACTTGGCAAAATGATAAAAGCATATAGGACCCCATGTTCTTGTCTAGTAGCTAGAAAGACTCAGTCCACAAAGCAATTTCATTTTGCCTATCTACAGTGCTTATACAAAAAAAGCTTTTAAAATGCATATCAGAATACAGCTTTACGGTGAATTTATGTTAGAACAGGCGAGATCAAGAGAGGACATTTACATTTGCAGAAGCAAATGGTTTGGATGCTTCTTAATTTGCAGGAAAAAATCATTCTAGGATCACTGGAGGTTTTGGGGTCATGGCAGAGCAAGAAACTGAATCCAGACTTCCTGCGCCAGATGAGGAATATAATCAGTGGCCCTCCTCCCTCCATTGCCTGCTTTTAGAAGAACACAACGAGGTTTCCAAGCCTGCCCTTGGTATGACGAAAAATCAGCACCTCGGCACAGAGGGCAATCTGAGCCTCAATCTAGCATTTCCTGCTTCTGTTGATGGGGTTTTTTTCTCTTTTTTTTTGATAAATGGACAGAACTTGAATATGAGTTAGTTCTCCAGGTTTTCAAATATAGAGCAAGTGGCTTTGGTTACCCTCAAGGTGTCAGCACAGATATGGAACAAAGTCCTTCAGCAGTCCATCAATTAGTTGTGGAAATCGGGGTTTTTTTTCTCCTCTTAATGTGAAGTTTTAGCAGCAAAACACCAACAGTGTCATCCCCTAAAGTAGAACTAGCAAAAAGAAGATTTATTGAGCTTTGCTCAAGATGTCTCTAATTATGCAAGTTAATACCTCACGCATGCAAAACTTCCAGGCAAAACAGGGAAAATTGCCTTCTACGTATTGGCACCAAAGTGCTTGTTTGGGATGTGACACTGGTATAGTTCAATTGTTATTTAATATAATAAAATGAGGCTCTGGAAAGCAGAAGTTTGAACTGCAATTTTTTAAATTATTTTTTTAAAGATCAACACATATTAAAGGTCTTTTGCCATAAATGAGGGTGTGCACATTTACATCAACTGAGTAAATGTTGATATAACAACATTCCAACTCACATGGAACTTGGAATCACAATGGGGTTTGCTGGGGTTTTATGTGGACATCTACTACCTCATACAGACAAATTATAGTGCTGTGAGAGGGTTTCAGCTGTAAAATCCCTCCCGCCTAAAGCAAACTTAGGCCATGAACATAACTACTTAAATTCTCCCTCTGGTTACTACTGAGTGTCTATCCATATAACAAATCCGTTGCAGTCTTCTACAAAAGCAACAGCCTTCCTTGGGAGGGAAAAAATCACCAAAACTCCCACAGACAACTGAGAACAAGAAAATCAAGAGATCAGGTTCATGTTTTGTGCTGACATATCAGCACAGATATGTCTAAAAGTTTACAGACCTCACTCATTTTCCTAAGAGAACTGCAGCCTCACATTTACTGAGTTTCAAATCTGTCTCTAAATTATAAAAAGATTAGAAAGTTCTGATGACCTAATTAAGTGCAATTCACTTAATTTTATATGCTCAAGGCAAATCTCTCATTAAAAGTATTTAAATGCCTCTGCTGTCCAAAACTTGTTATAAAAACTTTCTAAACTACCCACTTTTTTAGTATTTTTTCTAATAAAATAAATAGGAAAACACAATAATAACTGTCCAGAATCGTACACTGGGGGAAGTGATGAGTCTGGGGGCTCTTTTCAATCCAGATTACTCAATTCAGATTACTTATATTAAAGTCCACTCCTGTTTATCTTCCAAAGTGAACCAAGAGAAGCTATCAAGGGCCCTGCAATCTATGATCTGATATGGGGAAAGTCCCACACAACAACAGTTGTGACAGTATTTAAGCTGTGTTTGAAAATAGGTTCTTGGCACAGCATTAGACAGATGAAAGGTGTCGGGGAGAAGCTCTAGTCAAAAAGAGTGGTGCTGTCATGCCATTTGCTTCTTTGTTGGTCTGAACAGACTGTGACAGTCTACATATGAGAAAACCACCATTCTTTCTGAGATCCCTTTTGCAATACACATTACACCGTTTCTTGGAACCACTGACGCTCACTGTCTGCGTTGACTCAAGCTTCTACACAGGCGATGGCTCTTAAAAACAAATTATGCATCATCCATAGGAAAAATGTGGTTTCTAGTTCATCAGTCATAGTGTCATAGCTCCAATCTTTATTTTAGCCTGGACCTGGAAATTTGCAGGGTTCAAGCCACAGAAGTGGAGGTCAAGGAAGCACACTGAGGAAAGTGAATGAGCTGAGAGAGGAAAGGAAGGCGACATTTCTGGAGAAGAGATGCTTTTGCAGTTAGCAGAGGTAACGTTCCTTTCTCTTTTGGAACGTTTATTACTGTTTTTTGTTAGGGGGTTTAAAATCTGGAAAGCCTCTTCATTTTTTGCCGTTAGCAGCTCCCAAAGTACAGGGATGTTTTTTCATTCATGTGAAATGCACTAGGAGAGAGTGCACCCTGGTAAGGACTTCACAATAGTTTTCCATGGTTTAACAGGAACTGTTTTTCAGAGGGAGAAGGAGGGGAGTTGTTTGCCTTCAGCCTGAAATACAGTATTGTACTTTACAGGAAAGATGTCTGGAAAGACTGTTCAGGGAGTGCAAATATAATACCTACTCCCTCAAGAAACCTCCTCCAGTGGACCTTTAACAGCTGGGATCCCTACATTGTGCTAGTCATGTACAGAGCTCGTCTGCTGATTAGCCAACGGGACCAGCCACATTTTGGGATCTGCCTCCCCTGAAATAAGTCTCTCCCAGTAAATCAGACTGACAGCTGAGATAAGCTAGGCAGATCTAACAAGCCGGCCCCAGCATTCCTTTCTGAAACCTGCTTTCTGCTTTTATCAACGAAAGTCACGGTATCTTGAACTCCAGGATCAAGGTGCATGCCTCATCCAGTTCCTCTGGCTGGAGAAAAGGATACCCGCAGTAACCATGCTTTTCTCCAGAGGGATGGGCTAAGAGCTATTTTCAGATCTGGCTTTTGTCAAACTGTTCTTTTATATCTGGAAATCACCCATGCCCAAAAATCGTATGGAGGGGGTATTAAAAATAAATCAATAAATTAAAGGTAGTTGTGTGCAAATGGGGGGAGTAAGTAATAACTTTTGAACTCTTGGTATTAGTCAAGTGAACTGAAGAACAAAACGTTAAATGAAAAGCATTCTGGACTATTTCGGTGTGTCCTATCTTCAATGGTAATATCTGCCTCGGTAATTCACAGAAAGTATTCAAACTCTGTTTTGTTTAAGGAACACTGTGTGGTATGTAGGTCAGCCTCTCCAGTGATTCTTTTTTCTGTGATTTTCTTAGGAGATGGCTGAGGTTTTTTTTTTCCTTTCACTTTATACCTAAGAGCATGATGATCTATAGATTCATATCTGAAAGGTGCAGTGATTCACAAATAAACGAACAAAAATGAGAGTAAAAAAATTGCTCTCTGAGATTCAAATATAAAAGCAAGAGAAAAAGCTGGCTTGTCTTTGTTTTAGCAGCACACTGACTACCATAATAAAAAGAAAGGGTATAATACTGTCAGGAGGATAAAGAGACTTTTATGGGACTTCAGGAAAATTAATTGTATCAATTTAGCAATGCTGAATACCTAATAATGGTGAGCAGCTGAGAGTGACTCAGCATTGCATCAAGTATGCCCATTCTCTCAGGAAGTGTTTCAATTCAACATGAGAACCAGACTGTAACTTTTTTGTGATTGACAATGACTAAGACACATGTAAGATGCTAGGGAATTGAGTCACTCTTCTTGTTTTTCTCAAAGTGATAACAGAAGAAATAATTCAAGGAAATAACCTAGCCAGATTCTCAAACTGAAGCCAATCATTTTAAAGACTTCAGGTGGTTTTCTAACATCCAATGCCCCTTTTGCTGCCCCTTTTTATTTCCAGAAGGCAATTAGCTGTTGCTGGCATCCATCTCCGGAGCTCGTGCCGCAGACCTACAAGCTGTTGCTGGCTCCGGTGCCATCAGAAAAGCTTTGCCTGGCTCCGTGTTTCTGTGCACAAGGTGCCACAATTCCTTGAACACTCTTGATTCCTCAGAGTTTGTGTTTGTTCTGATAGCCAATGTCACTTTTACAAAAAAGGGGCTTGATTTTTTGCCCACTTTGAAACCTCTGTTGTAGCCAGCTGCTGCACCCTCCTGTTTACCAGGAATTGCTCTTGTCTATCAGTGAAAGCCTCAACAAAAGGAATGAAAAAGCAACAATATCCTGGCTAGAAAAAAATGGGCAGAAACAATACTATGAGACAGGAACAACTTCTTCTTACTCTGTGAGCCTAGCCTGCCCACTGAGAGATAATCCTCCTGGGATGTCTGGTGGGACATTTTGACTTTAAGAAACTCAGCAATAAATTTTAAAAAGTCACAGTCAGTTGAGTAAATATTCAAATGTGCATGGCTGTGGTTCTGCAACCATTTCCAAATGTCATTTAATTCATATTTCTGCAAAGATCACAACGAGAGGCGGGGCACACCAGTCACCGCAGTTTAAGCTGAATCAATGGAGCTCTTGTTTGTAAAGTCTCTCTTAATATCAAACATGCTGATAGGAGTTCTGAAAGCTGTATCCTCATGCAAAAATTAGGAGACAACATCTGAATACGCTGCACCACTTATTTTCCCAAAAGAGCATCACGCAGTCATCAAAGTAAATTTAAGTGAAGAAATACATACCCACATACATACATACACAATTACTGGATCCAATGCAGTCTTGTAGCCATGTGAAGTATGGCACTATATCATGGAGGAAAACCAAGCAGTTCACCTCCTGTAAGGATACTCTAATACTCATAAACAGGAACAATTTGATTTAAAGTGACAACAGAAGTACCAACACCAGCACATTCAGACAGTTTATAACTTAGATGACAGTAAGTCAACATAAAACCACCCAGAACTTAGAACTATTAGCACTTATTTGTGCTGTCTGCATTGAACATTGCAACTTTTTCCAATCCAGACAGCTTTAATAAGCATTTATCACTCCTTTAACCCCTAGGAATCCACATGTTCGTCTGTTTATATGGTATTCCTAAGTAACGCACATGTTCATGCCTTAACTTCAGCCTCAAAGTCACTGTTCAAATGTGCATCTGTATTATCAGTGGTCACAAGTCTCCTGTTTGCAGAGTCAGGCCTATCCTCTGGGCAGATAAAGACTGCAGTGAGTTGAGGTTCAGGTGGCAAAGCAGCAATTCTTTCTTTGCTGCAAATTGCTCCATTGTAACCAATGCAACAAAGCTGATTAAGATATGTAGAACTTACCAGAATATTTCTAGATTTTCTTTCATGTTCCTCCAACCACTGAGTTTTCTTTTTACTGGTCTTTCTCACTTCTAGGTAATTTGCATGCTAGTTTTCAATGTGCTGCAAAGAACAGGCTCTGTTTTTCTGAATCCAAGCTTTTGGATTCATAACAACTATGCCAGATATGTAAAAGAACAGTAAAAGGAGTTTTCTAGGATTTTTTTTCCCTCTGCTTTTCTCTGGCTGCTTAGCCACATTTGTTCTGTGTCCTGGATGTTCACATCATTATTGTCTTTTCAGCATCAAGACATAATATTTCTGTCAGAGGCTCCCTGCCTGCACTTCCTCTGCTCTCCCATCTTCTGAAGTCCTAGGACTGCCAGAGCACCTAGCTACAGAGATCTAGTTAGAGGGAAACATAGGTTCCTGTAGTCCTAAAATAATCCAGTGAAGAAAAAAAAAAAAAAAAAAAAAGGATGGCTGAAGACCAACAAGGACTATGTAATGTATCTCTAACTGTCAGGGGTTTTTTATGCTTGTGTGGCTGCCCTATCTCATACTTGGAGAAGTTGTCACATGCTGTCAGCACCGTCTGATCTCCAGTTGGTGTTTCTCAGAGCAGCCCTTTCAAGTCTTTCCCGATGAACTCGGAGGCAGAGACATTTTCCCTAATGGAGTTGCATTCTCCTTTGTCATATGTTCCTTTCTGGAGAGGTAAAACAAGTCAAAATTGGTATCCCATACTTCACACCTGCAGCCACACTGAACTGAAAAGGTCTCTTGAAACACAAGGAGGTGTAACAATGAAGATGCTCCACTACTGCTGCCCGTAAGCTCATTGGCAAACATTTCTGATCCTCTCCTATGACGAGTTAGTCAGATCACTGATAATCATCCCTGAGCTGCACTGAACCATATGAGTCATACCTCTGTCAGCACAGCTACTCTCGTAACTGAGATTGGTGCCCATTCCTGATGCTGCAACAAGCCACACACCACAGTTGATTTACACGTCTCTCACCTGCATGCCTCTCTTTTCATGCTAAGCATGTCCATTTCGGTGTTCCACAGGCGCAGCTCCAAGCTAATAAGCACAGCAGGGCATTGTTGTGTACATAACGCCTGTTTATAGCAATAGGCGCATTGCCTGGCATAACACAGGCAATAGGCTCTGTAGCCAGATCTCCAGTTCTTTTATCACGTTTGGTTTCATCCAAATTTGCCATCTTCAAAATCTTTGATCTTTGCCAACCAATCTCTTCAGTTTTTCAGAGTGCTGCAAGCAGATGGGATGAATTCATCCCATGAGTCACTCCAGAGCCTTAGTGTGCACAGACCTCAAGTTCAGTGCAAGCTCTATTATTTCCCACGTCATTCATGGTAATCGGAGATTATTGAGTGACAATTAATTTTTTGAGCTGTTTGCCCCTCAGCACTGTTGTTTGTTTGCTATAAATCAGATTTATTCCAGGTCCTGAAGTGAACTGCATTGTGATTTTTTCAGCCTTCAGTGTCTTCAGATGTTGAGAAATGGTCTCTCTGGAGCTCTTCACATGATTCCAACAGATGTTGAAGATGTCTCCATTGCATCAAAAACTTCCCATTTCCCTGCCATTGGGTCTGCAGATGGTCTGATGTTTGTAAGGACCATTTCCTCACTTTTGATCATGAGCTGTGTAACACTAGCGTGAAGCTGTTAGCCACTTCAGTAATAACTCTTTCTTGAAGTGTTGCATGTCACATAGTCACTCCCAGACTGGACAGTAATAGCTGATATCTTTGAAGGAACACCAAATTTATATTTATTTCCCCCTTTTAACCCTACATAAAAGCTGATCTGATCCAGTCTGACCTTTTCCTTCACCTGTAGGTTTTGAATCTCCTACACTAAACTACTTACCAATTCACTTCCTACGACAGTCACCTCTCCTAAATTTGTTGTTTCTAGACTTAGCACAGCAGGGTCTGTTAAAATTGAGACATATTTTGGGCCTATCAATAAACAGTCTTATCAAAAGTTATCTTGATGCATATAGAGATCTGTACAGCAATTCTGCTTTGTACTGTTTTGCAACAGGATGTACTGGCCCTTTATGATCCCAGTAAGAAAGGCACTCAGACTCTGGAAGGTATCATTTAAAATGCTACGTATTAGAGCTAACACGATAAGGAGAGAATAGCATAGACAATCTTACATCCCTTTAGATGGTGGGGACCCCAGGTGGTACAGCATCGAACGGGCTCTGATCCACGGGCAACAATGCTGGGCAGACCGCATCCATAGAAGAGATTCCACCATTTCAGTCATTTGAGCTATTGCAGGCTTTTCTTATAAGAAAACAACTATTCATCATTTCTACGATCAAAGAGAAATGATGCTCCCATGAGAACTTCTTGCTGCACTGTTAGATAAAGGTGAGGCCCCCAGGAGGCATAATCACTGTACCGAAGGGGAGCTGCCCGCAGGCTCCTCCGTTGCAGTGAGCTGGTGGGGTCTGTCCTGCAGCCAAAGGGTTTGTGCAGCATGACACAGGCAGCTTAGTGCAGCACAGCACAGGTCTGTACCTACTTAGGATAACTGTTACGTGGATCACTCACTCCTCAATGTACAATGGTCAGGATCACTACAGCTACCTCTTGCCTCACCTTTCACTTGGGAATTTCAAAAGGGCAAGTTCCTTTTCACAGTAAACTGCATAACTGGTTATATAACTATGCACCAAAGACAAACAGTACTCTGGAAATATACTGATTAAAAGCCATCTAAAAAGATTGTTAGGTGATGCTGCTTCTTTCTTCCCATGTGCTCATTTGCAAATATTTGGAGTATCCATAGGTCCCAGTTTCCACTGCTTGATCACTGAATTTCTGTTCAGGGAAAAAAAAGTGATTTCACATCCTCAAACTGTGCAATATTGGCTAACAAAAACAAAAAATCAAATAACTTACTGACTCTGGAAATAACAACTTCCTAAGTCAGAAAGAACTTAACTTTCTTCTCCCTGCATCAAAGACAATAATGTAATGCAGGACTTAACAATTAGATAAGTATACAATCTGTAATATCACATTTCACAAAGATATCACTTCTTCATAGGCTCCAAATTAATTACACTGCATAAGTAATTTGCTAGGGAACTAGAGAAGATATCTGCTGGTGATGGTTACAAGCACGAGCAAAGCCATTCTCATGGTCCTGACTCCAAACATGAGGCTGCAAAGGTCAGCTGAAGGGTTTGTAAAACATTTGGACTAGAGAAAATTGGTAGAGGATGAAATTAGTCAGATAAGTAAGCACATGGTTTGTGCTTACGGTCACACGGAGTTGATAGGGAAAAAAGAAACACATTTTAGAAAAAAATTATGACATTTGAGAAATGACACGATACTCTCATGCAGTGGGAAACCCATGCATACAAGTGAGAAAATATTCAGAAAGGGTTTAATCCGAGCCATTAAAACCATAAGCAAACTTGAGTCAGCTGCAGAAGGAATGCCCTGGGTAGTGCAGGAGCGAAATCAGTCACATTGCCAAACAGCGCCTGCAATGCTTTGTTAAGAACCAGCACACCAACAGGAAATGGCAGGCATAGAGTACTTGCAGAAAAGTACTGAAATGGCTCACACAGCCTTTTCCATACTTACTGAAGACTGTGCAGCGTCATGGAATGTTATCTGCCCCCTTTGTGGTAAAAAAAAATACATTTGCATTCCAAGTAACACTGCACGAGAGAGACAGCAGTTAAACAAAAGCCCGTTCTCTGTTCCCTGATATATGAGTCAATGCAGGTGATGCTGACAACCTAAAGAAAATACATGACTACGTGACACCCCTGTGGCCCTTGGAGAAGCACTGCAAGGAACTCGGTCAAGGAGTGCAAGAAACATTCACCACAAGCTGACAGAAAGACATTCACAGGAACAAAATAAGAAATGATGCCAAGGGCCTTCCCAGAGGCAATGCAACTGCCAAAAAATGGTGAGAAGAATGAGAAACAACTACAACATAGTAATGCCTTTTTGATCAGAGATATGAGTAATTCACCCTTCTGTCCCCTCTCCTTACCTTTTTCAGAGAATGTCCCCAGCTACAGCACATCACACTTTCCTTCTTCACCCACAGCCCGTGTTTTTTCTCATACTGACCTCACATCTTTCATTTCCTCTGGCAGAGATATTTTTTGTCCTGCACTCAGTTAACGTACACAAATGAAACCCTAATGTACATAGGTTGGAGGCTGTTACAACAGAAGACTTGCTGATGCCTCTCCCTAGGCATGCCCCCACAGAAAGCAGGTGGATTTAGTCTGACTCAAATCTTTTTTTCATCAGCCCATGACCAAAGCACAGAACTGAATAATTTTTTGGAGCAATTTTATTTTCCCATCCTCCTCAAACTCAAAGTAAATATAAAAAAAAAACCAACCTAGAACCATTCTTGTTCAAACTTTCCAAATAAAATTACATTTGGAGGCAAACCACATCTGGAGTGGAGAAAAGTTTCTGAATGTTATTAGCCATTAAAAGCAGGATATTAGAATATAAACATGATGTAATCTCAGCACTGTGACCATAATAAGCTATTCTGGCACCCAGAACAAGATGGCATCAACCTTTCACATCTTTAACTGCATGTGCACATATGTATGAATTTCTGTCTCTCATCTCACTCTGTCCAGAGTCTTGATTGCTCAGCAGGAATCTATCACTTGCTGTGTATATAATATATGGATAGGCAAGTACCATGGCAATTTGTCCATCTGACACACACAGTGTGACATATCCCATGTAATTGCCCATATTTGTCTGTGACCAACAGTCTCCCCCTAGATGGGGTGGGCACAGTGAGACAGTCATTGTGGGGAAGTTGGAGGAGCATCTGGCAGAACCCCTCTGCCCCCACATCCTGGCAGCAGCCTCTTCTTCCTTCCCCCATCCCCTTCCTTCCTGCAGGCCAAGGAATAAGGAATATCTTCCTGCGGTATCAGGACAGCTGGCAAGGCAAAGCCAACTGTAGGAAAGAAGGCAGAGACTGGCAGTATATATCCATGTGTGTGCACCTGCACTCTGCTTGGGGTCACTGCTGGCAAGCAGCAGACCATGAAGATCAGAGGGCACTGCGAGATTTATCTTGCCTTTTTGCCATTTTGTGCTACCCTTTCCCCTCTTGTCCCTGCAAACCATGAATACTTCAGCCAAAACTGAATTGCAGCCTCCTCTGTGGTGAAATATGGATGCTGGATAACAGTGTACAGCAACTACTGAAAAAAATTGAAAAGAGATGAGGGGAAGAATACAATGACAATCTCTGCAACAGGCCTGGTTCTGGTAAGCTGAGAGTACTTTCTCGTGCCTATATGTTTTTCATTAACAATGATATCATTGGATTTGTATTCATTTTTTGGACTTGTAAGGGGGGAGGTCTCAAAGGAACTTTTCCATTTCAAATTCTGTCTTCTGTCTTCTCAAAAGAAATGAAACTTTCACGTGGTTGCCACCTTTTTCTTCCAATACAGAATGAATCAGTAATAATATTAAATTCAGTAAAAACACCTTTAAGAGGCCTGCCGAAGAGCACGTTCAGCACTTGTGTATTTTGGCTCCCAGGATAGTTTTGCCCTGATTCACTCATGTTCTGAGAACAAACCAGGGAGTTAAATTTATTATGCAATTCCTTTCTTCTTATACAAGTAATTCTTAAAGGCTTTAATAACAAGCAGTTATGGATCATTTCTCCCTGAATAACTTGTTTTCTTTATCATTGATAAACCTGTATTTTTCTTTCACTGCACCAGCTGATTGTGCCTCCTGTTATAATGAGTCACAGCAAAGCCTTGTCAGCCCAGCCACAGCCTGGCGCCCTGTGTGGTGTCGTGCAGGAGAGCTGAAGAAGCCCAGTTAATGTGTTGCAGTCCAATACAACTGCATGGAAAACGTGTTAACCTGTTGTTTCCAGTGCCTTGAGGGGGATGGCTTGTGTAGAGTTAGGAGGGGAGAGTAGACAGGGAAAGCCAAAAAATTCTTCTGAAAAATAAGAGCTAGCCTTATTTCCAATATTCTTATACATAAAGATAATTTCAAATGTCCCTGTCACCAAAATATAACTAAAATACAACAGAAGTTTCAGACTTCCACTGTCAATGATAGGCACAGCAGCCAGCCTTTTAAGCAGGCCTTGCCATTCAATTTTTCTGAATATACAGTTTCCTTTCACATGGTATGTGAAGCAGAAATTTAAATCAAGGAAATTCTATTAAAGAAAGACCCCATTTGCTCAAAAGATCTAGTTACCCTAATGCCAGTTGGCTTTCTTGCCATCTAATGCCCTAATTCCAATCTATTCAGTATATGTCTTGTACAGATTATAAAGTTCTGTCACAAAGTTTGCCTTCTGCAAATCACAATCATTAGACAAAAGAGTGGTTTATTTGCAAAATAATTACAGTTTTGAAGAAAGGAGACATAACAGACCCATGTATTTCCCCTGCATCATCACTGATCAGGCTTAGGATGCCCATCCTCCCAGTGTAATTTTTTCAGTGATTTTTTTTTTTTTGTTATTTTACTGTTGATGTCAGTAAAGTATTAAAAGAGGGAATATTGTTAGGAAACATATTTAAAAAGAATTTTCTGCTACTTTTGTGAAGAAGGTGGTTGGCACTTTACATGCAGTTCTAAGTACAGGAGAAGGCAGTGTCAAGAATTTCTGGCTGCACTTTATTTGACTGTCCTCCACAGATAAGGAGACTTAATTCTTAGTAGGCCCGGATGGAGCAGCTGATGGAGCTTAGACTGCTGCAGATAAAGGAAGGATTGCTAGGGGATGAAACAAGGAGTCAAGGTGAAACTGAATCCCTTTCTTCTTGCCATCCCAGGCACTTGTGATCCTGCTGGCTGCAGCTCTTGGTATGAAATGCTAGAAATCACCTTGTCTCCATTTTTCCCGCCCCCCTCCTTGTCTCTTTAATAAAAGTCTTGCTGCAAGCTGTAAGAGACAAAGAGAGGCTCCATTTCAGGGATGGGGGTGGAATCTCCAGGGGTTTTTTTTCATGTGAGCATGACAGATGGAAAATGTTTCCGAGGGAAGTCTGCACAAGTGGCGGCCAAGAACTCCATGTGTAAATGCACTTGGCAAACACAAGAGAAAAAAACACCTCGGCCTCCTGCTTGAGAACTGCCTTATTCCACACCTCTCCGAGCACATGACATGTCTCTTTATTTTGACAATGTCTCATGGCAAGCCCAGGTCTCACAATTCAATCAGCACAGGGTACACCTGAGCCCCAGGGGTAGCTCACTGCAGACCGCACCTGACTGCCAGATCTGATTCCACACTTCCACCAACCCAGGAGACACATTGAAATATAATACAGTCGTAATTTCTTATTTCATTATTCAGTACTTACAACGTGGTAGCAGGATCAGGACCTGGTTATACATACTCTGTTATTTTCCAGTCTGAAACATTAGTTCCAGTGCCTCAGGTTTCCTTCTTAATCAAAACCTAACCAAAGACATGTCTATCTTGATGATTTCTTGATAAGCTCAAAATTGCATTCACCACCTATCAGTCAAACTTCAGCCAGGATAAATAACTGTTGTTTTGTTTAAAGCCACCTCGTCACGTAGTGTCACAAGGCAAATGCACCATGATATCATAGTCTCACATGATATTCTGATGTCTGAATTGCTAAAGCATGAGGCTATTCTTTCTCCAGGATATCAATCACAGAGTAATTAGTGGTTTTCTTCTCATCTCCTAGTTGCCATTACAATGGCCAAGCCATCTTCTTCACTCTTTATTTGCTGTCTTCCTTCTCCCTGCTGTTGGTTGATGAAAGGGACCTTCTCCTCTTCTTTCATGTCCCAGCTATGAAGATATAAAAATACAAGGTAGATTTCATCTCCAGCTTCCCATTTTTTGTGCCTGGCTTCAGAGTTGGAGGTTTCATGTCTTCTATCCCTTTTTCCTCCAATTTTACCAGAAGAAAAAAAAAATATTCACCTCAAATTCACACTTTGACAGGCAGCACAGGCATAGTCTATGGGCAGTCAAGGGTAAAGTCATAAGCAGTCCGTACTGGTTATGGTCACAAAATAATCACAGAAGAAGTTTTAGAAAAATCCCAAATGGCTGGTTTGTCACTGTACACTAAGGCAATTCTTTCATCTGACTCTGAGCAGCAGGTCAGAAATACAGTTTTAATTAGACAGACTTACTGTTCTTCACAAAAGTATCCTTTAACGGTTATCTCTGGGATAGTTGCATGAAAGTGGTTTTAGCTATGCCTCATCTACATTTGTTCTCTTGTGACTCTTCCACTCAAAATAATTGTATTGGCACCTAGCAAATCCAAGAGAGGATACACTGAAGAAGTTGGATGGAACATGAGAAATTATTATCCTACATCCAATTCCCCATAATAGCTCCAAGGGCAGGCCAAGGAACAACGACAAAAAACCTACCATAACTTACAGAAAGTGCAAGACATCTTGATAAGAGATGCCCATTTTGGTAATAAATTAGATCAGGAATATTTCTATAGAAAAATATTTCCCATGTAACATTTCTTCAAGAGAAAATAATCTACTTAAACTTTCAATATTTTTCTGAAAACCAGGTTTGTTTCCCTGCCTTGGTAAGAAATCCTAATGGTGGGACATTTATTTTCAGCAGTTAAGTTATATTACATAGAAACCTAAGCATGGCTATTCTGGATAAAATCAAAGATATGTGTAGCCCCAGATCTTGTTCTGACAGTGGTCAACAGCAGATGTTGAGGGAAGAGTTTAAGAACAGAGGGCACATTCAGGACTATATCTTAAGAATATTCTCCCAATTTTTACCAGTTTGTAACTCAAGGATTTCCTGAACCAGAAGTTGCGTCTTTGTGTTTAACACTCCTACAGGTATTTTTATCCCATGAATGCATCCAGTTGCTTTTGAAATCCAGCAGTTGATTTTTGAACCCAAAATTATATCAAAGCTGACCCAGGGGGAGTATCAAAACCCTGTTCATATACATGCAACTAAAAAAAGTATCAAAGAAAGTAAAACATATGAGCTGCTTCTACAAAATAGTGCATAAACTGAAATTAAAATGCAAAAATGAGTATCAGAGATGCTGGAAGAGAAAATTATACAGGACAGCCAATTCTAATTATCAGTATAACAGTTCCTTATCCAACCTTGGATACTACTAGCAGACCATATTCTCCAAAAGAGAGTCTCTTTTGTAATGTGCAATCGCGCAAGAGATGTGTTTTTAATTACCAGGAGACAAAAGGACCTCAGTTTTACATCTTGCCTGAAAAACAACACACATAATTATGCTGAGATAATTATTCATTATGGACTCAGCAATCTGACACCTACTGATTCACCCACATCATTTTATTGTAGTGCCCACATTTTCCTTTGAGATGCCAAACTACAGGCTTGATTTCAACTTCATTAAGGCAATGGGAATGTTTAAGATAACTTTAAAGGGGGATACAGCAGGACTTGCATTTTAATCAAGCTCAGGGTTTAGTCAGAAACCCCAAAATAAGTAAGGGTGGGAATTAAACAGTACCTCTCTGGAAATACCCAGGTCCATGTCCTTATTCCATGGAACATAGTAAAAACAAGGTTCCAAGGTGCAAGAAGGCCCACAGGGTGTTGTTAGTGCTTCTGAAGCTTTACTTGGTTCTGTGTAACTGATTTGCTTGTCCACATCCTCCGTCCTGTTTATTTTGAAAGATGTGTCAAGACCAAAGCCCCAGGGGACATGGCTGCAGATCTGGCAGTGATCCCTGGAATGGCCACTGGTGCACAAGGGAAGGAAAACAGTGACTGGCCAGGAAATTAGAGTTGTTTTTATTAGCACTTTATTCACCCCAATCCACCAAGCAGTTCTTCTCATAAGGTTTTAATTACAAACTCAAAAGCAATTGGGGGAAAGTGTTAGACTTCGTTTCTTTAACTCATATCTGGGAAACAATCAGACACCTCAGGAAAGATATTTATTATTGGTACTAAGTGTTAGCAGAGTTTTGCTCACATCACCAAAACACCAGATGTGTGTAATTTTTAAGCGAACAGTCTATAACCAGATTAGTACACAAGGTTACAATTCCCCTCCTGTGAGCATATTTGGAATTTACCCTCAGCAAATGAAATATCCATGGAAAACTTATCCTGAAATTTAGTAAGCAAATGGACTGCCAGTCCCGTTTTAAATTGGAATAAGTACTACCGAGTTTTATTTGTTTGTACAATTCAGCCAGAAGTTCTCCAGGCTCCCTCTCAGCAGAATGAACAGGGAGCAGCAAAACATGGTGTGGTTTTATTCATGCCAGGATGGAGATGTACACTAAAAGACATTAGGCCTGGACAGCGTGTTATCTCCACTAGTGATCAATACATAAATTGAAGTAATCTTCCTGGAAGTGCCTGTATTGAATAGTGCTTTCTATTTCACATGCACTCCTGTGCATCAAAAAAATGTTGTTATTATCAACTTGGATTGTGTTTTAAATAGCTTTGTTGTAAAACAACTTTTCTTGTTCACACAGATTTCTTTAGGCTTCTTTTGTAAATCCAGTAGTAGACAATACATATTTTTAAAGGCCAGGAATGTTTTTCCTTCCCAGATCACTGAAAGAAAACAATGTTTTGCTGACCTTGGAGAATATAACATTCAAGGAAATCTTCATGTCTCTGTTGAAGAGGAAGAAAAAAACAAGATAACCCTGGAATTTAACCATTTTAACCATATTACTAGATAAAGGATGCAATGACTCACAGACAAATACTAGGAAAACACAAACATCCCTGTGTAGATATGAGTGAGTGCTAAACTTAATTTATTGTATCTTAGCTACTTCATTCCCAAAATACATTTCCTTTTCTCTGAGATAAGAAGAACTTTGCTTTCCTCTCTTATTCTCTGATGGTAATGTTTGTCAATACATTGTGCCCTTGTGATTATTCATTATAAGAAGACAAAAAAATTGGCATGCAATAGAACCAGAAAATATAGCTTAGTGCAGCATTTTAGAGATTAATTTATTATGGAATACAGACACTCTGCAGAGCAAATGCCCGTTTGTTTCTGTCATTATGATTGCAAATTAATTTTTATAGTACAACTTAATTAGCAGTTATTCACACACAATATATTTAGGCATAAGCTAAGGTGCAGGTTGCAGTAGCCCCCAGGTGTCACTATCAGATTTGACAAGCCTACCATCCCACATCCCGTGGCATGGCTGTGGTCATGCAGCTACTCAGCCCTCTTCAGGCTCAGGTCCATCCACATGCTTTGATTTGCACAAAAGTGAAAATTGTGTCATATAAAATAGATTTCATGTTTGGCAGGTGAATTTTGACACCTGAAACTAGTAACTCTGGTAGATTGTTAGAATAAGAGGGAGCTGGAGGTAAGGATGGTCTAGCTAAACACCTGTTTCTAATTAGGTTTGTTCTTCTAAATTGGTCTATGAAATACTGAAAGAATATTGTATGCCTGCACAGAAGAAAGCGAGATGTAAATTTAAAACTCATTAATACTAATTTTCAAGTGAGTTTCCTAACAAAGTCACATCCTTAGCAATTTTACACTTGAAAACATTTCTTGCCTTGATAGAAACATGAAAAAGGACACTTAGCAGGGATTTTCTCTTTGCTTTTAGTCTCTCTACATATTTTGTCTGTATTCCCAAGTCATTTAATTTACGAATTTATGAAACCAAAAAGGACACTTAGCAGGGATTTCTTCTTTGCTTTTAGTCTCTCTACATATTTTGTCTGTATTCCCAAGTCATTTAATTTACGAATGCTTATGAAACCTATATCTATTGGTTAAAATTTTAGGAACTTATTTCGAGTCTAAACTGTCTTACTGACACATTATGATCAGAGTCACGGTGTTATTAAATACTAACTTTGCAAAAAGCAGGCTCACTTTAGCAATGTCTTGTTAGGAGATTTGAAACTAAAACTTCCCTACCATCTAGTATAAACATCTAGTTAAACATTTTAAGTAACAAATCAGTAATTTTTAAGGTAGTTGCCTTTATTATTCCCTAAACAGGAATCAGGCATAGGGTTCATTTCACTGACTTTACATATCTGTCATGTAGACGCATATGTCTGAGCAAGTGTCACTGGGCTCCCCTCAGTAGATAAAAGCACTTTTAGAGAGATTCAAGCCATATTGTCTAAAATAAATCTTAAGAATTGTGCTCTAGAAATGCTTGTTTCTCCCAATGAAAATACAGAAAGCTGAGAGGAACTAGCTCGCCTGTAGACATTACACCATAGACTTCTAAGCGAAATGACCCCAACAGGAATCTCTTCATACAGCCAGCATTGAGCCAGAGCAAGCTGTGTACTTGTGTCCCTTACTTTAATCGTGACCTTATGTCTCTGAGACAATGGAGATGCCAACGTTCTGCACGTTTCCGCCTTCTCACGAGGCAAGCACATCACTTAAGCCCCCACTCAGAGGGGTGGGAGGCAGTGTCATCATTGCTTTGCTAGCCTGGCTTAATGGTGGTGGCTGGGGGAGGCTGTTGCTAAGTAGTCCTTTTACACCATAGACTTCTAAGCGAAATGACCCCAACAGGAATCTCTTCATACAGCCAGCATTGAGCCAGAGCAAGCTGTGTACTTGTGTCCCTTACTTTAATCGTGACCTTATGTCTCTGAGACAATGGAGATGCCAACGTTCTGCACGTTTCCGCCTTCTCACGAGGCAAGCACATCACTTAAGCCCCCACTCAGAGGGGTGGGAGGCAGTGTCATCATTGCTTTGCTAGCCTGGCTTAATGGTGGTGGCTGGGGGAGGCTGTTGCTACGAGTAGTCCTTGCGCTTTTTTTTTTTAGAAGGCAGCAGGCATTTGAAAGCTTGGTAAAAAGAAAGGCAGAAATGGATGTGTATTTCATTTAGATGGTCTGTTTGGTGATTTATTTTTTTCAACTTTTGTAACCATGTCTGTAGATAACAATGAGGAATTTCACTGTGCAGCACTTGGTACAACACTGGAGAGACAGAGCTCCGCCTTTCTGTCTTGCTCTGCTCTCAATGAGACACTCCTGAATTGCAAATGGTGTAAAAATGCCACACAGATTTCTCTCAAGAGAGTCTCTGTCTAGGGGAGGCTTTATAAGGAGGATCTTTATGGCTGCCACACCATGGGTGTGAGAAAGGACTGTACTGGCTTGGGGAAAAGAAGCAAAACTCCTATAATCCCCATATAATGGGTGACCATAGAACTGTCTGTTCTCACCTGCACTGAGATGGGAGCAGAGGACCAAGAAACTGAGATGAGAGTCATAGCAGTCTCCTGTTTAGTAAACTGAGAAGAAACTCAGGGCAGCAAAGAATCCAGCCCATATATCTTCCCTATAGTCAAAACATATGTTTGTATTTAATGCTGATGAAAACAGGAATGTGTTTTTAACATTGTCATTGCATATCAAATACTTTACAAGGCTCTGAGTTAATTGTGGAGGCTTTTCTTTCCTACATTACTCTTTAACCAAGTATTTGGTCTTTCAATAACTTGTTAATGTAAATGAAAAATTTGAGCTTCTTTGTTAACCTTATTCTAGTTATTAGGGTTGCCTGTAGGCTGCTGGTAGGCTGCCAGCTTTTATTCAAGGGTTTGCTAAGACTGATGTTTTTAACAGCACTCAACTACCTAGCATGCCAGCAAGAGAAGCACCAAAAAAATTCAAGCCACGTTCAAAAGTATTTACCCTGACTTTACATTCAGCCTTTGCAAAACATCCAGTCCTCAAATAATTGGAGAGAAGGATATAAGAATTAATTATATGGAAAAATCATCCAAAGCTATTAGTTCACCCCTTTTCTGGAAATATCCCAGATGAACACAGAAAACCAAATCTCCTCAGCAATTCAGGAAAAAAAAAACAAAACAACTAAGTCCATAAGCAAACAAGTCAATACATACAGCCTATTTTCCTTGCATAGTGTGCTGCACTTTATAATGACAGAGAGATATGTTTAGTACCCAGTAGGCATGTCAAATAGTTATCATAACCAGTTCATAAGACATTTGAGATTCACAGTATCTGGCTGTGGTCAGCCTGTTTCAAATTAAATTAGTCCAACCTAATTTTCTATTCATGTTATGTACAGTTATTTGAGATGGAAGACTATCAACTCAGGGCAGGCAAACAAGACTCAGAGCTTCAGTCCTCTTGAAGAGCATGTGTAAGTTATGTCCTTTCCCCCCCGTGTGTCATTCCTACACCCAGCATATAAATATCATTCTGAGTGACGTTAGTGAATGTGTAAAAGTGCAGTAAGTTTGGGGATATTAAAGCAGCCCCAACCTACCATCCCAGGGAAATCTGTGCGTCTGTGACTAAACGGGTATTTATCATTTCCTGAGCTCCATGCTGGCAGCCAGCCAGCAGAGTGTGTACACTGAAATTAGAATAGATTGGGAGGCAGGACTTTGTTCCAAATTGATCTGGATGACGATAGCAATTCTGAAAGCAGCTCCACTTTTTTAAAGGTTCATTGTGTGTTTCCAAAGAGGAGGGGGGAGAAACATTTAGGAAAATAACAGGAAGGAAATCTAAGGCCAGGATATATACTTTTTTATTATTATTATTTGATTCTCTTACAGCATTGTTTTGTTATCATCAACATAAGAGCTAGAGCTTGCTAACGTCACATGCAGAAATACATGGAGCAGGAATGAAGAAAATGTTATTTCTAGTCATCTATTTCTTATTTAGTAATTTTTCTTACTGCAAGTGCTTGCACTGTAAAGACCAAAAGATTTTATCAATTGTGTCAATTCCAGCAAAGAAAAAAAAAATTAATTACTGTTAATAGGAGTAATCCAGTTTTGTCATATGGTTGATAGGTCTTTACTTGTCAGTTTACTGTTGAGTTTTACTCTACCCTTGCATAAAGGTGAACATAAAACCCCAGCTTAGCTTATTTTTTCCTGTAACATTCAATATCTACCATATATAACAGGATATTTTAGTAAATGTATGTGCTATTTTTTGTTGTTTGCACTCTTCCGTAAAATGGTTTGTGAAGTGGTAAGTCAAAAACAATAAAGATGTCAAGCATCAGCATTAATTTCATTAGCTTGCCAGAAGCACTGATAATTTTTTATGCTTTGAACGCTTGCCAGAAAGATAGACCAGGCACACAGTTCACCAGGCATCAGAGTATTCAGGGTGTAACTGCTTAAAAACAAGATCTGATACAATGGAAAAAATATAGCTCCTGAGGTGACATACTTTTAAATAGTTACAGCAGGAACTGACCTTGTGGCACCATTTTTTCATTCTTATGACTCAGTATAGAAGATGAGATAAAACTAACTGGAGTAATTCTGTTTTCACCAAGTGCCAGAACTCTGTGTATATGGTCCTCAATGTTATTCCCAAACTGCTATCTTTACATTGCCTGGACAACCATCAACCCAGCTCTATGTTGCAAGAGATACGATGGTAAGAGGATGGCTGCTACTCTGAATGTTGAATACACAGATTCACACCTCCGATTTGACCACCAATAAGAACACAGTTCATGGTATATATGAGCCATTCCCCAAGGACATCTCGAGAACTAGATTGCCACCTATGACTAGCTGATTTGAACATATACTTGCCAAAAACAACATACTCAGTTCACTTAGTGACATCTTTGGCCATCCTTTGGTATGACTCATGTTGAGTTATATCTTTCTTCAAACATAAGTAACTCCTGTAAGCCTCGGTTCTTCTTTTAAAGTATATGCCAAGTGTTTTTAATGTATAGCCTTCAGCCATGTAATTTCCATGCTATCAGAGAAAAAGAAAAATTGGGGAAAGCTCTCTTTTCTTTACATCAGTAAAATTCAGTGCCTGAGTAAGCAGCTATTTCCATGACCCTTTAATACCATCAGTGAACACTGAAAAATTTCTCAGTCAAAAGAATCAGGTGCTTCACTTCCTTCTCCTTCAGAGCACCACAGAGCAGGGCTTTCACATTTAAAGCCATGCAAGGCATCCTCTAAACCTTTGGAACAGTAATGTCAGGACCTAAGCAATTCAAAGGAAATAGCTTCCTCAAAACTGGAATCCTCTCTAGCACGGGCAGCTGCTTCTCAGTGGAGCGCGGCTTCCCGTCCTCCTTGCAGCACACAAATGCTCATTGCCTTTGATCTGACTCCCCTTGCAGCTGCTCAGCAGCAGATCTAGGAGCTCCATAAGGATGTGATACAGCTCTGAGCTGTATTAGCGCCTGGCCTGACTTGTCCCAGTTTCCAGAAACGATCTGGCTAGTCTGAAAGCAACAGTGCAGCAGAGCACAATATCCCCTCTCTGTCCTTCGTGTGTCCATGCTAAGCCATGAATCTCAATGGAGCTCTGACTCAGCTGATATCCTTGGAAGGGGAATTTCTTACAGTCCAGAAAGAAACACAAAATGGTGTTGAGGAAACACCACAGCCTCTTCTGTGAGCAGGTGGGGTTAGACACAAAAAAAAAACCCTCAAGAGAGCAGTGTTCTAAACAGATGCTTCACACAGATTCCCGTGGAGTCAAGAAAGGCAGAATCAAACTGCCTGGCATCTGACATGCTCTAAAGCTTTGCAGTCTTATAGTTAGGATATTTTAAAATAAAGATTTGCAGGTAGGGAAATAACTACACATTACTGAGTGCCAGCTAGGCTGTTAGAGCACTCACTTCTCACAGATACACAGTTTGCTGCATACTGCGAATGGAGTCCCTTTTCTTCTCCTGTTCCGTGACCTCAGGCCATATTGGTTTATTGCGTAACACCATGGAAAGAGAAGGGGAGAGGAAAAAAGGCTTTGGGCAGCAAAATCTTCTCTCATGAGCCATTGAGCTCTCTTTACAGCCAAATAGCTGAATGGCATATACACACTTTCAGTAATCCATCCCATCTTTTTTTAGTAGGATCCTTATCAACATGAATGGTGCCAAAACATTCATTGCACTCCGGAAAGACTTGGTGGGCACCACGTCACATTCCCAATGGTGAATAATGAGTTACTGATAATGACAGGTCTCTCCCTTGTTTATTAACAAGACGACAGCATTAACTTTAGTCTCTGTAAGTTAAAATTTCCCATTTACTGCTGATAAAGGCAATATGCAGAAGACACAGCACAACAGATAAGCAGCATACTACTGTTAAGTTAGAGCTGAACAATCATACTGTCAGTACGTTCAGCCTACCAGCTTTCTTTGGTGGGCTGGCCTTGCTTCCTTCTGTTCTTTCTCAGGTAAAGAGCATCAAGCATATTTTTAGCTTTCTTGAAAGCAGCATTTGCATTCCAGTACCTGTTACACTTTTACTAAGCATGCTTAAGAACTTCTCAGTCAATTTTTAGAAGTGGTCTCTGAAGTTTTAGGGGGCATGATTTTGTTGCAGACACCAGGAAGAAACCTAGGAGGGAAATACTTCCAAAGTATATTTTGTTTGTCATCTGTTGCTGTCTCGTTGCCGAAAGAAACAAGGATTATGTGATGCCAATGTCTATCTGTTAGTTCCTTTAATAAATTCTGAATCCACTGCTGATTTTCTACCATCTTTGGTGGATGGCAAAATATCCCAAATTTATTAAATTCTCAGAAAGTAAGTGAAGGCTGAGAAACTCAATGACAACCTCACTGAGGAAAAGGTTAAAATGAGAGCTCATACTTCATTTGTCATCACAGATACTATCTGTGAGCTCAAGTGTAACACACAAATCCATAGGAAACCAGGTTCGAGTAGTATTGCTGCTCAACAACTTAACCTCAAAGGTGTAAGACAAATCTGTATTTTTATGTACAAAATAACATCTGTAGAAAGGGGAGTATTGTCTCACATAGCTCCGCATAAGCTTTTTGTGTTTGTTTAAATTAACTGAACAGCAGAATACAAACTGTGCTGTGTTATGTTGCTTCTGCATGACTTTGGCTTTCATTAAGAAAATTTCAAGCAAACCTAAAAACACTTTAGTAACATATCAGCTAGGTGATTTCTGAATACCTATATGTATCTTAAGTGGCTGTTCCGGACTTTCAACAACAAAATATATACCCAGTGGAAGAGCTGGAGTAAAATGTAAAATAAAAGATGGCAAACAATTAAACTTGGCAAACAATCCCTAGCAAACGATCCCTTAAATGAGTATCACCTTTTTTTTCTGTACTCGAACTGCCCATGGGCACACTGATGTTTTCATTCAGTGTTCAAAATTATTTTGATTTTTTTTTTTTAATAATCTGTGGCATACAGTGGTTTCTTGTGGGTATTGAATATTCAAAACTTAAACTGTACTTGTAGTTCTGTTGCACAAAAGAGCCACGTCCTTGGGTATCCCATTCTCCTCCCTTGAGAATGATCTCATTGCAATCATCACCACAGCACCTGCTGAGTGGATATATGTATTTCTTAGTAAATTTTAAGATTTTTAGGAATTTTTCTACATCAAATATCTTTTAAATTTAAAATTTGATGATCAAAAGTCTCTCTCAACATATGCTTGAAAGTAGCTGAGTCTAAGAACTTTCATGAACATTGGTGGGAAGCAAATCCCACACAATATGCAAGCACAATAAAACAGTGGAAACTATCACTTTGATAATATATGAATATTTATGGACTTTTTTACAGTAACTATGTCACATGACATGTCTAAACAGCTTCTTAAAGCTGTTCTTCATTTATAAAGGTTTAATATGGGGAAACATAATTTATTCAATCCTTTGCTCATTTTATTCAATCCTAGATCCTTTTGATAGCTCTCTTTTTCTCACTGCCCCCGTAGCTTGTGTTGCTGTCCTTGCCGATGGCTTCCCTCAAGTAATAACCCAGGTATCCTTTGATGCAAGGTTACACAATGGCAGGAGACACAAAATCTGAAGTGTTATGTGAAGATGTATATTATTTTTTCATTATAAAGTTTCCTCCCTTTGAAGTTCTAAGGAAACTACAATTTCCTTTCTCCTGCTGTAAGATACATATTCACTCACAGTTAAATACATCTCCCATAACAATTCATTTCCCAGGCTTCACCAATACTTAGGTGCAGTTCAAACAGCACCTTTGATCTGCACACAGTTCCTCAAAAAATCTTTATCCTTCCATTCAGGTGATGACGAATCCTAACAAGAAATGGCTTCTTGCATCTAACTAAAGGAGACCACATAACACTTTACGCAATACCATATTAACATGCATATGAAAAGTCCGCATCAGTAATTTATTTGCACAATGTGGAACACTGTGCTTGGTTGGACCAGTAGAGAAGGCAGTTTTAAAATCATGAATTCACTTACAATACTGTGCATCAAACAAACCCTTGTTTGCCATTCTGTATCAGATTGTACTCCACAACAGTAGTGACTACTTTTGGGAGCTAGCCATTTATCATGTTAAAAACAAGGACTTTCGAGGCCAATGGGCTGCAGTAGCTCTATATAAAAAGTGGTTGTATTTTTATGCCTTTGCTAAGTTTTGTGGCTAAGTGGCTCACCTCGTAAGCACTATGCTATATAAGCCGTACACAGAGTGAGTATTTATGCAAAGCATCCCACTGACTTCAGTGAGGCTATTCATGTACGGTCTCAAAAATGTGAGTGCGGTTCATACAGCATAGCCCTCGGCACGCGTCTGAGACTGCACAGAGCTCAAAAAGTGATGGCCCTGCAATCTGCTGGCTGGAGCTTGCGGGGGAGACAAGCAGAGAGCAGTAAATTAGAACTGCAACTCAGAGCTGTGCCATCATCACTTACAAGTACTTATAAATTGTTTATCCTCCCCCTTCATGCTGTAGCTATAGGCTTTCATGTCCCTACATCTGCTAAATATGACCGCTCCGCTTACTTACTTATCTCCCAGAAAGGTGGCGAGTCTCACTTACAGCTTACATCACATGCTAAGGGGTAAAGCACTAGCTTTGTGCTGAGCATTGTCATCTGTCTTAATTTTGATTGATTTCCTTTTGCCTGTATTTGATCAGATTACAGGCAAACATGGGTTAAGAGTAACAGCTAACATGACAAGGCTCAATTTTTCCTTCTCTGTGGATGTGAGTCTAGCAAAAAAGGGATGCAGGAGAGGCGTAAGCCAGTATTAAATGGCTTGGTTTTCATTCACATATCAACTTTGGCTCCTCATCACAGCACCCTCCTTTGGCTTGCCAGAAGCCATCCCTTTCCAGAAGCAGCTATGCAGAGCGAGGACAAATGAGAGCAGGGCCTTATCATTGACCAGTAAACCAGTCAGCTGAAAGGACGTGCTTGGCTTTGCACACAAATGTAATGCTGGTCCAGTTTCAGACAATATCACTCAGTCACTGTCACTGCAGTAACTGACAGTAACTGCTACCCAGGGCCATTGCGGTGTCCTCGCCTCCATGTGAAGGTGCGAGCGCAGATCAGCTATGGATTGACGTAATCCTACCACCTGGTTAATAAGAATAAATGGGAACAAGAGAAAGTAAAAACTTGTACTTACAGACTTCCTTTCATCTAATGAGCACACCATGCTTCGCTGTGCATGTTATTCTTAGTCTCCCCATGGAAATCTGATCATCTAGGATGCAGGAGGGATTGGCTTGGTCAGTCCAGCTAACGGGTTCGTGGCAGAACTGAGATCCACGTACCTTTACTCCCAGCCCTCTGCTTTAACCGCTAGATGATGTTGATGACTCGATTCTTTGAGGTTATATGAAAGCTTGCTCAGACACATGCGTTTCCAGGCAATATCACGGAGATACCTTCTTTCTTTAAAATTGACTGCGATTGAAATACTACAATAAACTCCATTTAATATATTGCCAAGCTGACATATAGCTTCAAATTCAGTCTGTGAAGTCTCATCTTTTTAAGAGCAGAAACTCTTCAGTCACTGAGAAAGACCTGAAAAGCTCTGGCAGTCTCATAGGGAGTATTAACCTCTGGTGGGGATCTGTCTTAATACACCAGAGAACAAGGGTCAACGTAGTCCAAGAAGCATGGGAGATTAGCAGAAGGAAAAAGCCTTCTAATAGCCTAGTGTATAAACTTTATTATAAGGGAAATTTATAATTTTGACCAGCAAATTTCAAGCAAACCAGCCAAGCTGCATTAGGATTTTAATGACATTTTCTCTCACTACCAAGGACGCTGTGCCAGAAACCCTCAGGCCTGCCTGCAGTCATATTACTATACTTGCAAAGCATACTGACCCCAAAGACGGTGCAATCTATTTCTGTCACAGATTAAGTGACCTGTGCACTTTTTGCATCTAGCTGTGGAGAAAGCTGCAGGTGGAGGAATGTTCATCCCTTGGTTAAGCTAAACCTTTGTTTGCTGTGTTCGCATGAATAACTTATAGGGCCTTGGCATCATGAACAGCAGCGCTGACACAGTTGACATGACAGCACTGTAGACTGAATCCCGATCTGCCCTCCAAGGAGAAGATGGGATGTTTGCTCGTTTCACATTTCACCAAGTCAGGCTGTTCAACTATTTATAAGATGAATAGAAATTTCCACTACTTCAGCTGACACACCTGCCTTTACCTAGCAACTGCTCAGAGGGAGCCAGCTGAGACAGAGGAAGCTTTGAGAGGTGCAGCCCTGTGGGGAGGCTGCTGCCGCCAGCCCTGCCAGCCCTCGCCGTGCCGGCTCTGTCCTCTTGGCAAGACGGTGGCCCCTTCTGCTCCCCACAGCTAGAGCTATTTATACTCAGTGCTGCCCAGGGGAGGAAGGGCCTCCCTACGTTGCCTTCCCCGGGCAGCGAGCCACACGAGAGCAGCATGGAGCTCTGCAGACACCCCAGGTCACATGGAGCACGACGTGGGGAGACTGCCTCTGCTGGCATGGAGTGACCACCATGGTGGCATGAAGTGACCTTCCCAGTGGCATGATGCTATCGCCCATCCTGCTGCAGCACGGCCCCATGTGCTGCCTATGCCATGCGGCCCCTTTGGGGTACCTGGTGGTCCCCGACAGTGTGGGGAGCCCACCTGGTTCCAGACACAGGTCATTTTCACCCAGCTCCAGGCCCATGGGAATGCACCCACCACCTCCTGGTCTTTTGCTGGGTTTGATGCAAACAAGGGAGGGTGAGGAGCACCACCCAACTCAAGGCACTTGACCAGAACTTGGTTTCCTGCCAACTTGTGACCTGGCACACACATAGTGCACTGAGTCACTGAGATTTCACGTTTGTCTCACATATCTGTATTGTCTCTCGGGCAGTCTGTTGCCACCAGGCTCCCAGCAGCAGAAAGGACTGAGCCCCACGGTATAAGCACATTTCTGTGCATCATGGCTGGGGACCTCAGCTACCACAGAGTGATCTTCCAAGGCAGGCTCCTAGGGGGGAAAAGCCACTTAAAGGTGATTGATTAAAATATAGATGAGCTAGTATAATCAGGAAAGAACACATGAAAAATGACACTTTCCTACTTTCATGCTGTAACTGTGGAGAGGGCCTGACAAAAGTCTGCGGCCCAAAGCCGGAGGAGGGGGAAGACCTGCTTTTACAGTAATACTGAATCCAGTCCTAGTTAGGACCAAAGTTCCACAGTCCTGGTGGCTTCAAACACACAAAAACTGAGGAATGGAGAGTCTCTACATGGGCTGCTGCAGCCCAATTTAAGGCAGGAATTGACAAGGACATTGAACAGACAAAAAGGGGGTGGCAGCAAGAGGAACATGTGCTAGCACAGATTCATCATGTGAACTGTTGCCAGGCTAAGCAAAACAAAAAAATAATAATAATTTTTAAAAAATATATCCCAAATCAAATCTGTTTGCATTTACTAGGTGTTCCTTCCGTGCCCGTTCTCAGCAAGAGGGACATGGGGATGCAACCCTCAGCAGGTGCCCTGAGCCAGCCAGGAGTATGGGCTGGAGCATCTGGGGAGTCAGGGCTCCCTCTCAGTGGGGAAGGGGGCTCTTGAAGGGAGCTGTTTTCTTTATTCTGATACCTTAAATGTTTACCCACCAGTGTCTGATGTTTTTGGAGAGGGAGGACTGTAACTAAATGTGAGGTACACTTGTTGTTCACAATATTGTACCCATGTGGCAGCTTTACAAAAAGGATATTTGACTACGCAGTTTCGATGCTGAGGATGAAAAGACCATAATTGCTGCAGTATTGTGAATTGTGTTTGTGAAGGAAAGAGTTTACTAAACAGCAGCCAGGAAAGAAGATAAAGGAGGATAGGTTTTATGGTTAAAATTAGATTAACCTGAGTTAAGATTATAAATGTCGGGAAAAAAGTAAATGTGGTTTGGAAAGGGAAGGGAAAAAGTGTTTCCAGGAGACATGCTTCAGTTTCAAAATATCTCATACTTTTCACAAAGAAACAGTCTGTGCCCAAAATATTCAGCAGCTTTTCTCCCTTGTGCTCGACATATACTCTTAAACGTAGAGCTGAGATCAGATGTGAGGGAGGGCAGGGGAAAAGGTTCCCAGCAGCAGGTGAAGCTGAATCAACAGAGTCATCCTTTTATATTTCAGTAAACTCAGCCAGGGATTGATGGTAATCTGCAGGCTATTTCTTCCATCCCTCTTCTCTCCCTCCCTTTCCTTCCCTTCCCCATTCCTCCTCCCCAGCCCTAGCACTGCTGTTCAGCTTGGTAGCAAGCTGTTCAAGCTGTTAAAGCTGTTCACTGGAGCTCTGGGTGCTCTCTTTAAAACTGAAAATCATCTTGCCATCATCCACCTTGCTTTAACACCCACCCACTTAGGAAATCTGAAAGCTGTGTATCTCCTCAGAGGCTGCTAAGGCTATTAATTCTCCTACCTTAACAGTCTATCCAAAATGTGAAAGCAGGTTTTCTGCAGATTCCTGGGCTATAGCACATGCTGCTGCATTTCCCATACACTTTTCAGTGTCTGTTTCCCATGGTTAAAAATAAAAAAGCCTGATTCAACACTCTCTTATTTCATTTTTACATGACTGAAACACCATTGTTTTTTACCTGCGTAGCACAAGCCTGCACCCTTTAAACCTTATTGTGATTCTTTCCCTGTTTCTTGGCAGGCTAAATTACCCTCTCTAACCACAACCAGACCATTTCCCAGACTCAAGCTAGCTGATTTAAAGATATCCTGGATCTCTAGCTTGCAATGTAGACATACCTGTGTCAGGGGCACAACCACTGTTAAATGTACCATCCAGTTGCCATGGGTCTCACACAACTGCCTACCTAAACACTGTTAATGATTTACCTATCAAATGAAGGTAATTGCTGAATGATCAGATGCTTTAATTGCCCACTAGATTTTAACTCCTTACTACACTAGGAAAATAGTCTTAAGGCACCAAATTTAGCCCCCCCCCCAACTGGAAATAGAGCGACACTTACCCTGCTCTTAGAAGTTTTTCTCTCACAGCTTGATATTTCCTTCCACAAGGCCCTGTCATCCCAAGGAGATAGAGAAAAGCAGGTACTGAAGCTGATTTGCAGTCACACAAGGGTCTTGCTGTTGAACCCTGGCTTCAAAAGGGGCCTTTTAAGAGAGCAAAAAAGGGGACATCTGATTTCTATGAAAGCAGTTTCAGCCATCCTAGATTCTATACAAGAGCCTCGGATAGGTTTAGTCCCCTGTGTAGAGGAATCTGAAAGGTCCAAGGTGGAGCCAGAAAGAGGATGCAGGCAAGGAGCAGGAAGAGTTTGCTCTGTTGGTGACACTCTGCTCCTCAGGTGTGATGGGGGCAGTGAAAGTAGACTGTGCTTCAGCACAGGAAATCTCAGAATGCTATAGGTATAAATGAGACAGGCCAGGCAGACCTTGGCACTGCTTCAAAAAGGCCTTAAAATGGCCTTACAAACCCAGTTTAACCTATACCTCTTCCCTGCCCATTCTTGATTCAAAGCAGAGAATCTTGCCTGAGAACCCGAGCATGGGGCCAATACTCTAACACAGATACAATATAGTATGCAGTCAAGGACTCTACCACATTTACTGTATAGAGATGAAAATATTGCAAGGATTTGATTGAGACAGCAGCAGCCCTTACATTATAAATATCCTCAGTCCTAGAAAAACAGCACATTTGACAATAAGGCAGAAGAAACTACATCATGAGCCACATGTGTGCTGCTTATGACATGGCCAATGACTGTACTGAGGTGAGAAAGCTGAGAAGAATTTGATTAGGTAAACTGTCTTCATGATTGTTCTGATCTAGGGAGAGACCTGACAATATTGATCAATGTTGGTAAAACATAAAGTGCTAACTAAAACAATAAAATGACCAGATGAAACACAATAGCATGGGAATGACTTAATCTTTCCAAAAGGTTTAGTTAATTCAAAACGTAACTAAGACTCAAGCGTCCCTTGGGAGCCAACACTGTAATACTCCATTTCATTCCACGCACTATGACTGAGACAAGATCTAAGGAGGTCATGAGCAGCATAATAGAAAAGATCTTATTTTAAACCTCAGCCACTGGTGGAAATAAAACTCATTCTTCTTTGGAGGAATGTTAAAAAGTAGGTTAGAGGTTTGTTTGCAATGGGAGCTTTTTGTTTGTTTTACCTGATTTTGAGTAATACTGCTTCACTCTGTTGTAATAGCATGGACCATTCTTTCCTTCTGTGGTGACCATTTAAGCAGCATTATTCAGTCCAGAGTAGCTTTATGAATAGGTTTGATGTGGTGGATCCTCTTCTTCTATGCATTAAAAAAGAGGAAGCTACTGAGTATACAGGCATGGGAATTGTACCAGGCTGGGGAGGACCAGCATCGCTCTGTGAAGGTGCAGGGAACCAGAAGGAACATGGGTGGCTGGCAGAGCAACAAGCCCCATTTAATTGCTTCTATCATGCCTAATATGCTGCAGCACAGAACTAACCAAATTCACAGCAGGACCATCACTATAAAGGGGTCTTAGGAGTGGATATAAACGGTCATGTAAATGAGAGCTAAGGCCCATATTTTCTGACAGTCAGATCAGAGTCTTTTTTCCCTTTGTACAGCTAACTGTGAGGAGCTCTTTTAAAGTTAATGATGTAAATGAAGAAAAAATTAGGCTCAAAAAAACAGCTTTTTGTAGCTACAGATTTCAAAACCATGCAGAAAATCACTGTGAGCTGAACCGCAGCATTTGGAATATCAGCTGAGGACACACATGACTGAGGAAAGTGGATCGAGTAGCTTGCTTGCTTCATAGTCTGTGTAACATAGGCGTGAGATTGAAAAGCTAATGACACGTCTACACTAGCAGTAGGGTGACAGCCACACTGGATCTGTGACAGCCGTGGTGGTACCCAGCCCTGACCCCACGGGGACTCCACAGCCACAAAAAATGTGGCAGCAACTTATCATATAACAGAGCATGAGAGCAACATTATTACCTGGAGGGGGATACTCACTCCTCCTACTTCCCACCTTCACTTGCTATCTGTGCTTAAATTAGCTGGAAGCAAGATGGTCTCAGGAGGATATTATCTGCCTTCAGCCCCAAGCTAGTTGCTGCTGACTGCACCGTACTGTGTGTGCACTAGCCCCAGTCTGCCCTAGCTCAGGGATCTCCTTGCTCCATTACAAAGTGTAGATACACCCTAATTATCCCCTAGCTTGCACCATCCCTTTAATGTCAATGGAGCTACACTCACAACCTCATTAAGGGCTGAACACTGTGGCCATGAAAGAATAAATAATCCCAAACCTGCAGTTAGGTCTAAAGATGCTTAAATAATTTTCCTTGTCCAAGATTAAGTCTCTGCTTTGCTCTCAGGTGAGCACTGAGGAACAGAGCCAGGGCTGAGAGGTGATACTGTTCAAACGACATTATAAGTGCCCTGAAATGCTGACAAATCAGAAATCCACACAATTATAATTTAAATATTTGATCACTGGCAGAAGAGAACATGCATCCTGGCAAACATCAGTCTGTTGTAAAAACAATCCCTTCAGGTAAGCCCCCTTCATGCCCCAAGTCCCTACTTACTTTAATAGAGTGTTTTGGAGTGCCACGGACTCTCCCTGCACCTAGCTGGATCCAGGCTGCTGAGCCACAATGTTCAATGTACCTATTTTTCTAAATTAAAAGGCCTCTAATCATCATCATCATTATCATTGTACTTAGTCTCTGCCTACTCCACAAGGAGATCATTCCTCTTTCCCTGTGGGATAGGATTGGTTTTCTTTTTTTTTCCACCCGGGATTCAACAAACAAACCCACTCAAATGATAGGGACTATTATTTCCCCAGAGAAAGCCTATCACAACTTTGTTCTTTGTTTTCTGGAGAGCACCCAGTGGTCTTCCAGGTTACCCTCTCCTCACCCTACCTTCTTTTACAAATATTTCACCGATTGTTTTGCCTCCATGCATTTACCTGTAAGGTTCTCCAAAAGGATGGCAGTTACTTGAGCATAAAGGTAGTTTAGCTCTACAGGCAAGGGCAAAAATGGAGATAGAAATGAGATCAGCGAAAGCACTGCAGCTCTATTTCCCTAATGAAGCAGAAGTCTCACACCGAGCTGGGCTTACACACTGTAATCAAGTACACTTCTCACAATGCCAGGGTTATGGAGAGCCCTGCGCAAAGCAAGGTAATTATCAGCTGCCACAGCTCAGAAGGGCTCCATTCTCCACTATGTTTTGCTCAGTTGTCAGCTTATAGTCAGGAAGAAAATGAAAAAAACATGCCTTTTCAGAAGTGTCTGTATCAGGAAAAAGGCATACTCAATATATATGTATAAAAAACATGCCTTTTCAGAAGATCAGGAATCAGGAAAAAGGCATACTCAATATATATGTATCCCCCTTCCCCCCCCCCCCCCCCCAAAAAAAAAAAAAAGTGGGGGAGAGAGGGGGAATCAGAAGATGCAGTACTGTTACTCCAGTCACCTTTGTGAAACATGTTTTTGCAAGGATGAGCTAAGCCTAGCTCTCAGTCCCATTTCTGAAGGACTGCATTGTGGAAATGACTGTGTAAGTGATCAATAGCACTGAGTAACTTCAAGTGTTTTGAGAAGGATTTTCCCAGTACTGAAAGGCAGAGGCTGGTGGACAGCCTAGAGGAGAATGAAACTGATGGGGAGATAAAGTGAAGCAGAGTAAGATAAAACCGTGGGCCCCCAGGAGGCTTTGGAAATTTTGCTGTTCACTTCACCAAGATTTTATCTTGCTCTTTAGGAAATCTGTGTTTCCACTGATTTTGTTAACATTTCTTTTTTTTCTTTCTTTTTCTTTCTTCTTTTCTTCCTTCCTTTCTTCCTTTCTTTCTTCCTTCCTTCCTTCCTTCCTTCCTTCCTTCCTTCCTTCCTTCCTTCCTTCCTTCCTTCCTTCCTTCCTTCCTTCCTTCCTTCCTTCCTTCCTTCCTTCCTTCCTTCCTTCCTTCCTTCCTTCCTTCCTTCCTTCCTTCCTTCCTTCCTTCCTTCCTTCCTTCCTTCCTTCCTTCCTTCCTTCCTTCCTTCCTTCCTTCCTTCCTTCCTTCCTTCCTTCCTTCCTTCCTTCCTTCCTTCCTTCCTTCCTTCCTTCCTTCCTTCCTTCCTTCCTTCCTTCCTTCCTTCCTTCCTTCCTTCCTTCCTTCCTTCCTTCCTTCCTTCCTTCCTTCCTTCCTTCCTTCCTTCCTTCCTTCCTTCCTTCCTTCCTTCCTTCCTTCCTTCCTTCCTTCCTTCCTTCCTAACTGGTGACCCCCTCCCTCCTTCAGAGAAGGAGCTGAGATTCACAGCCACCCACATAAAAGCTCTGACTTCCTCATAGGGAATGAGGGTACAGATACAGGGGTGTGGTTCTGATGGCATTTAGGTAGTGATGGTAAATACAGAATTATTTTCTTCTATCCAAATGTGTAGAAAGTGCTCTGTGAAGAGCTTGTTTGGAAACTTCTGTGAGACTGCAGGACCTGAGACAAAGTAATGCTTTGATGTCTGTATATATACAACTTTCCAGGCACTGCATGCCATAAAACCTAACTAGGCAACACATACAAGCAAAAGGAAATGTCAGTGAGAAGCAAGTCAGAAAATTGCACTGAGCAAATTGTTCTAGAATAATGAGATACATTCAGTCCAAAAAAGCACCAGAAAGCTTGATCAAAAAGAATTTAACTTTTATTTAAGAGCATAAGCAGATGTGAAAGAAAGAAAATCACTAGGCAAACTGTTCTCAAGATGTGACCTGTGGCAAAACAAAAGGCTTGTTCCAAATCACACCAGCATGTGATGTATACACAAAAGCTCTTGAGCTGAACTGTCTTGAAAAAGCAGACCATGAAGGCATGCAAAATGAGAAAAAAGTTAGGATCTTATAGGAATATGAAGGAGAATTTCAGAACCACAGAATGATTGAGGTTGGCAGGGATGTCTGGGGATTGTCTACTTCAACCGCTCTGCACAAAGCAAGGTCAACTACAGCAGGTTGCTCAGGGCTGTGTCCAGTTAGGTTTTGAAAACCTTCAAGGATGGAGGCTCCACAACCTGTCTGGGCAAACTGGTCCAGTGTTCAATCACCCTTATAGTAAAAAACTTTTTTCATATGTTTAAATGATTTGTGCCCACTGCCTCTTTTCCATTTATTGAACGTCACTGAGAAGAGTCTCCCTCTATCTTCTTTATCCCCCTCTATCAGGTATTTATACACACTGATAAGATCCTTCTGAGCTTTGCCTTCTGAACTTTGCCTTCTCCAGGCAGAACAGTCCTAGCTCTCTCAGCCTTTCCTCATATGAAAGATGCTCCAATCCCCTAAACATCTTTGAGGCCCTTCGCTGGACTCAGTCCAGTATGCCCATGTCTCTCTTGTACTGGGGAGCCCATAAATGGACCCAGCACTCCAGCTATGTCTCACCAGGGCTGAGTGGGGCAGGGGGGAGTCAGTACACTGTCTCAAGGGGAAGCAAACACTGGCAAAACCTATGATAATTTGATATTGGGGATAAACTAAAAAATATCTGACAGCAGAGTGCTACAAAAGCCAAATTTCCCCCAAAACACTGAATCTGGGTGGTGCCTAAAGGATTCCAATGGTACATCAATGAGACCAAGAGAAGAACTCAAGACCTTTGTGCTTGTACTTCAGGAACTTGATAAAAAATGAACGGCTTCTGAACTTTGTGAATGTGGTTGGCTCAAAAAACTGGTAAAGGAGCATGAAGTTATTACAAAGTCAAGATTTTTCTACTTCTAATCAGGTAAAAATTGTCATGAGCAATTCTTATAGGGCAAATTGCAAGCCAGAATGTACATGTGTATACACACATAGGAAAATATATGAAAACACACAAAAAATGAAAATTAAGTAACTCTGCATGAGAATCTCAGTGACCTGGAAAGAATGTTTTCAGGAAACATTTTGCCTGATGAAAGCAATGCTGTCAATGCTTACTTCATCTTTGGCAAGGCAGGGTGGGCAAGTGAGATTTTCATTCGACTGAATCATGATATACTTAATGGTCAGGGAACTGCTCTGACAAACACACCAGCGTATCTCTCCAGATCCATTCCCATCAGAGGATACACACAAGTTGTGACCTGAAAGTATCGTAAGATGTTAACAAAATATATAATTGGCTCCTTGTGGAAATTCAAATACCTCCAACAAAAAAGCATTTGTTAGTCATGGTCCAAACATTAAGACATAAATTTTCATATCTGAAAACTGAGCAAAATTGGAGGGACTAGAGGAGAACTGAGGTTATTTACCTCAGGCCTCCTCTTTTAAGAGGCTAGCCGGAGTTCTGCAATTACACTGAAGTTCTGTATTACACTCATTACCCTATAATACATGTATTCACAGTCCCAACCTTTGCCATATGTTCTTAGGACATCTGTGTGCTCCTGTCCTCCCATGTGTTGTCACAGTAGCCTGATTCTACAGTTATTTCTTAGAAATTTCCTTTCCCTGGCAATTAATGTAGCTCAGTTTTTGCCTTGAAAAAGAATGTTTCAATGGTTTTTTTTTAAACAAAAAATGCCTGGAGAATCTAAACCACTTGCCAGGAATGAGAATTTGGTGATGAGTGGAGGAAATGAGCAGAGGTTTGTACACACAGGATGCTGGAGGCTGGAGGAAGGAATCCTGCAGGGAACAGTTTCACCCCACTTTGGTTTGCAAGTCAAATACAGCTCCAGATCTGAATCATAATTAGACTCCTGCTGAAAGTTTAACTCTTTGTTTCTGAATTGGGCAGTGAATGCAACCAAATATGAGTAATGATGCTGCAACAGGTCCCTCACTAAAAGCAGCAGCAAGTAGCCAGCAATATTGAAGACCCAAACATTTAAGTGGGCTAAAATAAGTATCCTCAGAACTTGACCTATCCCACCTGGCCAGGTAGCAGCAAGGCCATATCACCCTATATTTTCTTTGATCATCTTGGAAGAATTTATTCTCTAGATGTATATATTCCTCAGGAAAACTATTAGTATTTGATTTTTATAGAAAACAATTTATGGCAGAAGTCCAATGATATGAATATAAATCTGGGTATCTGCCAAAGAGTGGTTTGGTAAACATTCAGTCTTTATTTCAAGTTTCCAAGAAGCTGTTATATATAATTCAACAGTTCCCACTAATGAGACACGGCAATAAGAAAAACCAGACTTAGCACTGAGTGGGGAGAAGCCCAAACTAAGAAACTCTGCTTGAGGCTCTGAGTTGGTGGAAGTGGGCTGAGAAGGAGCTAACAACAGCCCAGGAGAATGGCAGAAGACAGCAAGAAGGTGGGAGGCAAGGACGCAGAGGCACGTTACTTGAGGGTAGCAGGATGTCCAAGAACTGGAAGGAAAAGGAGAGGAAAGCAAAAAGCATAGGAAGGGGAAAGAGTAGGGAAGGGGGTGAGGAGGCAGAAGATTGAAGGATGGGGGCTACACAAAGGAAGAGGAACAAGCAGTGGGAGTGACACCTAGCTATATAAAGGCAGGGAATCACTCATATAGGTAACACAGAGAAGAATGTAGTATTGATTTTAAAGCTTTAGAGATTAGAAAATAGTAATAATTTTAGCTAAAGTATAACTCCTCTAAACCTCTCCTAAATCTCCAAATTGAGTGAAACCAAAATGTGAGCACACTGTTAAATGAATGAAGCAGTGCAATAGCAATGGTATTGAAGGTGAATACCAGTCCTGTAAAATGTAACAAGAGGTTATTAAGAGCAGCTGGGGAATGTTTCTGAAATGAAAGGTAAATGCACTTAACATTTCTTCCTGATGAACCATTAATTCTACCCAATCAGGACCTCAAATAAATAGTTTCTTTTTTTTAATTATTTTATTTCCTCATAACAACCAGGAGGATGCATTATTTCCATCAATATGTAGGTTATGATGTTGAAGCATATGGAATCACAGCTTTGTGGGTTGGGAGAAGTGGTATTTTGTTGTGATAATAACACCATTTCTGCATAACAAGCCACTGACCTTTGTTCTTCTCATCAGCAAATAGACCATCTTTGTAACAAAAGTAAAGCTGAGGGATTTAAAAATGTCAAAATAGCAGAGCAACAAAGAGCCCTTGGCCCATATAAATATTTACATTTGAAATATCCATTTGCTGAACTGAATATTTCAGCTGTTGAGGGCAGCCTGAATCTCATTACATCAGCTCCGCAGGCCTATTGGTGCTCTTGTTTTGAACACAGACAAGAGCAGCACTTTTATTGTGTGATATGCACATTCCAAGCACCCGGCACACTTACAAAGTGGGTTGTATTCCAGCAATACCATGTCTCTGCTATTCAATTTTTATGATAGCATCCAGACTCCACAGCTGTGTAGCTTTCTAATATTGAATACAGATCCCTCGCAAGACAGCTGTCTTGGATTTTTTTTTTTTTTTTATTAACAAGGAGGAAAAAAACACTTCTAAAACCAGCCTCAGCAACAGGTTGCCTAGTGGAAAATCCATTTTAATTCACTAATTATTCTGATCTGGAGCTGCAGTGAGTAAAATACTGTCCAATCCTTTCAATTCACGAAGATTAGTGCACGCAGCCCTTTGTCTACATCCAATCAGCTCAGCCCCCCTTGAGCCACTCTTCCTCATGATCAACACATAGAGAGGAGCCTCCGTGTACAGACCTGGTCCTCAGTCCTGCCAGAGATCCTTCTGCCCCTGTGTCTTTGTGAGGCATCAGGTCTTTGGGATAAGACTAGCGGAGAAGAGGGAAGAAGGAATATGAAGGTATGTCTTCCCCCTTTTGACCTTGCCTTGCAAAGGAAATCCATGCACAAAGCTTCCCAGCTCCTTTCTGGGAATGTCAATATAAATGGACTGCAGGGATATCTGCGAGGTCAACAGTCCTTGTAATCACAGCTTCATTTAAAGTCTGCCTCCCAGGAGAAAGTCTGGGGGCAATAGGCCACAGGTGTAATGTTGGTGGCAAAGGGTCACCAGTGGAGTCATCCTGGCCCACCCTATAGGCGTTGTCACCCTTGCCCCTTCCACTGGAGGCAGCCTGCCCCAGGAAATAAAACAGGAGAAGCCCAGAAGAGGAATGCAGATGCATTTTTCTCCATTATGGGTGTTTACTCAATAGAGAGAGATCCAAACTGGCATTTTTCATGTAATACAGTGTGGTTGCTCTATAGTTCTTCCAACTTCAGTGTGTATTTTGCATTGAATACTCCCAACTATATGTATATTTACTGTTCCAGCTCATTTGGAAGTGTTTTGTATAGGCTGCTCTGTTATTTCTGTAGATCTCAATATGCCAAATAAATAGCTGAGATGCTGCTGTAGGCCCCTTTTTAGTATCTGCCTGTCTGTTTCCATACACATGCTAAATATCTTCACTGTTCTGCCTTCACTTCAGGAAAGGCTCTAAATCAGGTATTACTGGCTTGAGTAACTTGATTCCTCAAAAGTCCTGCACTGTCACGTATTTCTAATAGATTTTACTCAATTCTTCCTGAATATCCTGATAAAAGGTGGAGCTAGAGAAGTTTCCCAGTCTTCAGATTTATATTCCCGTTTGGGTTTATTTCATCTTACTTTCCAGCATTTCTATGACAAATAAATTCTACTGCTCCTATTAATATTTTATAAACCAACAAACAGCTATAAAACGAATCAGACCCAAGTTTAGTGAGTCTATAAATGGTAAATTGGCAATATATGTAAAAGTTGGCCTAATAGTGATATTTCCATCTTTTTCTAAAGTTCTTTATAACCAACATTATCACTGAATACATCTTAAGGGAACTCTGTGATAACATAATGATCCTCAGAGACTTGTGGCTGCGCTGATGTGCCAGAACATGGAGTACATTTACAATGAAAGTATCATTCTGGCTCGGTGCAGGTAACTATTAATGCTTTGCAAGTATGCTTTGCCTGGAATGTAATGGACTACAAATAGTTGCCCGTAGCATGCTTTAGCTTTGTCCAGGTTCTGTGAAAACACTCTCTTCCTTTAACTGAGCTGATTTTTTCTCATTACCATAGATTTTTTTCTCACCACTACTTAACTGTTTGAAAGGAAACATACACTCTCAGATGGAAAAACACAGTGGCTGTGATTAGGACTAAAAAGCAATCTACAACTCACTCTAGTCACCAACAGATGACATTCATAATAAGGTTTACCACTGTTTCCAAGTACTTTTCTATTAAGCCATTACTTTATTGTCTATGTTTAAAGTATATAGTTATATAATGGAAAATCCTTCAAAATCAAAGTTCAAGCATACAAAGTTGCCTTTATTGGGGCAATTAAGTAAGTTTTATTACTCATACCAAATGCATGGTGTGTGAGAGCTAAAGAAGAGCTGGTAATAATAAAAATGTACAGGGGACTGTTGGTAAGTGTTATAAATAATTTTTAGCCAAATAAAGGAGCAAGTACCTAAACACTCATATACACACACACACACACACCAGCACACATGGGGCTACTTATGTACTTTAACACAAAGGACAATTTTGCAATTCAAAGGCTAAAGTTTATGCATCTACAAGCAACTATTTGAAAGCTGTGTGTCACGCCTGTAAAGCTTAACAGCTGTTTGCAGTTCACACCTTTGCGAAGCCAGAGCACAGAAGTGTGCACAACCGTTTACATGCAGTTTTACAGTCCTGCTTGTGGAGGCCCAACACAGACCAATGTGGAATTGCAGGTTCTAATCTGCATCATAGTCACAACCACAGATTCATGATGCAGAAGCCACAGCTTTTACAGCTCATTGCTATTAATAGCCTGGGTTATGTTGTTCTTGACCTTTCTCTGTGAGGGGGTGTTCAGGACACAGTGAACTTTTTGTCTTACCCCCTCAGACGCTTTCTCCGGGCAGACTGGGACTTCTTTGTGTGTGGTGGATCAGGAGTCCTGCCACCTTGTAGCTTCCAGGTGGGGAACCACAATGAGTGTTATGTTTTCCAGCCTTCTTATCAGTCCACAGAAGGCTACAACAGCAGCATCTCAAAGCATTTTCTTCCTTACAAAGGAGGTAGTCATGGAGGAAATGGACCTTTTGAGACACCACCTGAGGGAAGGTACCTGCACAGTGTCCCTAGTAGGAAGCTAGACTCAAGACATCACTTACCCTGCTCCTTGCCTCCTGTCAAGGCACTGAAAGACACGTTCAAGCCAGCTACAACAGGATATCCCATGTATTGTCTGGAACCTTCCCCTCACAAGGACTGACCCAACCTCACTCTGATTAGCCTGAGAGATTTGGTGTCACATGTGTACATGAAAAGTATCTAGGCACTTATAAAATATGCATTCCCCTTCCTACTAATATTGTTCCATCAATGTTTTAATGCTATGTTGCCTTTTAGATCATGTTCCTACTATAACATGAGGTCCCTGCTGGGGCAGAGGGACACCACAGAAATGGATGTGTTTGTGAATGACATTTGTTTCAGTATGAAGAGTTGTCATTAGTGGTGATTTTCTGATGCAAATGGTTATGCTTATTTCATCAGGAAATACCATCTCTATTCCCTTCTACCAATAAAGCCAATGGGGCAGCATGAAGGTGTACAAAGTAGCGCTGAACATATTCAAGCAGCAAAAGATAATTATTTATTGCCAAAGAGAGCTAACTTGTGATAAAGTTCATTGGGTTAAACTTAATCCAGTGCAAGTGTGCTGACTTTATTGGCATATATGAGGAGTAAATTTGGATCATTGACTAGTTCTGGAGTGAAATTCATGTCTATATGAAGTTTGTCTGTGGGGTTTATTTCCTGTTTTTTTACAATCCCTTTCTCATTTTGTTTTGTGTTTTTCCTCTCCTCTGGTTATAGACTAATCAGCATCAAGTCTCAGTCATTTGCTTGAAAAACAATAGCTGGCAGTCATTGTGCTAAACAGCCCATTTTGTTATCCTTGCTACAATCCGCAATGTTCTCAGTTATTGCACTTGATAGGCGTCATTAAGGTTTCCATGTTGTTAGTCACTTTCCTGATCTTTCATGTTTCTTCTGCTCAGGAAGCAGCTTTTCCTGGAAACATTCAAAGAGAATAAAACCTGAGTGCAGCTAGCACCTTGGGGTAATGGCATCTAAGATCCAAACCCCCCACTTTTTTTTTTTTTTTTTTTTTAAGCTGATAACTCCAATTATAAATGTGAAAGGCTGGATTATGCCACTTGTGTTCACAGTATGTCATTCCACAGAAGTCTACAGAGCTAGTTATGAGAGAAGCATTGTTCAGCCTGAGTAATTTTTAGATAGCACAGTCTAAGAGTTTGTAGCACACTGTATTATCATGAGCTGGGATGTATTAACAGGACATTAGACTGGCATAGACCTGCCCATCTCAAATACTGCAAAGTTACTCTACACCATCCACAAAAAAATCACTGAAGGTGTTGTGGCTGCCTGAGGGCTCTCAGACAACTTTAAAGCTCTGTTTGAGTGACGGATGTGTAGCCACCAGACAGGGAAGGAGACCGTCCCATTTGTAGGGTGAAAGCTCTCTCTTTCCCAATTGCTGTCAAGAAGGTCTCTGGCATCCCTTGTGCAAAGCAAGAGAAAGCAGTATGAGAGGGCTGCAGGAGGCTGACGTGGGTGTGATGGCACCCACTTTCACGCGGAGCCAACCCGGGTCTGAGCATGCACTGGGAGCCACGTGCCCATTGCTTCACCCTGGCGTCTAGCTTCCAACCTTGAAACCAGAGGGTTGTCAAATCAGCTCAAATCTAAACTGCTTAGAGCACACAAATCAAGCTGTCCTCCCTATGATGGGAGAGCACTAAGTAGAAGGAGAGTTTTTTCCCCCAGGAAAAAAAGCTTGGGGTCACAGGAAAGAAGATTCAGGTTCATATCACTTCGGTAAACACCCTCTCTTCAAAAAGTGTTACAGGTTTTTAATATCAAAACAGGAAAGGCAGATCTTGTATTAGTTTATACTGTATCATCTCAAAGCTTCGCATACAGTAAACTGGACCTAGCATAGCAAATGCTAAGGGTTCAAACTACAGTTAATTTGCAATCCTAACATGAGCAATATGTTCCCCAGCAGAAAAGGATCAAGACTTTAGTTAGGGTCTTTCTGATGATGCAGGCAGAATATTGCAATTTGAAAAGAGAAATTCCAGACAGCTGAGGTTAATTCTTACCTCTTTTTTTTTTTTATATGAATTTATAGGTCTCAAGAGTGTCTTACAGAAATGGCAAGTATATGGACAAAACTTTGATCTTTGCTACAAAGCTGAGAAAATAGGTCATTTTTAGTTAGTAATGCAATAATGAGATACAAGTGTTTTCATTTCTATTGCAGTTTATATCCCAAACAACAGTGGGATGCCAAGCACCGCATTAACATGCACCGTAAAACAAGTATACATTTCCTATCCTCCTCTAACGTTAATACTCAAAAAACTTTTCATGTTGCTGTAATTTTTTTGTGCCCAGTTTTCTTAGGAGGTGACATTTGAGGAAGAATGAGGGAAAATCCATGCCATAATTTTTGAACTGGGCAAGACGGTCAAAGAAAAAAAAATCACAAAAACTCTCCAGGGTGAGAGAGTAACACCGTATCTTTCTCCTTTGAGGCACAGATTCCTCAAAAAATGACATAGCTGTGAAACTAAAAGCTCAGCACAGAAACAGTTCCTGGACACCTCCTGCATATGCATATATATAGTACACACGTAGTTAGGGACATGCTTATGGGTAGTGATACATAAGCAGCAGAGTCACCATCAGCTGAACCAGTAATTTCAGAAGCATAAAATTTTAAAGAGAACACGCAGGCTTTCTCTTGGCCTTTTCATTGAAAGAAGCCCATCTTGGGGGCTCAAGAGAACAGGAATATGCTTTGTATTTCACCAGAGAGAGGGGGTGAGTGGTGTGGCTATGGAAAAATCACAATCCTACAGGCTGGGAAATATTCCCTCAGCTCCTCACTGGTTAAACCTCTTTTTGATGTAAGTGTAAATCATCATCTCTTTGTTGGGGTTGGGGGGGAGAAGGGAAAACTTGCACTCAGATTTCTCCTTGAGAATCTGCCAGTGCATTTGCTGTTAGGAAATGACTAAAATAAACCTCTGCACATATGTCCTTAAAAACACTTTGACTGCATTCCCCTGTAATTATTAAGCTTCTTCAGAGTCTGTAAGCCAGTGAGAAAGGGATTAGAGGGGTTACTTTGTGCCTCTGTGCCCATAAAAATCCCTTGGCTACTGCAGCACACTGCTCGGAGCGTCCTGAAAGCTTTCATATAATCGTTGCCTCCCAGCCACCACCGCCACTGCATTCCCTTTATTTAAACACATTCAAATTTCACACTGTAATCCAAAAGCACTCCAACACGGAAACGAGATCCACATTATAAATCACATTTAAAAACCAACCTGCCAGTTAGAGTGGAGCAGCAAGGCAACGACACGGTAAAGCTACCTCAATTTTATGCTGGAAGAAAAACCGGGAGATGTAAATTGGCAGTTAGCATCTGCTGACATTTCCTATTCTCCTGGTAGTTCAGGACAGGGATCATTTTCTATACCTGTCCTTGTAGGAGAGGTCACAATAGGACATCGATCCTGGACTGGGGTTGCATGTGAGTATAAATACCGGATAGCAATAGTAAAAGAGCGATCTGCTCCCTGTCACCCTGTTCAGGGGATTTTCATGTCAGAGGAGAACTTGCTATGCTCAGTGGTGTGGCACTGAAAATAAGTCATTGTATCATAGGCAGCAGCAACACAGGACTGCAAGCTATCTTCTGGGTCACAAAGTCTGTTTCTAGTGTCAGCATGATATTATATAACCCCTTTCACTAACTCATCTTTAAGAACCCTAATTTTTTTAAAGGCAACATTTCCCTGCAATAAATTCAGGGATAAATTCAGGGCTGTGGGAAGGTTTGAATGAAGCACTGCTGTTAAACCCAACAACAGCCGTAAACATCCAAAGTGAACAGCTTCCAGATCATGATATTAAAGCAGAGAAACAACTGTCAAATGTGCATTAAAACAACATCTGCAAGACAGAATCGAAAAATCTCTTTTGTGGAGCCAACCAGTAACAAATACTTCCTGGATAAACAGGAACCTGGCACCGCTTGGCAGAAGTCAACTGTGAGGGCAAAACTGGGGCTGGAGCAGCTCGAGAGGAAGCTGCTTGTCATGCACTCCCATCTGCGAGCGGAGGGAAACCCGGCGGCTGTTAGGTTTGCAGCGGGCGCAGTGAGGAAGAGTGGTCACGGTCAGGGCAGCCTGGTAACCCAGCTTCAGCGCTTGGCTTGCTCCCTCCCTGCCCCCTCATGTTTGCGTGTATCCCTTGGCACATCATATCAGCGTATCTTGGTCACCATCTGTGAAGTGGAGATAATAACACCTCTTGTCTGCATGTCTATTTAGGTTGTAAATGCCTTCCAACAAAGACCGTCTCTTATTTTGTTTACCAACAGTATGTAGTACATGGGCTAGGTCTTGTATACAGATCCTGGTCACTAATAATCATTATTTTAATAGTGATGATAAACATAGTAATTATCCAATATTAATCTAACAACAGTCAAGCTGCTTCGGGGGTTTTTTTTAATCAGAATTGTTATCCTAAGTACATGAGGCCACAGGAGTCAGAAACGCAGAGCAGTTTTGCCTGTTGTGGAGGGGCTGCTGGCGATCTCTGGCTGCACACAGGACGCACCTGAGAACGCAGTACAGATACATATGCGTGCAACGAATACACGAGCGTTAAGACACTGACGATGTCTGACTATTCAAAACTATCATCTTCTGTGCACTGTCTGTTCACAGAGTGACCAGGGAATTTATTCCATATGAAACTCCTCAAAATAGGAACTCTGAAATATTATTTTATGACAATCTCACAGGACAAATAAGCAAAGAATATGCATTGCAAACAGAACAGACCATATCTTTTCCTGATTAATTCACTCACCTCTTTCACTTTAACAATAGTAAATGACCAGGAATACCGATTCTTCCTCATTCCAAATAAAGGATTTGATAGATCCATGATGCAGAGCAGAAGTTGAAACATTAGTTAAGAACTGCAGCCTGATACTAAATCCCTCTGGGGCTTGAGCAAACTCCGCTGACAATGCTTGGCTAATTTTAAAAATTGCTACAATTAATTTTTTAAATAAATGAGCTCCCAAAGTGACATATTTCAAACATAAAATCTCAATATTCCTTTCTAGTGAAGTGTGTGCCATTGTTCATGGGGAAAGAGAAGGAAGCTCTGAGCTAATTTTTAAACCCAGGGGAATATCGACAGCCAGCCAGCTGCTAAGGCTTTTCGCTTGATCCCTTGCAAATTCTCTTCAGCTATTCATGGCCAAAATGTGTCATATGCCAGTCTGAAATCATGTTGGAGGAACTGGTGGAAAGGGTCTCCTTTTCATACTCCCGGCAGGCTTATGTCAGAAGGCTGTGAGGGATAACCATTGCTATTTATAGGTAATCCCCCTTTTGAAAGGTCACCCTTCATTGTGTGTTCGTTTCAACCCATGTTTATCAAAAAATCATTCTCCTGCAGCTCATCCCTAATGAGTATTTTTTAAGAAGATAAAAATTAAATAAATCATGCAATAAAGCAGAAGATATCACCTGTTTTACAGCTGACAGCCCAAGGAATGCATAGCACTCACATTATCTCCTGTGGCTTTAATTACAACATAGGCAGGATTATTTTGTTTGGCTTTTTTTAACAACTTCACTATCTTTGTCCAGGAGCAGGCACTTACTTTACGTGTTGTAGATTCTTGATAATAGGACATGTGGGCACTGAAATCACTTCCTTTATCGTGATCTACTCATGTGCAAGCACTGAGCCACTTATCAGCCCCACAAACTGTAGCTCGCAGCGAGCTGGAGAGCAGAACGGCGCCTGCTCTGCATTTCTCAGCACTTCTGATTCTGAGAAAAAGAACAAAACTTCTCCCATATTATGAAACTAAGCTTTCGCTCTTTCCATATATATTCAAGTGGTCATCCTGAGCTGAAAGCTAACTGCCTTTCCCACTTTCTGCTGGGCTGCGAGTTGGAGGAAGCAAGTAAAGCGATGACAGCACTGAGCACTAAAATAACAGAAGCGTTGAATAAAAGAAAGAGAAAAGTGTATTTTTATGGAAAGTGGTGCACAGCAGTACACCAGCACAGTGATTCTGTCTGTATTTTGACGCCATCAAAGTTCAATTAATGGAACTGAGAGGATCGTCACTGTGGCAAGAGGTCAATGCAGAGAAGGAGAAATATAGGAGGGGAGGGGAGATAAAACAGGGTGAGGCTTTGTGAAAGAAGGAGGCCAATGTCACCTGAAAAGAAATGGGCAGGGGATTTAAGAAGATATGACTTAAAAGCACAGAGATAATGTATAATATTTCTTTCAAAAAACCTCTCTCATGCTGCTATCCTTCTTAAAAGAAAGAGGTAAAGGTAATGAGTGAAGCCTTCTCATCACACTTCTAAGAGTGGGTAGACAGGGATGGGGGTTGGCTTTCCTCAGGATCGACAGCACTGCCTTTTGCTAAGCTTTATCATCATGTCAAGCAAATGGAGCACACTACTGCAGGGAAGGCAAAATAGCTTCAGGTTATGCAGGGCTGCACCAGAAGTTGTTCTCAGTGCCATCATTGTGTCTTTTCTCCTGGTTAAATTTTGAGTATAGATGGCAGGGTTTGTTCCATGGAAAATAATGGCTAGACTGCAGAGGTGGACAAGGGAATCGGTGATTCCACCAGGGCCACCACAATGAAGCTAATTCTGTAACATATGCTGCAGCTTCTTTGTTCTTGCTGTTCATTAAATAGGGCCTGGCTTAGAGACAGTCTTTACATTTTCAAACTGTTTAAAAAATTAAGTCATTAATCAAAGCAACAACTGCATTAAAGAAAACAGAAGGCACTGAAGTTGTTCCTCAAAAGAAATTGAGAGGATTATAGAGATCATGTTTGAACAGGAAAAACAGGACCATAGATCTTGGACTATTCATGTAAATGACTCCTCTGCAGGGAAAAAAAAAAACAAAACAGCCTGTAAATGTCTGATTACTGGATGATGATTTTTGCCAGCTTCCATTAGGTAAACTGGCATTTCCAAAATTTCTTTATGGATCTCCACAGAAGTTGTTCCTCAAAAGAAATTGAGAGGATTATAGAGATCATGTTTGAACAGGAAAAACAGGACCATAGATCTTGGACTATTCATGTAAATGACTCCTCTGCAGGGAAAAAAAAAAAACCCCCAGCCTGTAAATGTCTGATTACTGGATGATGATTTTTGCCAGCTTCCATTAGGTAAACTGGCATTTCCAAAATTTCTTTATGGATCTCCATACCCAAATCCCATTTTATTTCAATAGGCCTGCGAGTTTAACTCAGTCACATTTGTGGTTTAAAGTGCTCTTCTAGATACTGTGTGGTTGGAATTTAAGTTTAGATAGGGTTCACCTCACCTAACTCCAGCCCTGTAAAATTCAAGCATCTAGACTGAGATTGTCATCTAGGTTACTTGAACAGACAGTGCAGAGAAAATTGTTCCTCTAGAGGGTTCATCCCATCTATTCTACACACTTAATTTTTGATGATATGAATCATCCTTTGGAAATGCCTGTACCTCTCGACTAACTACAGGGGGAACATATAAGGGCCTTTGAGAAGACACTTGTCTCTTAGAGGGCTGAAGCCCTATCTCCTGTAGCCACTATGAAGCCAATACACCCACATCAGGGTTGCCTGCATTTTGGATCCAAGAAGAGTGGTGAGAAAGATGCTGTATGCCCAGTGTCTCCCACATCTGACCTGACAAGTAGGGATGAGAAGGGAGGTGACGAACGCTCCCACCTGCAAACTGCCTGTAAGAGTCAGAGGTCAGCAAGAAGGAGATGTGCTCTGCTGTACTTGCACATTATCTTACCTCCCTGCAGGTGGGAGGAAGGAGGAAACAAGCTAGAAATCTCTGAACAAAGCACCAATCTAGTTTTCATTTTGTCTGAATTAGTCCTGATTTTAGATAGCTCATTATTGTGACAACCATTCCTCAATGTTAAGGGAAGAGTATAGTTGGAGAGCGTGTCACAAAATGTGCTATCACCCAATAAGAGCCCATGTGACTAGCAACAGGGCCTTGCTCTTCCACTTGCCAGTATAAAGCTTGTGGAGGATTTTGTTAAGACAATTTAAATAGACAAATAAGGTCATTAAGTGGCACCCTACCAAGTTAATGTAGACATAGTGAAGCTTCTCCTCTCATTAAGATCGCCATCTGTCTCTCATTCTGGAAGGCTTTTTTTCAAAGTGGATGCCAGGCATGACTTCAGGAATTATGTCTTCATCTTTCCTTTCCCCATCAGGAGCTCCTTGCAGACAAGGGAACCTTCCTGGGAATAACCCTCAACCAGTCCCCCAGGATGAGATTGTGTGACTAGCCAGAAACCTACCCTACATGGTTTTGCCTATGTTTAATGGGTCAGTAGATGTTTTCTTCCATGGGAGTAGCGGAATAGCATTATACAGGCGACATCTCAGACTCCCAGGCAGTTCTTAGTATATACTCTACTATTTTTGTATCCTTTTCCACTCAACCTTTAATACCAACGGGGTAGGAGACCCTTTCTTTTAATATTGCTTCCAATTTGTTAGCAGCGACATCACTTAGAATTAAGTTGGATGATTGTAGGATTTTTGTTTGTCTTCATCTGATGGAAGAAAACCTCTGCCTCAGAGACCTGCAGATGGTGGCTGACTTTGAGCTGTTAAATTGCCCAACAGGGAGTCCTCCTCATCAAGAATACAGTTTTGGTTTCCTGGTGTGGTATAGCAAAGCCTGCTTTCACTTCAAAATGAAGCATGTTTTCTTCCTTTCCCTAGCAAATGGAGAGGTGTATTTGATTGAGAACAGCACAGTTTCTGGGTAACACACAAACATTTCAAATGGTCCAGAGATTTCCACACGATTGTACTCCTCAGCAGGCAAGACAAAGCATGTGTCACTCTTCTATTACTGTCAGTTTAAGCTACAATTACCAGTGTGTTGTAGGCCTTGGCATAAGTAACACCCAAATATTCTGATGGTCTCCTAGTTGAGAAGGTACCTATAAAAACTCTCTGCTGCTTTTATTAGCATTTTGCAGAAGATTGCTTGGCTTTTTTAATTCTATAAGTATTTTAGGCCCTTAGATTCACCTGTTTTGAGATTTTGTGCAACCTTCTGGTCAGAGGTATTATGGGCTCTATCCCCTTCCCCATGTCCAGTGAATCAGTTACAGTCTCAAACATAGAGTTTAGTTTCCTAATATATTCTTCAGAGCTAAGCTGTGATTTGGTCTTTCCTGTTGAACAAAAATCAGCGTTTCCCCAAGTCTTTGGCCTTTTCAGCCCCTGCCCCTGTGTGGGCACCTCACATACCTGCTGTCACCACATGGGAGGATAAAGACACGATTTTAAACTCATTAAATTTGCCATATGTGTTGTAACTATGCCATGATACAAGGTTGGCTTTGCCTACCAATGTTACTAATGTGTGGATAACTGCTGTTGGAAGACTGCTCTTACAGAAATTGCAAATCATTCTCATTCTATCATGACAAAGATTTCTGTTTAAGGAAAGGATTACACTACTTTAAACGGCAGACCATTTTAATTTCATGAAACGAGCTTTAATCATTCACTCTGCTGTCCAGTGCTGAAAACAAGCAAACAAAAAAAGCTGTCTCTCACCTCTCTGTTTTCTCAACTGTTTTCTTTTGATCTTTTAACAGGAGGGGGGGTTAATAGATCTTTAACAAAAAGAAGTAAACAAACAAACAAACAAATTAAAAAAAAAAAAAACAAAAAACAAAAAACTTCCTAAGGTCTATCTGGTCTGTACATGAAGATTTATTTCATCTCACTTAATCTTCATCAATACTCCACAGCATCCACTACCATGGAAATTTATACCTTTGGTTGTTTTCATAGTATGTCTCAGAATGCCTTTAGAGTGCTGGAAATGCACTGGCAATTTTTTGAAGTCTCTACAGATCTTCTTGGAGTGTTTTTAGAAAATATGCTGGAGCTTGGGGGATGATTCACAGATTTCTAAGTGTTTTCTTTAATATGTAGCCTCATGCCTGTACAAGGCTGAACACTGCCCATGATTCCTCCAACCTCTACAACCACAGGCAGCACAGAACAAAATTTTTATATCCTGCCTCTATAAACAATACCGCCCATCTTTCCATAGACCACTATGAAATGGAGGAAGGAAGCGAAAGAAAGTTCTTACATTTTGTGCTGGCAAAAGGTACGAACATGCAGAAGCTGACTTATATACAGGCCTTAACATTTTGTGCAACAGCTATAATTAAAGCTTCCCAGCAGGCTTGACTTTAACACCCTTTGTGATTTTTTTTTTCCCCTCCAGGTTCCCTGCAAAACATTAATAAGATCTGTAATACAGTTGCACCGCTACAAAACAGTAGCTGCACTCTACCTCTGTATGCTGTGGTTGCCAGCCACCAACTAAATGTGAATTTGTTGTGCCATTCATAGCCCTGCACATTTGGAAGAAAGACTGAGTTCAAGTTTAAACTGACATTATTAAGACTGACAGGTCCCATTTTTAACCATCCGTTCCTCTGAGGATGCTATTTTTGTCCGCTGCCCTATAGAACCAAGATTCCCCCTGTGACAAAGTGCAGTACTGCTAAAATTCAGCATTCCTCATGGCATTATGGCCACAGCAAACCCAGAGGAATAAGTGGACTGTTCATAAACTCTGTGTAGATATATGCAGGTCACACCACCCTGCCACTCCACTTCTCTCCCTTGCTCCCGTGTGCAGTTAAGGTAGTGAAATATGCAAGACTCTCCCTCGCCGGCATTCTCAGGGAGCACGACTCTTAAAATGTGTGCTTCAGTGTCTGTCTACTTAGGAGAACTGAGCGGACAGGCAGAACAGAGGGGCGGTGTGACAAGCACATATACATTCACAAACAAAAAACCACAACTGATGGATCTAATTTTAGGCTTACCAGCAATCTCTCTTTATGATAAGAAGAACAAAAAGATGTTCAGCTCTCTAGTAAATGGCATATTAACTGTACCAGGAGTACAACCATTTTTAATAGGCATGGCTCTGGAACAAGACAAAGAAGCTGCTGTTTAAAGTTTGATCTTATGAACCACATAAAAGAAACTGGGAGACTGAATAAGTATCTAGCCCAGATCAGACACAGTCATCCTGACCCTCCATTGGCTTATAATCACATTAGCAACTGTTGTTCTCATTGGAAATATTTTAAAACCAGTGACTTGCCAGAAAAATTTTCTACAGAGAATAAGCCTCAATGAACAGAAGTCATAACATCTAAGGTTACACATGCACATGTGAGCTGAGGAAAGTGGGCATTTACATCCTTGCTTGTCAATAGAGAGCCAAAGGCAAATTCATTCATCAAACCTATTTCAGATTTCTGCTCTGGGAGGAGATGAAGTGAACTCTAAAACTGCCTATGTCTCCCCATTGACTATAAAGGTAATCTAGTTACCACCTGACGTGTAGCCTCCAGCACCTGGGAAGCAGGCAAATTCCATCTTGTGCATCAAGGGGCAGGTCTCCAAAATGTAACGTTTTTGGTCAAAATGTATATCGGTCCACAAAGTAAAGTTCTACAGAGTTAGGTAATACAGGGCATCAGAATAGAAAATAAAGATATATACGCAAGCAGACTAAGCAGAAAAAAGAAATGAAAATAAACAGGAACATAATTATACTTATGGAAAAACATTTACCCCACACCACTGTATAATTGCGACTAACTTTGGGCATATAGCGTTGGGACAGTATAAAAGATACTAACAAGCTTCTCTTGAAGTCCTTGCCAGCTTTTTCCCATGAAAGGATGAAAGAATAGAAGCATCTATACTCTAAAGGAATATAAATCCTTACTGGAAACAGAAATGAGTATCCCATTGACTTTTAATGACACTTAGTCATGCAAGTGCTTGACATCATGTCTATATCGTCAAGGGAACTCAGCTGAGAGATCCCTGGAGTAGCTCCATACAGGTTACTACATCTTCACAGAATGGCACTTTGCTACACGAGGATAATGGCTTAGGTCCCAAAACTCAGACTTGGGGTGTCCCTGCACAGGGTGCCACGGCAGGAAGTATGCATGTCCCAAAACCCTTTAAAAATAAGTTTTATGATTCTCAAGTCACTGAGGCAGTCTTAAAAATGATGCCACTTGTCTTCACACAGAGAATCACAGGAAAACAAATGAAATTTTACTCCTCGGCATGGATGCCTAAATGGCTGCAGGATAATTTTTTTTCTCAAGTTTACTATACGAGTCATGTTGAATAAAAGAATTAGAAGCTCTCCCAACTTACATGGTCTCTTGTTGCTGTCCAAGTGGAAATAGACTCACTCATTTCCTAATACGAACAGTGATAAAACAAGTTAAGTGGTTAATTGCTACTGTAGATAGATCTAATCACCAGGAGAAAGCTGAGAGTAAACTGCACATATTTAGCACTATTTAAACAATATACATTTTGCCAGCAGTAAAGAGTAAGTATTTGAGACCCTGCCAGTAGATCCTATTTTTTGTTTAGGAAAGTTGGTGTTACTTTGGATGCTACAGTTAACTTGTCTTATCTTTAGAATAATAAATTGTATGTGTAAATACAGGTGTAATAATTCTGCAGCTTTACAAGTGGAGAATTTTAACTGGAAATGTTGGCTTGTTCTAAGAATTTGTCTTAAGATGGTCCATGTTTCTGAACAATACAAAATGGTCTGCGTGATATTACAGAAATACAGTCTCCAGTCTCTGGAGATCTGGTTGAAATTTCATACGTAGTTTCAATCACAGCAATAACAAGAGACAAGCTAGAACAATATTCACTTGGTGCAGATAAAAAACTTATCGTGCAGAAGAGAGATTCTGCAAAATATAAGCAGGAGAGGTGGAAGACACACGATTGCTTAGCCTTCCTCCCAACAACGCAACCGATGTAACACAGAAGCAGCTGTGTCACAGCCATTGCTGTGGTACACTAGATCTATTGCTTTTGCCTCCAACAGTATTCAGGATTGCACAACACCAGTTTGCAGCAATATGCTTCTGCTCAGGTATCTGCATTGTGTCCTGCCAGCTCTGTAACTACAGTATACGCTAATCTACAGCAGGAAAGAAAAAGAAAAATGTTGCAGACATGACATGAGAGAGTATGAAACATTCATGAGACTTCTTTTTTTCTTTCTAAATTGTTACCTAATTTTACTAATGTTTTGGCTGTTTACAAGCTTTGAACCAGACTTGTCACAAAAGAGAAACATCACAGACTTGGTCCCGAAGCTGGGAAGCTTTTTTTGTAATATTTGTTTGTTATCACTTCAGTAGTTCATAGTAGTTAACATTTGACTGAACTTCCTATAGCAAAGAGCCTGATTGAAGAAATATTGCAGCAAGGGCTAAAATACTACACCTCCTTTTTCTTTATTGTTACGGTGATAAACACTGGCAGATATATGAGAATGCATCTTAAGGAAGAAAAATGTGTTTGCACAAAAGTTCATCATTCTGTTTAGTCTTAGAAACCAAAGAAGGAAAATCAGAGGCAATGGAAGTGAGTGCAGCTGTTGTATTTATTTGATCTTATGGGTAGTGCCATGATGACAGACACTCTTGTAGTGCAGCTTTTGCACAGCACTTCATGTTTCCCACAGAGTCTATCATTTCCACGCAGCCTTTCAGGCACTCAGCAATTTTCAGAATCAGATCCTTACCCCTTTTCACATTCTGTGTTATGATAAATCCTCTGTTATAATGTTTTGTTAACTCTCTAGTAAATAAATTGAAGTGTGGTCTGCTTCCTCTGTGAAGTACTTGATGCATTCAACACACTGTGTTCATATGAACGTATTCCTCCGTCTTTATGTAGGTGAATGAATTCACGAACCTTGATGCTTACACATAAGTCATTTGAAGCCTCCTGCAGAAAACCGTAAGTCTACACAACTGTAGACTTAAAATCTTAAATGTGGCCTAGAAAGTTCATGGGAGGTTTTCTTAAGATTTGTGCACTTGGGGTTTTGTTTTCCATATACATGGCTCTAGCCATTATGACATCTGCAGTGGCACTGGCTTTAACCAAGTTCGCTCCTTGCCCCCTGCCGCAATGAATTTCTTGTTAACCTTACAAAATACTGCAAAAAAAAATTGGTCATTCTTGCCAATTGCTCACTGAGTGTTGTCAGTAACCTCTCATGACTAACGTCTTTGCACTAAGTTACAAATCTATTAAATCTGGCCCAGTAAAACAGAGATACAATATTAGAAACAATACTTGGGGCATTCTAAGTGTGTAAAACAGGGATTGCATTTATTAGAGCTAGGACTGATTGCACCTGTCAAATAGCAGGAGGCCTTCTCTTTTCTGGAACCCCTCTACGCTCAGTAAAGAGAGGCACTTCCAGAGCGGTACTCTGCCAGGATAACTTAAACACCCAGTTTAGAATAAGACAAATTGCCAACAAGACTTGCCTCCTTTCTTTTGACAGAGAACCCATCTGCCCACTTTTTGGCATTACATTTAACTTTATATACACTTAACTTTATATAGGGTGATTATCTAAGATCACTCATCTGTTGTGAAAAAATGCCTGAATTCAGAAAATTCAAGAGGTGCAGAGATCTATACAAGATTTAATTTTATCCCAGAAGGCTGATAAAAAGTATGCATCTATATGTTTTACAAGGTTTTTGCTAGAGCTTTGGAAATGGCTCTACAAAGAGCAAAGATCTTAATCATAGTTTAACTTGTCCGTGCCATTCTAAGAACTTAGATGGCTTGACACTCTCAAATACTGGAATATTCTGTTTGGTCTTAGTGATGATTATGCATAACACATTGGACCAGATATTCAATGCCCTGTACAAGCATCCTGCTGGAAGAAACACAGTACATGTCATTTACCGATGTAAAGCTTACTTTTCTGACTGTCACAGTGTTGGTAGACTGATTTATCTGTCCTTTGGGAAAACTCTGGGGTAGGATTTGAAAAGTCACTAATCTCAGTGGATGCCTGTGCCACATTCTGAAGCACAAAGAGCAGGAGATTTTATAGAGGATCAGAAGAGAGCTGCACAACAAAGATTTGGTGATCATTTCTGTGGTAGCAGAAATCTTCTACATAGACCCCTTATATGCTGTCTGTGGAGATATGATCTGCACAGAAAGAAATAAAAGGAAGAGAGATCAGGAGTGAATATTCCTTAAAATTGTATGCCTTCAGTCAGCACATCATTTCTTATTCACCAGCACAGAAACTACTGGACTAGAGCCTGGAGCTGTATTCACGACTCTGGGGAGTTTTCTCTGTGAAGTCTCGGGCAGCACGGCTGCTTCAGGAGTGTGCTAGGAAGCACAAGGGGGTTACCAGTGCCTCAGGGCCTCCTCATGAGGGGCTGGCAGCTGGTGCTCTCCTGGGAGCCCATCCGGACCTGTGAGGTCCGCAGGCTCTGTGATGCCATCCACCGGGGCCCACAGCAGGTCCTTCCCTATCCTGAAACATTGATGGAGCAATCCAGCAGGAAGAACCTCACCAAAAGGCTCCTCTCTTGTTTATCTACGCCCTTCCCTGCTGAATTTGCAGGTGGGACAGATGGTGGTTGCACAGGTGACAGACTCTGCTCTGCACTTCAGGTGGCACTGGTGCCAACTTGAACCAACCTCCAGTGGAAAGAAACAAAAAAAGACACCTGTGCTATACACACTGCTAGGGAACATGTCTCCAATTACCTGCTATTACTGTTTGTGTAAGAATGATAACTTGGCTGTAAAAAGAAGCAAATAAAATAGAAATGCCTGTGCTGAAGACAGTGTGTTGATACCATCAGTCTGGTAATCAGGAAATCTCAGGTTAGAGTCAACAGAAACTATGCGGTCAAAATCTGTGCTTCTGAAGGTGTGATCTTAGAACAATGAGCTCTACATCTAGGAAACAAACAATAAATAACCTCATGTCAGCTTCATTATGAAGTAAGGCACAAGCCTGGATACAAAGAGTGCTCTGACCATGCTCTGAGTAAGTTTGTTCTGTCATTCTTAAGCAATGGTCCTACACTGAATATAGATGCATAGATAACTCCAAGCTCATCAATATCAAAAAAGACAATTGCTGGCTGAGTAGAAACCTAACAGAGAGTGACAGAGCTGGGAAGCAAGTAGAGCTGAATTTCACCACAGAACCTCTCTCAGTTTGCCCTCCTTAGCTTGGCCCCATCTACACTGTGGTGTTGATCTTAGCAGACATTGGAGAAGACAAATAATAGAATTTGCCTTTTGTTTAATAGAGGCGATAATGAGGTTTATGTGACTGGGGAGGGGGATTCTTGGATTTTACCATATTTTTGAATTTGCAGGCCACTGGACAGTAGGAGTTCTGAGATTTTCTTGAATGAGATATACAACAAGTAAAATGTTCTGCATGAATTATAATTTTATCTGAGTCCTGATTAGTTACGCATTTTGAATGTTCTCAGGCTTGAGTAGAAGTAGTTTATTTTTCCTCTTCTTGCCTTCCATCCTGTTCTCTCCATATGATGATTCTCCATACTTCCTGCCAAGATTCAACAGTTTCCTCTAAACTCTCCTTAGACATGTTGAAAAATATTTCTTCAACACAATTACCCTAATTTAGAACTAAGGGCAAGAGTTCCCACCATCTTTGATGAAGTGATAGAGCTGTTCAGCTCACCCCCACCAATGTCATTGTTTCCCATTAGACAATAATGGTCTGTGTGGGGGAAAGGGCACAGGGTTATAACGGAAGTTTGGAAAAATATCCCTACGGGACAAAGAAAGGCTCCCCTTCCTAATGATACCAATGAGCAAAGCAGCTGCCAGAATAGTATTGTACCCAACAGGCTTGAACTACATAGGGAACCCCAGCACCTGTGGAATGCAATCCACCAAGCAACCCTTCAAATCTCTGACCAGTGTCAGTTTCTTGAGCTTAAACCCTTGGGGGCATGTGCCACAAGGTCATAAGCATCCAGCCTACATCAGCAGAACTCTATAAATTTTACTCATCTGTCACATTCTTACTGTATGTCAATGAGTTCTGCAGGTTTCTAAACAGCTTTCAACTTGCTTGCCCTCACATTAAATGCAAGATAATGTATCTGACTGCTTAAAGGTTTTATTGTCAAGACATAAAACTTTTTCCAAATATTGTCTTTTATTTTCCAAGTTGTAAAGTGTTCAAATAAGCAAATCTGATTTGATTTTACCGTATTCTATTGCTCCATGACTAATTTACTTTTATTGCTTCATAAATGAACTCCATGGCCATTTTACTCTTTGTTCCGAGTGCATTTTTTATGAAAGTACTCTATAAAGTTTTGTTTGTGGAGTGATAATATTGAACACGTTGGCATAAGCTACAAAGCCCTAAATGGTCTGGGATCTGTTTTTTTCTTTCCTTTATCTTTTAAGCCATTGAGTTCACCTGGAGCATTTCTGTTGTCAGTTCCATTTTCGGTAATGGATAGGAAAATATTTGATGTGAAGAATGCTTAGCTCTAGAACTTGTTTCCCAGCTGGACTGCTAGTCCTGCTAGCCTTCAGGGCACAGAGCAAAACTTATCTGTTCACCTGTGCTTCTTCCTAAGAAAATCCATGGGGCTTGTTATCTTAGCAAACTTAGTGGGGAAATTGGTTAGACCTGACATTTCTAGAGGGCTTTTGTGCTCTCGGATACTAATTAGCTTCAGGATTCTCTTTTCTCTAGCAGTTGTTGGTAATATGTTGTGAATTATTTATTAGGCTTTTTGTGAATGTAAATCCACCCAGATGCTTGGGCAGTGGGCACATGTTTTATAGATATGAATGTTGATCAATAAATAAATAGCTGTGAGTGCTTCTCTGTAGAGAAGAGTCAGAAAATGATCAGAACAGGGGTAAAAAACAGAAGGAGTATTTTGACACCGAGAGCCTTTTTTGGCTGGTGTCATAGGTTTTTTTTCCTCAATATCCTCTGACTTCTGTTGTGGTATTTCCTAATAAACTGTGTCAGCACTTTAAGGGGCAGGTGCCATGTTGCCATTTGCAGAACTTCAAACGGATTGCATTTTGGAAAGTGATATGGACATATTGGTTACAAGGACACACCCAAAAGAAGTCATCTCTATTCAAAAATGTCATAGGGACATATTGGTTACAAGGACACACCTAAAAGAAGTCATCTCTATTCAAAAATGTTTTACCTTCAAAGTCCAGGTACAAGGTCTTGAGCTTTATAAAGAATATTTTCTACTACAGACATAGCCTTCTTTTCTCTGTGCAAATGATCCAAGAGCGGATATGGGTACTTTTAGTCATCATTTACAGCTGTCCAACAAATATTCCCTGTGAATGTATTTCAGACTACAGGTGGTTCATGAACTATTCAACTATTTTTGACTATATGCTTCTTTCAAGGCTCTGACTTACATTCACTAAGCAAACAGCTGTGGTGGCTAAGACCTCACTGCCTTTTCTCCCCCATCCCAGCTGTTTGTTACTGACCCTTTGCCAGAAATTCTTGCTCCTGTTCCAGATACAGCAAAACCTGCTGCACCTCAGCTGCTCCAGTTCATAATCTGGCATCTTATTGCAAAACAACTTCTATTGCTAAGTTAAGCTCATGTACAGGACTGTAAAATGGAACAGCTGAGGTGCAGTAAAATGCTCTATTCTGCCAGCTCTGCAACTGGGGGCCAAATCTTCTTGAAAGAAGTGCTGATTTAACTAGCAAGGCCTACCAGAGCTTGTCTGTCAGTGTTCCCCTGACCACATATTGGCCACCGCACCGTCTAAAAACATTATAAACAAAGTTAAGAACTTTCAGTGCATGTAGTAACACCAACTATAGTGACACCACTACAGCATTTGACGACTTTTGTCACCTGCACGGGTGTTACATGTATGAGTATATTTGCTTAAAAAGTAGGAATTCTCTACTCTTCAAAGAAGCAAACACCCAAAATTCATTGAGAAGCAAAGATGTATGAACTTATGAACGTAAGATGGGGAAAGTGGATCAGAATGTACAAAAGTATTCTGAAATTGTTACCCACATCTACCTCAAGCTTAGTTGAAATATAAACTGTTTAGAACTGTCTGGGGGAAAACTAGCAAATTAAAAGAATACTGTGGAAACAGAAAAGGCACAAATCCTAGCTATACACTAAGAATAAAGTGAAACTATGCATTTCTTCATGTCAGGTTTCTGAATATAAAATAATAAAGCAGACAGGAAAAAAAAAATCTTGGCATTGTTATCCTTTCAGTGTTGGTCAAACATGTAAAAGATGTTGTGCAAAAATAGCTACTCTGGCTTAGGTGACTATTAGGTACAGCAAATATTTTCAGGGATGTTCCATTCAGGTTTGCCCTGTAACTACCTGTGCACACAGGAAGGGCATACACAACACATATCACCCTGTTCCCTTAACTGGGTTGCACAAGGAATACAGGAGCAAAGATTTTCCTCAGATATGTATGTTTCCATGGGAAGAAAATATCTTCTACTCCAACTGAAGTCAATCTCTTATTATACTTCAAAAGGTGGAGAACATCCAGACAGAGAATCCCAGGATAGGAATCAGTTGTTCTTTATAAATATGAGAGCAAAATGCAGCACTACGTTGAATTAACACTCACCAGACAAATAGGACAACCACTGACACACAGCCCAAGTTGCATTGTTTTACAAACATAATGTGCTGTGAAGTAGACTAAAGCAGCTGTTACTTAGAATCAAACTGAAGAGAAATTTAGATGATTTATACTGTTAGACCTTTCTCCATTAACAGCTGCTTCAGACCTTTTGCCCTGAGGGAAAATACAGATGGATTTTGCAATACAAAATGCACAATACTTTGGACTTCAATTATTGGAAATAACAAAGTTTTTAACAGGGAAAGATTAATACTGATGATGCAGCTTAATAAGATTTTCATGAAAACAAATTACTTTTTCTAGCATGCTCACAGCTTGGGATATAGGCATGTTGGGTATATAATTACTCTAATTACAGGGAAAATTGAAGGAATTTGACTCTAATTGCCCATTAGCTAGTTGTCCTGCACATGACAGTCACCATACCTATTTTTGCAACAGCAGATTTCCAAAGGGCGGTACAATACTGGTGACTCTCCATTCTGCTATATGGTTATTGATTATGCTTCCAGCTTACAAGAATTAGTGCTTTCTGGATGTAGTCCCATCCTCCAGCACTCACTTCTGATGCTGTGCCTTTTACTTTGACTAGGAGATCCAGGAAGAAAGGAAAAGGTGTACCCAAATTTCTTATTTACCTTCCACATTTTTTCTATGTTGTGTTATTGCTGCACTTCATATTTACAACAACTTTCCACGCAAAAAGTCTGCAAAGCAAAAGCTTTTATTTGTTCCTGGAGCAAGCTGGAGGCTTTGAAGCACAAAGTTTTAGAAAAGCATATATTTTATCTTTTCTTAAACTTTCCTTTGGACCCTGAGACTACAGAATCACAGAATCACAAAATCTCAAAATGGCTGAGGTTGGCAGGGACCTCTGGAGATCATCCAGTCCAACCCCACAGCTAAGGCAGTTTGATCAGGACTGTGACCAGCTGAGTTCTGAAAATATCTAAGGATGGAGACTCCACAACTTCTCTGGACAACCTCTTCCAGTTGTTGTTCAACCACCTTCACAGTAAAAATGTTTTTTCTTATGCATATAGCTACCCACAGTAAATACAGATTCATGAAAAGACGTAGTATCCTAACTGCTGTTTAATACAGTAATCTTTCTATTGAGTTTCATTTTTGCTTCTACATGGCTTATGGACTCAACCATTAGTCTTCTGTTGTTACTCTCATCTGTACCCCACAGTGGATCCAGTTAACGCTATTTAAGTTGAGACACTCTTGCATTTTATTCAATGGGAGCAAGATTTTGTACCAGGGAAATAAACACTAGAGGAACTATCCTGTTTTTACACTACCTACAAATAGAATTTGGCCGCTCCTATCTAATCTAAAACACGCCTCAATTACTATCAAATTCTTAGCTTCAAAATGTGATCTGAATCATGGAAAAAATATGCAACAACTAGCAAATACACCTGGCTAGAGTATGTTAAGGGTCCTCCTGAGGTCAGTTTGGAAAAAAAGAAGTACGCAATTAATGTATTTCTGTAAGGAACCATCTGATTTCCTGGTTAAGTTTTCAAGTCACTGGAACAATCCCATAAGGAAATTCTGGCCATTGCAACAGCTTTGCTTACAGTGTAGCCCTTCATGGTATCAAGCAATCCACACAGCAAAACAAAATCAGGCCAACAGAAATGGCAAAAATCTCATCTCAGTTATACTAGACTTCCCTTGGAATAAAGGAATTTGGATTCTCAAACTCATTTTCCACCATGTAGCATGTAATATTCAAAACAGCAGCAGGACCGCAGGTTAGGACGGGCCTGTGAAATCTTTCTATGAGCTCAGCAGATGTGCCATCACTGCTGTTCTGTCTCTTGGAAAGAGAAGCTGGAGGTATGAATACTCTTGTACCTTCCTAGAGCCAAGATCCACCATTGCCAATTCCACGTTGCCCAGAAGGGATCTAAAATTTGCCATCAAAAAAGCTGAATCACCCTGATTAAAACAACTAACATTTCTTTACTTATTAAAAATCTGGAATGAGATTCAGCTCCCATCAAAGCTCATCAGTGTATCTCCGTGGTCTTTTATGGAAGAAGTACAAGATCTTAAACAAATTCTTGATGTACTAGACAGCTGTCTGCAAAATAAAAGGGAATACCTGGACTTCTTATTAGACAGCTATAGCTTGCTATTTCAGAATGTGTGGCATCCCCAGTGATCAGAGGGACAAACAAACTGGCCCAAGAGATCCACTTCGCCTCTCACTTCCAGGACAGGGCTGTTGTCATACAGTGGCACGGATTTGCATGCATCTGTATTACAACTGGCATCAGGTATGTTTAAAGTCAGCACACTGGGGGGCATACAAAGGGTGAGAAGACAAGGTGGCACTTGATGTGTGCTGGGTTGCAGTTATCCAGAGACCCAAGAACTAATATTCTCCAAAAGAAAGGCAAACATATGAAGAGTGTACATATTTATACAGCAAGCGCAGCTAGGGAAGTCAACTGGCAGCTCTACCTGCATGTCTGCTCCCTGGGAGAGCATAACCAGCTAGGCAGCCACAGGAGCCTGGCAGGCTTCCCCACGTACACCCTATCAACACCATTCACACAGGAAAGGAGAGGAAAGTAAGGAAAACTGGATGTAGCTCTCTCCATAAAGCTGTCCCCTGAGCGAAGGGGTGTTACCTCTCTACCTCCTCCCAATCTACTTCTTCCCCCTGGACCATCTTTCCCGGGTCAGTAACAGACTATGTCATCTACCCTGGCTGGGAGGAACAAGGTGAAAACTCCAGGGGAGCAGACATAGCCTGGAAGAAGGCAAAATAGCTATGTAAAAGCAAAAGTGCTTGTGGTGAGCTCTGGTTTTTGGTGTCACTACACAGTAACACAGCTGGCCAGTACCCGCAGGCCAGCTTCACTGGCAATGATGCCTTTATCCTTTACAAAGCCTGCAAAGTGCCTCCTCTGAGTATTTTCCTCCTAGTGCCCTGAAGGCATTCAAGCCACTGCTGTTCAGAGGCTATGCATTTTTATACTTGTGCTCTCTTACTTTCACCTTCCACCTCCCAACCCCGTCTTAGGCCTTAAGAGCTATAATACAGATATTTGTTTAGTGGTTTGGTTTAACTGTTCTAAACAGATGAGAAAGTATACCTGAGCTTTTAGCAGCATGACTCACTTGAAAGCTAGTTTTCATGCCCAGCACAATAGCTGAAGTCAGGATCCATTTTGCATGTGCTGTAAGAGGGTTCACAGCTACTGTGCTGTAGGAGGATGGTAGGGGAGCAGGTAATTTCAGCCCGCACAAACAGGTATCCTCATGCCCTGCCAGGCTTCTGCAGAAGCATTTTTCTGGAATTTCTGTGCTTGTGCAGATGGGAATGACTGAAGATTTATAGCAGTCCTCAGGAGAGGAGGGGGCTTGAGGATTTGGAGACATAAGGGCAAATTCTTCTCTTGAACCCATGTGGTGGATTGAAGAGGAGAAATTAGCCATATGAAATAAAGCCAGGTACTGTGACTCTTTCTCGTAGGTAAATATTTCTCTAATCTTTTTTTTTTTTTTCTGAGGGTTATTTTTTGGTATATCCAGCTGTGGTCTGTAGCAGAAAGGAATATCTCATAATGAGCTCTGTTATAAATGGCTCTGAAACACAGAGTGTTGGAATGCCACTAAAAATATTTTGTCTGTGGCTTTTGCTAAGGCTCAGCTCCTCAGGAAATACTTTCATTGTTTAATGCTGTCATTTTGTACATACCCAATATTTTCTTAATCTGTCACTGAGAATAGTTTATTTATAACAAGCTTATTTTCCAATTGCATGCTGTAAATATGTCTTAACAGTCTTGCCAAAAACACTAACTATTCACTATAACTACTCAGTTATAGAGATTTAACCAGTTTATTAGCTTTTAAAAATACCAGAAGTTTGTGTCAAATCCTCCCTTACCCTCCTTTTTTTCCACTGAAATAGTGGATGTACAAGTTTGAGTCAGGAGTCACTTTGTTGTTTAAACACAGTTATAAAAATGAAGGACCGATTGTGTCTCTAGATTTACCCATGCATTTGTCATTCACGTCTCTCCAAAAGTAATTCCAAGGGGCAGTGGGACTTAAAGACACCTACTCCATGTTTCTTCCTTGCTTCTTAAAAATTTGCCACTAGCCTATAATAAAAGCAACTTATAGCAACTATAACACAAGAAGCCCAGCTGCTCTTGCTGAGGAATTTTTGGGGAGACTCCAGTGCCGTCATTAGGGCGTCTCTTGTTCTCCCCTGGAAGATGTGAAGGGAGAGAAAAAGGCCCTCTGTTTCTTATGTCTCAGGGTTATTACATAGATTGCCTGCTGAATTTTACAGCTGGCAACCAGGTAAAGCTTATAAAATGTGGTTCATAAGCAGCACATCCCATAGCATGCATTCTGCAATGGGATCCTGTTTGTTTTGGGGAGCTAACTGATCAAAATTAGCTTTCTTAAGTCTTGTACTCTTTAAATATTATTAAGTCTACATACGTGTGTGTGTGCATGTGTGTGTGTCTATGTAGAGAATAAAGATGAAGCTATGTGGAGTACAGAGAACTTGTTGAAACATTCATGCGTCTGCCAGCAAGTTTGCTGACAGTTTGGGGTTTTTTAATATATTTACACAGCTGTAATATATATACTTTTATGGGGAACATTTTCCACCATTAGCTTTCCAACAGGTTAAGAGGGTTATTCATAGATATATCTACACACAATGAGCCAAACTCTGGTTTCAGCCGTAATGGTGTAAATCCAGAGTCACTCCATTAAAATTGATTGCCTTTTTTTTTTTCTCTTTTAACTTGTACCTGGTAACAGAGAGGAATTTGTCCTCCCTGTATTCCAAGATCCCAGCAAGACTGCTGACCTTCTGTACTTGAGTAGATAATCTGCCGGTCATTTCTGTGTCATAGCTGTGGAAACGGCTCTCAGTGCATTCTGCAGTCATATGCTTCGGCTGATAAGATGATAGGAATCAATCTTTCTGAAAGCAATGTCCAAAGGCTGTCTCTAGGACTGTTTTTAATTCACCAGTGCTGCCTCTACCTCACCAGTGTCTAAAAAAAAATCTAGGATGTCCCCAGGTATTTATTCCTCCCAACTAAAACCCATATACACACTTTAGCCACACCTGGGGTAAATTGTCATTAAAACGTCATTAAAATGTGGCTTGTGATATGGGCCCAAAACTAATCTTGCCTCTGCAAGTGGAAATCTTTTGTAACTGCACTTCAGTCATTAGAAAGTAATTTCAGATTTCTGCTGCCTTCACAAAGACTGGAATTTGTTCTTCTTCATCGAGTCGCTCTTTTTAACTAATACGGTTAGACAAGTTTTTAAAGCAAACATTCTTTTTCAGCTGTGTCAGGAGATTTTTAAAAGCTACCTTGTCACTTGTCTTAATGTGGCAGCATTATGACTGTAGGGATGCTGTCTCTCAGCAGCTCCTGCACTGAGAGAGTTTCTTCCCACTGAGCTGTTTCTTCCCACTGCAAGAAAGTCGATGGATAAAAAAGAGCTGGGAAGGACTAAGTCATGCTGGAGCTACAGGGCTTTCCACAGAGAGTAAACTGAGCTGCTTTCAGGGTTGCATTAAATTACTTATACAGGAGGGAATAGTCAAAGTCATCTGAGAAACTTGTGACACACTCCTGTGGTATATGAGCAAATTAAGCAGGCTGTAAGGCCTGGGTAAAACTTGGAGGTTGCCTGAACTGAATGATATCTCTATCAAAGTAATATTTTTTTTGCACAAGCTGGTTACAAAACAGTAAGTTCCCACACAGTGAAGCATTCATTGCAGGACAAGCTGCAAGACAAACACAGAAATCACTGAAGTGAATTAGACTGGAAACTATCTTCTACAGGGGCCAAATCTTCTTACATATTTCTACTCTACCAGACAGAGCTAAGCCCTACCCCCCACTTTAAGTCTCTCAGCAAGGCTGGACTAAGCCCCAAATAGGTTGCTATAGGGTTGGACTTCCTTTCAATACAAGGACATAGGCTGAAACATGGGGGCGTTACCTATTTCTGCATTTTCAATATGTTTTTAGTAGGAGCCACTGAATTTGAGACTGAAGTATGGGCAGTCCTCCAGCATCCTGTACCCTGCTTTGCCCAGTCCACCCCTTGCGACCTCCAACCACCCCCATCTGAGAGCAGCAGGGACAGCAAGGGGACACAAGCAAGGGGACGGACACTGAGGACCAGAAAACTGTTGCTGGATGCTCAGGGCAATACCTGGGTGGCAGCAGCTGAGAGAGGAGCTGGAGAGAGGAGGGGGTCCGGGTGAGAGATGGGTCTGAACAGGCTCATTGCCACCCGGTGGGCTCTGCATGCCAGGCTGCTCCCCAGGCTCGGCTGCATCTACTGCCCAGAGCTGGGGCTACCTGCAAATCCCAGCTGCCTTCGAGGTCTGTTATAGCTTGCCTGAGCAGAATGCCCCATGCGAAGATATCCCTGTGGTCTGGTTACACATCGATTTCTGTCACATACAAAGGAAGGAGGAGGATTTTTCAAGGAAAGGTTATTAAACTCTGTGATAAGGTGCTAAGAAACCCAAACATAAACTCCCTCAAAAATAATAGTAACTGTGTGAGAAATTCTTTATTTCAAGTGTTTGTATAGTGTAGCCCTATATAATGTTACAGACTGTAGTCCTGAATGTCATAATCTTAACCATACACCAGCATGTGTTTTTAAATGTAATGCATGTTGATGTCCTGTTTGCATTGGACTCACTACTGTAGGTCTCTGCAGGACATTCTGTTTACAAAAGAGATTACCAAAAATAAAAATTACAAAACAAAGTGGTGTAAGCTACAGAAATGAGAGTAGGAATGCCTCACTCCGGAAGTTTTTGCCACAAGTCCAGATATAAACAAGGCCAAAGGGACTCGGTATAAATCAAGTTATTTTCCTATTACCTCAGTAAGAAAGGGGCTCAACAGCTACCGTGGCCTTATTTTACAGGCTATAACCTGGAACAAGTTTAAATGAACTTTCATTCAGTTTGTAGTTCATGAAACAGCTGTACTGAGATGGAAAATTTTTGTGTTGAGTTACACCTTCTAGATGTAAAAAAAACCCTCTTATAAAAAGTAGTTCTGCTTACAAATCGTTTGCCTCTGACTTTCTACAAGCCTAACAAGAAAAGGCAGCTTTTGAAAATTTAGCGCCTTTCCATGCCATCAAAGATGGACTGAACTCTGGCTTTTGCACTGACTTACAATTATACATATGTTATCAGTGGGGAGAACATAGAGTTTTTCTCTCTGTCTCTCTCTTCCCCTCTCTCTCACTCTCTTCCCCCCTCCACCCCCAAATTTCCAACTTGTTGCACTGCAAGTTTACAGTTACATATGTGCTGCTTTTGCTTTACCTTTTTTTCTTTCTTTTTTTTTTCCTATCTGTTTAGGATAAGCTAAAGGTCCCCCAAGCTTAAACCCTCCTGGACCATGAAGGTGTCACATTTGGCATCCAGGGCACTGCTGAACAATTACTGCTGTTCACCTTATTCTTCATCCCTGCTGTAAGTAATCTGGGCACCACTTGATAATGTCCTTAGTTTCTATTATAGTAGCATAAAGTAGTCCTGTTCAACATCAAGGTCCCTTTAGCCTAAATGCTGTTTAACTAAATAGGCTGTAGCCATATGGCACAGCAGAGTGCAAGGAACTAGGGGACAATATAGCTTTGTCAATGTGTTATTTGCCTGGATTAATTAGCTTCCACAACAATTTTAATGGTCAAACACCGTGCTGGTGTTACTATACTGATTCTGGGTTTGGGGCATGTACAGGGCTGGTGAGGCCTTCAAACTAGTGCACCATGGCACTCTGCATATTGATACAAACAATCCCTGCCCCAAAATTGCTTATAGCCTGAATAGGCAAGACAAACAATGGGTACTTGGAGAACAAAGGCACAGAAAGGAGAATATCTATAGCCACAGCCACAAGCCTGTTCCTGAGACTGAGCCTATGCACTCAGCTTGACTACCCACCTATGCTGCCCAAGTAGCAGAGGCAGTCTTGAGCACACAGCTGAGTTGTGAAACATAATTCAGCCAGGCAAGCTCACTCCCTTCCTAATTACTTTGTGCAAATAGTCTCATGAGTGAAGTATTGTTCACATCAGCACTTGAAGAAAATAAATATAAACCCTTTTTGTTTCAACAGCTCCTGGCTATAAGCCTAATATGAGATAGCTTTGTGCAATAGCAGGTCTAGGTTGTCCATGAGGTCCCCTGCATTGCTGCATTGCTACAGAGCCTGGCTACAGGGAAGAAATCTGCTAGAGCAAGGATTTACCACCCCAGGCAGGTGATACACTCTGGTTTATAGGTATAAATTCCTGCAGATAGGAGAAGTATTTTGTCCCTCATCCATAATACATGTTCATAGGTGTCCTGGCTGGGATCTACTGTGCTCCTTGCTGATGGCTGTAAGGCAGCATGGTAAGCGGATCCTGTGCTGGCTGGCTATATTGCAGTGGCAGATGAGTAGTATGATAATCACAAAGTATTGGATAATAACCACTCTGTTACCTTGCCTCGATGCTCAAGAATTAACTCTCCTCTTCAGATTAAGGAGCAAATTTTACTGCAGCCAGACTCCCTGGTTTTGTGCTGCTCCAGATGACTCTGACCGGAACCTGGCCCTACAGATGTTTTTCTGAAAGTTTCAGAATAATATAAACATGTGAAGACTATACTTCATTTTGGAAAAATTGGCTATTGAATGTAGGTGTTCAGTTCATCTTCAAGAAATGTGAACCACAGATCAACCGAGCTTAATGCTTCTCATTTATTACCCTATAACGATTAGTACTGTGTAACATGACCAACCACATCACTGGGATTTTTCACTGTGACTGGAAAATCTTTTTGCAAGGGCCTAATCAATAGTATCCACAAACACATATATATTAATCTAAAAAAAAAGAGATAATTTGAGAAAGCAAAATACAATTTTTTTGTGGAGAAAAGTGCTCAGTTCAGGTTATATGCACCAGCAGAAGAAGAAACAAGGGCTGTTTACCACAGCACACACATCACAAAAGCTGCTGGTACTCAGCTGAGCATCTGATTTCTCTGTTTGGAAGAATGGGTGCAGTTAAAATGCAAAGGAGAATATAAAAAAGTGCAATCCTGTGTGGGTGAATAAGCAGTTTCTTTGAAACTCGAATCTGACACATATTTCAGAGCTCAACAGAAGCAAAAATCAATTCTCAGATTACTCTTCTTTCTAGCTTCGGATGAACTTGAAAGGAGAGCTGACATCAGCATGTACAGACAAGTCCACAACCATTTCTGGGCCCTTTGCATTTCCAGGAACAGGCAAAAACAACCAACAGAGGAAATACCCTGGCAAACAGAGCCAGAACATTGTCTCCATTTTCTTACTCCTTTCACCTACCTCGAGGGACTGACCCCTGGGATACCATTACTGCTTCGTAAAGCTCCCGACTGAATAACTGTCCCCTGGGGAACGTTAACTACAGATTCCAATGAGAACAGAGGCAACGTGGCTCTGCCTCCCGCGCCAGCAGCTCCAAGATCAGAGAAGTAGAGAGATGTGTGTTATTCCTCCCCTTCTCACCTCCCCTCCAGCAAACAAACCTTCCCTCTGCACTTGACAAGTGGGAGAAGAAGGAGGAGGTGGAGAGGGAGGTGCAAAAGGAAGAGCACTTCATTGCTTACCCAGAGAAATCCCCCAGTAGATTAAGGCCACTGGATATCCGCTCAAGCAAAACCCAGGGCTGATATCTAAAAGCATTAAAGTGCGTGGCCAGCTTTGCAGGTGGAGCCTGAGGTTCTGCTGACGCCCTGGGGACCTGCACGGGCTGAGGACCTGGTCCAGCATGTTGCTCCACAAAGAGCAGTAGAATCCACTAGCAAGGGCACAGCATCATCTGCCCTTGGCTATGTGATACTGAGGGCAGGCTCCTGTCCTTACCCATCCCATGGTCCATATGTCCAGGAACCACACCTACACTTCAGACCCAAGCCCTTACAGAAAATGTTCATGTGCCTGAAGGCCTTTGAAGACCGTGGGGCAGCAATTTTCAATATAAAATGCCATGCTCAGTAGTGGAAAGTTTTGTGGAAAGTTTATTCACAATTATTCCTGTTTAACTGAAAAAGAAATATATAGTGTCGTATCTTGATTACCTAAGTGCTGCAGCTGCATTAAGAAAAGAGATTTGCCCAGCAGCAGAGGGTTCACAGGCTCTTCCCACCGCTTTACGTTCTGCTTTGAGCAACATCCAAACTGAATTCAACACTTGTGATCCTCTTCCTAGTGTTGTTATGAGGTAATGGTTCTTTTAATCTGAATCTTATCTGCCCAGCTGCAGTTTTTATATTTTCCTCTGACTGTGCTAGTCACATGAGATCGAAGGACATGAGAATTTAGTAAATCTTTTAGAGTTTAAGATTATCAAGGGTGGAATTTGTTTCATCAGTTGACTTTATTAAAGCTCTGCAGTCCAAATTGGGTTTGAAATTGAAGTGAGTAGCACTCACTAACAACAGAAATAAAATGCATCGTGAGAAATATTTGGTTTATTAATGTCTATTAGTTTTCACTTATAATAAGAGATAGATGAACTGTACAACAAACAGTGAAGAAAAAGAAATTCTGTCTGTTTATTTCTCTCCTTCTCTATCCTTGCTCAAATAAGATATATTTAGGTATACATTGTCATAAAAAAAAAAAATATTATTATCTTTATTCAAGCAAAGCTCCAATAAAGGCAGAGAAATTAAGTTTTTCTCAGTTGGTATAAATCAAATATATTTGGTTTATATAGATCTATCACTTTTCAAGTGGCATCACCTGTGGGGTTTATTAGTTTTTTAGGCATGAACTCTACCTTTACAGCACAGGGAACAGTGAGGCCTGGACCATGGCTGACCTTTCTGTGTGGTATGTGAATTAATGTGTGTATGGATGTTTACGGACGTGCAAATGTTCCTCTGCAAAACATATCTTGCCAGAAACTTTTCTAAGGATTAGGCAGCTGCCCAACCTCTGCAAACCTGTCATCATTTGCCCAACCTCTCTCACTGCCATCCAAAGGGAAATTTTCTTCCCAGGAAATAGAGCGCTAATTGCTTGCCCAGAAAGGAAATTAATGACTCAACAATTGTGACCAACAGGCTGCATTTTGGAGATAGCCAATCCTGAGAAATGTCATCTTTGTCAGGCTATAATTTCCATTCTCTACTTGAGGGTTTTTTGAGTTTGGGCAGGTCTTTTTTAATGGTGGAAACACATATAAAATGCCATGTGGCTGTGAAGCTGTATCACAGGGCAGCTCACTACCCTCCCTGGTGGTGTGGGTGTACTGGAACTGCTCATGCTGGGAGAGAGGCACCACTCTGGCAACTGCGGTCCCAGCCCTGCCTCTGCACATTATCAAATCCACATCAACACTAATTAGAAGCCAGAACACAATTTCTATGCCATGGTATGTCAAAGCTCCACTTTGGAAAATGTCCCTGCCAAGCAGAGCAGCGCTGCTTTGATAATCCGTTACTATGCGTAGTTCCAGGGCAACATCAAGGAAGGAGGCACATTCCATTTTTGCTGTGTGTTACAACAGTGAGAATGTGAAAAGGAGAAAAGCTTAATTTCTAACAACCCTCCTGGAGGTGGAGAAAGCCAAAATGGCAGTTGGTCTCCATCCACAACAGATGAGTCATTAAACATGAAGATATGTTTATTGCAGAATTTTTACAACATATTTAACAGATCAGATGGCCCATTGTTAAGAGCTTAGACACAGTCACAAGTGACAGTATTCTTCTTCCACTTCTCATAAAACTGGGGTAACTGTCCTGTGACAAATTTATTTTATACAGGCAATTTTCTATCAAAGATATTTTGATATTTGATCAGTACAGATCCCATTCTACTTAGTGTCAAATGAACATGCAGCCTGGAGTTGCAATGAAGTGTGTTGCCTTTTGCATGGCCCTTTCAGTCAAGAACAGTTCACCAGTACATCTCTCTTTTCCGAGATAACCAACTGCCAAAAGCTGAAGGGGGACAAAGCATAATTCTCTGATTTTGTGCAATCTAGAAGGGAGACAACATAAAATGTAGCTGTGGTGGATCGGATTAAATCTGATTTAAATTAAATTAAATTTAAATTAAAGATAAGACAGGTTGCAAGGTTTCTTTAGGGTAATGATAAGTAAGCTACAGGCATCTCTGTGTAACTATTTCAGTGAAACCAATGTAGTGTCCCCACCAAAGGCTTTTATGACCATATCCAGCTCACTTATACATGGCAAAATGTCTCTGGCTCTGATTATTATTGTATGTATTATAGAAGAGTAAGCAAATTAACTCAGTAGGGAGACAAGAGAGAAGAGAGCAAGAAAGATTCAGAAACGGAGCCAGAACAAGTACTGGTACCGATTCTTCAGAAATGCCTTAAAAGACTTTTACAGGATGAGTGCTCCTAGAGGAGAGCTTAGAAGCATCACCAAAAAAGTGGTTTCTAACAAGTTTCTGCTACATGAGGGGAAAGAGGACTTTGCATGTTCCTTTTAAATAAACAGGATGGCAACAAAGATACTCAGTTCCACAGTGAGCTAAAATTTATTTTCCTATTGGATCCTATCCAAAAACTATTTCATGCCATGGAAAGATTGCCATTGATTTCAGTTCCAGGGGATGCTGTCCTGTAGCCAGGACATCCAGTCCAGTGGATGTAGCCTGACCTTCATCTGCCCCACTGCAGGTCAGACTTGCACTTAAAGCAGTGGTTCCCAGAGGCATGACATGAAAACTACATCATTTCTCACCCACCTTTTGCCCATAGAGATGAATCTAGTTCAAGAATTATTTTCCATGCAGGCTCTAAAGTATTCTAAGACAGAGATTTTGAAATCAGTACATCTTTCTGTATCAGTAACTATAATTTCCTATTTACAGCTCTACCCCTAGATGTCAGAAAGTGAAGTACTTACTTATATCTTTAAGCTGAATGGTAATTCCATTGAATTAAGCACATATGTAAGTGCTTTTACTGGGTTACATTTGTTTATGTACTAGACAGAATACATAATCAAATAATATAAATAAAGTACATAAAGAAATAATAACAGTATCCAAAACAATTTACTCTCAGGCTCAGAACTAAGCAAACTTAGAAATGTATAAGGAAAATAATGCCTGGGTTTGAGTCACCTTTTACTGGGGATTAAAATCCTAGTAACACCCAGTCAGTGATGTAAAACAAGAAACATGGTGTCTAATTTAAGAAAAGGTAACAGATGTGAGGAAAACGGTTGGAGGGAATGGTGTTCAGGAAGAAAGGGTAATATGACAGATGATTTTGAATCTTTTTCTGCATGTTTATTTTCTTTTTGTGCATGTTTATTTTTTACATTTAAAGCTAAATCAAATAAGTAGCAGCGATCTCTATTAGCTCTCTGCCCAACAGTGCACGAAGCAGCTGCAGGGGCAGAGCGGCACGCACCAAGCTCTGCATACGTCACGAGCTGAGAGCCTGCAGCATGTGCAGCAGGCGCATCACCATCAGAGGCTATTACAGCTCCAAAGGAGCAGCTACATGCCTCACACCTGTGAGCTATGACATATATATATGGCAGGCCCTCACACAGCTCCAAAGGATATTCCATGTAGAACCCCATCACTTAAACTCTTCAGTATATATGTTTACTGAAGGGGCTGTGAACCATTAAAAGGAAAGGACTGGGAATTGATTATTGTTTTGGAGGAAGGGGCCCTGTTTCTCAAACAGCTTTTTTCTAAATATGAAGGCAGACACGTAAACCTCAAGTATTGTGCTGGTCAACAACAGCTAGGAAATTCAAAGTCAAGGCTGCCACTATGTCCTTGGTTGACCCTTTGATGCCCTGGGATTGCAAGAGCTTCAGCTCAGTGTGTGGTCTTGTGTATCATATGTGTCACACTACTTATCAACAGGGGTGCAAATTCTGCCTGCCTGTAACACTACTGCTTTATCTGGTGTACATCCAGGATGAATCTGGCCCGAGGCACAAGTGAATGCCAGAATCCTGCCCTTCATGTTGCAAGCTTGCCCTCTCATTACCCCTCGTCATATTGGAAGTGGGCTGCATGGACTGATTTAAACCTTCTTTTATCATGTGACAAGAGAGACAGAAATGATCAAAGAAACCATAAAGCAAGTGCTTACTAAGATGCCTGCTGCGTCTGACCTACATTTCACCCATCTGTTACAAACCTGATTTACAGAAAAACTGAAATTATAACACTTCCCAGAAACCTAAACACTCGTAACTTGGCCTTATTTTGTCCAGTCGCATCCTTTGTTTGATACCTATCCGTCTTCTTACTAACCCAGGATACTTACCCATAAGGCCTAGAATGGTAATGTTCCTAAGCCACAGCTGATTATCTTCTCTGATGTCAGACATGAAAGACATATAACAGCTTAGAAGTCAGGATAAGGGAATGGTGGAGCAGCACCAAACGGGATAAATTACAGGCTTGATGTGTGATTGCCAGCTAGGAACCTTAGCAGGTCAGTAATCTGAATTATTATTTATGCAGAGCAGATTTGCAAGGAACCACACATGTCTTTATGTTAATTTCAGTGTGAGAGCCATATGATGCCCTGTCATGTTAGGAAAAGGAGGGGAAGGAGCAAAAGTGCTACAGAGAGGGTCTGGGAAGTGCAGCTCTAATAAATTCTGCTGCAGTATGCCATCTGTTCCAATGGGAAATCTATGCTGTCATAAATCTGAGTGTTGTGGCTAGAAAGACTAAGGGCACGCAACCCAAATTTGTAGATACTGTGTTGTGAAAACTACAGAATAGAGCTGAAGCATTAATGTGACAAAGTTGGATTCTTTTCTGGTTGGGAATACTTCTTGAGAATGCTTTTCTCTCCTTTAATTAATTCATTACATAAGCTCTGTAGGTGACAAGGTTTGTTACAAACAGTTACCACAAATATTGACAAAAAATTGACCTGCGTTCATTCACTGCCGGTAGTTACCAAGTAATGTGTTTTCTACCCCTTCTGGTGGGCAGAACTTTTAAAAGGGAGGGGTCTGAAGAAATCACCAGACCTTGGACTCTCTCTTGAGGAAATGCCAAGAGGGAAGCTGACAATAAACAGGACTAAAGTACCTGGGGA
>NW_008795909.1:791719-841428 GCF_000699145.1 Aptenodytes forsteri | reverse complement strand
GACAATAAACAGGACTAAACTACCTGAGGAAAATCTGAATCTTTCCTTTCTGTGTCTTTCAAGTCCTACTTGACTGAACAAAAGGTAACAGCAACAAGATGTAATATGATTATTTTTTTATTAAACTTCCGATTGCCCACAAACCACATTCATGGACAAGGACTCCTGAAAGGTAGCAAAAAGACCAAAAATGAGTCTCTGTTCTATGGAACATCTAATATAATCTCTTTACTTCTATTTTTTATTATTCTTGTGTGCACAAAGTACCTGCTAAATGTTACTTAGAACGGGGATAATCACATCACAGGCAGGATAATTTTCTTGTTCTGTACAGAGGTCTTTGGAAAGGGGTTTCTGTCTTTCTTCTGTGTCTAGCAATGCCTTGTCCAATGTAACACAAACCAGTTCTAACACAAATACCAACGGACTGTCAGCTTAACATTTGCTTTTTGTCAGTACCATTGATGTACAGTTCAGTCACAGAAATGCTGTGGAAAATTCTGATATCCTTGCAGGATTTCAGAAAAAAGGTAACCTATTTTTGCAGAACAGCCACTATTCAGAAAATGTTGTAGCCCACCTAGAACTGGAACAGGAGCTAATGCGTATAGAGCATGCAGCTACTTTTGTCAGTGTTAGGTATGAAAGGCCTCCCAAGCTGCCTTTAAAAAAGGCCTTCCTTTTCATATTGTATCAGTTTTCACAGTTTGCAGATCCATAGTTTGAAAAATCCTTTATTCAGCCGTGGAGAAACCTTTTTTTGGACTTCATATATACTCACATATGTTTGTTAGAACAGTAAATAGAATAGATAAGCCTATTAAAAATCAAGCTACATCTCTAAGCAAGTAAGACTTGAATAAAAAATGTGCAAGACCAGAGCTTGCTCATAGGTAGTGAGAAAAAATAATAATGTATTATATGCAACTTTTAAAGTACAGATAATTGTGTGTAAATGTGCATAAAAATCCACTTGTTTATTCATGTAGGACAATTTCAAATTAAGGAATGTTGAATGTACTGGAGGTGTAAGTCAGTTTCTTCACATACTGATGTTAGCATGCTTTTTTCCAACATATCAGATTGCTTACAAAATCAATAACCTTTCCAGATGATCCTTATGACCAACATGCAAGACAGCAGAGCATAGGAATACTGATCAGAAGTGGTTGACTCTCACATCCAGTGGTTTTATTGGATCAAATCCCTGGATGGCTTTTCTATTCAGTACCCACCACTTTTGCATTTATTTCGCCTGGGAACCCACTATCATCAGGTTTTACTTGCAAGAATGCTCTTGGGACAAAGATGTCCTCTCCATTAGGTGGTTTCAGGAACTGACCACTTACAGAAATGTGGAAGTTGAAGACTGTGTCCAGCTGGGCTGGGGCTTATACACACTGTGGAACTGTGATTTGCCCATGCCTCTGAATGCTGAAAGCTCCTTGTCAAGGTGTAGTAATAAATAAAAAAGATGTCAGTGTTGACATCTATGAGAAGTAGATAAACTATACATTGTTCAAACCAGACAAGGGATGAACTTTCTCTGTTTACCCTCACCACAGGAGGCACTTTTTCCCTCCGGTAGAAGAATGGGTGGGACACTGTGAGAGGTGACAGAATAGAAGTCAAGGAAGCTCCAGCAGTGCTTAGAGGAAGGAGGGTTGCTGAAGCAGGGAAATGCTGTGGAAAACCTTTTGGGCCGCTCTGCTTCAATAACAATCTGAATTTACTGTCTCCTTTGAAATGCATTTGCAAACTGAACAACCTGCAACAGCCCCATGAATTAATTAAGACATAGCAAGTTGGAAATAGCCACTGATTTTCTGCTGGAATCTTACTAGGGTGGTCTCACACTGAGCAGGAGGCTTTGGCAAGCACACAGAGAGCTATGAAAGAGATGGTTCAAGCTTTTGCTTCATTCTGCAGGACTCATGACCTCAAAGAAAAGGCTTGTCTTGCTGAAGCAAAGGGAAGGAACAGATGCACATATCCAGATTCTCAGTACGCATCAATTGGTGTAAAGAACACAGTGGAATCACAGTAATATACAATACCTGACAGCACTCACCCAGATATTTCACGTAAAGAGTTGAGGAAAATTTAAGAGATGCATAAAAGTGTCTTCTAGAAACTTTATGATAGGTTTTCACTGTTAAAAGGTAGACTTTCTCTAGGAGTTAAGTAATCGCAGTCATACTGCCCTAAAATCTGAACTTGGAAAGGATGATAGCCACTGAGGAGATTATGGTTTTATTTGTCATTTGTATTGTGTAGGAGAGACAGAAGCAACAAAAATAAAGAACTCTGCCCTGCTCCTTCAAAGAAATGTAGGCACCTATCTCTGTGAGGTAGACTCTGGGCACTAGTTGAATGAATGGAGGCTTTTACCTGCCACACTGACTCAGGGATCGAAGGTCTAAAGTACACTCAGGAATCTAAGTCTTTGTGCTTAACAGGAAAGCTATTTTATATCTCATTTACAACAAGTCATTACATAGGAAGCCTAACTACTACCAGACCAAAAGCTCTGCACTCTGTACGCCTGGGTGTTGCCTTGCAGGGCACTGAAGTCCTTTGTTGGATTTAGACTTACCGAGTATCCCAGAGGACATGAGTGGTATCACAAGGAATTGAATTCAGATGTCCTGAGTCCTAAGCTAATAATACCTCACAATCCTATTTCTCATAACAGAACTGCAGTGGCAACCACACAGAAAAGGAACAGACGGACCATTTGTTGTTGGCAGGGTTATGCTGCACTACCCACCCTCCTTGAACAGCAGGCTTAGGTTCATATTTTGAGGTCATCATCTGTATTATGGGCACCATTTGTCAGAAAATTATTTCATTCAGTCAAAAACCCGAGACTGCCTGTGATTTGCTGAAGTGCCAGGACGGTGAATGTCCATGGTATATCTAAGGAATTGTTTTGATCTTCCAGTGAAGCAGTCTGGAAACACAAATGAAGGCTAAGTGATTTCCACCAGGCAAGAAATGCACCATTGATTGGAAACACTCTGCTTACTGTCTTATTACTATTATACAACAGAAATTATGAAAAAAGGGGCTAAATATCAAGTTTGTTGAGAGTCATTGTGACAGGCTGACATCAGAAAAGTCATCCATCAAGCTGCCTCTTTGGTCTATATAAAGATTATCAAATACATGGTACTTCAAAGTGCTAATCTCTGCCTAAGTAATGATCTACTAGCTGTACTGTATTCCTAGAAGAAGAGTCCTTATTCTCAGAGAGCTCAGGAAAGCATCCCAGTCCTGTGGGATATTTTCATATTCTTATGCTGATGCTGGACTGTTTTTCTCTTACTCCTATTGAATCCATAGTCAAAGTTGAAAGCCTGTGCATATTCCCTCTTAACATATTGTGCAGAATTTTGCCTGCAACACCTACAGAGAAGGTCAAAGGGAGATTGTTACATCTGACTCAGGGAGGAAAGACTGAATCAGCTATGCAAACAAAAAAAGTCTCTATTATGGGGTAAAGAGATTGACCTTTAGACATAGCAATGATAGCAGAATGGAACAGTCACAAAGCTGTTTGTTAACCAAATGATTTGGTCTGACAATCTTAAATCAAAATGAAAGAAACTTTTTTTATCTTTCATTTTTGAAATTCATTGGTGCTGAAATAAAATTGGCATATGAGGACAAGTTTTAGTTAGGGGTCTACACAAAATAAAAAATCCCACATTTGTCACATAACAAGTCCAGAGCTGGTTTGGGATTGATCACCTCCTGGACTTTATTTTTTTAATATAAATATTAACAGTAAGTCTCAGAATTAAAGTTTTATAATCCTCGGCATTGTGATAAATGATTACAGGCTTGAAAATGTGAACTTTAAGCTAAAATTAAAAATTCTCTATACACAGCAACAAAAATACCTCAGTAGCTGCAAAGCTGGACCTTAAAAGCCAAATTTATAACTCTTTAGATTTTTACAGAGTATCAGTAATATATAGACTGGAGTACGTTTTCAGTGCAGACACACCTGAGTTGGTTCCACGGCACTAAAAGCATTGTGCAAAGTCTCCCCTTGAACCTGCTCCATACAAGTCACTTAAGATCTGAAAACATCATGAAAATGAACAAGGAGTAAGGTCTGAAAATTTTAGGCATTGCACAGACTCTTACTAGGAAACTTCTCTTGCTGTAAGGAGTCTGCAATACAAATAAACAGATAGGCAATGACAGGAGGAGATAGCATTGAGGAAGTGATTTGCCTAAAAGAACAATGGCTGACTGCAGTATAGCATCTGGCTCCCCTCACTTCGTAAGTTCAAGTCACAAGTGTTTTGCCCATGTTACAGGCATGTTATTTGCCCAAACACAATTCTGATACTTATTTTAAAAGCAATATCAAAACATGATGTTTTTAGCTTCCCAGTGAGGTTAAAACACCTTTAAATGGTTTACATCTCAAATCTTTTCACCTGCCCAGTCAGCAAACCACACTGTTTACAGACTCTTGTGCTCCAGACACCGTTGGACTGTCTTTATTCTCTCTACTAGTGAGTGACCAAATGATCAATGTAAAGAGGCATGTATCCTGTCACCTGGGAAAGCTGTGTTCTTAAAAGAAGTGTGCCACTTGTTCATTTAGACACTATTTTATTTGCCAGAGTACCAGGGGGTATGGAAACACTGGAGCTTCCCAACATAAAAGGAGAGAGAGAGTGTGTAGCTAGCACATTGAGCTAAGACAGCTTGTGTCCTCTTTCTACCAAGGTACAGTGCAGGATGCTTTCAGGAAAGGTGCCAACCCTCTCATAATGGATAATTATTTTAGACTATTCTGTTGTCTACCGGTGCTGAATCTCATCTTAATGGCAGCTTGAGAGATCTGTGGTCTGCTACATAATAGGGCATTATCTGAGTTGTTCATTCCTCTTTTTGTATTCTCAATAGGCTTTGGGGGAATAACAGATGCAGCCAACTGACAGGCAAACTTTTTACCTCCTTTCCCCTCCCTTCCCTCCCAGCAGAACTGCTGGGAAGATGTCCATTATCTCAGTCAGCATACACACAAGCTATTCTGTACCCACACCAGGAGTGACTGAGTGAGATGGAGAGGAAACGCAAGGGCAACCCATGAGTCTGAAACATAAACCGTCCTTTTGTTGGTTGGCTACTTGGCAGAGATGAGAAGCTGCCTGGGAGGGACATGAGTCATATCTCGGCATCATGAACTCTCTGATCATTGTCACCTCTCTAATGCATGTTTACAATGCACACTGGAAAGCTGTTGTCAGTGATTGAACCAGTAGGTCCAATGCAATGGGACTATTTCTGAATTACTGGCTCAAATCCAGGAGAGAAATATTTCACCCTGAACCTAACTCCTCTTTCTTAGCCTCCTGCCTCTGTTATGCATTTAAGTTGCAAACTCCTTCTGAGGAACTGTTCCTAGAAAAAGCATGCACAGTGCCCAACACATTTAGGCCTTGCTCCTGGTTAAGGTCTCAAGTTTCTAGCTCAACAGAGTATCCAACACTATGAGTATCATCCTAATTCAAAGAGAAGCATTAAATGTTGGATGGTTTGCTTTTCTGAGCATTTTACAATCCTTAAGGAAAGATGTCAGAAAATATTGTTATAGGAGTGTTTTTCCTAATGCTTTAAGCTTCCAAGCTGGTTAGAGGTGCTAGAGAACATTGTGGGCAGGTCTAGAGCAATGCCAGCAGCACCGGACAAAGCAGCACGTCGTCCAAATCAATAGAGACCATTAACCAAACACCTGAGGCTCTTAACTGTGAGGAATAAAGAGCTGGAGGCATGATATTGGAGGTGAGAAGGCTACTGAAGGCATCCTTGGGGATGACCTTTTGTATTCTCCTAGGAAATAAAAGACTTCCAGTGAGAAGAAACAAAAGACCTGAACAGCAGGAATATTTTGGGACTGGAGCCAGGGAAAAGAGTCAGTAACAAAGACTGGTGATTTTGCATGAATTGCTGTTTTGTGTTGTTGAGCACCAGGACACAGCTGGTGTACTGGCGAACCTGAGGACTTGTATTAACTGTATTGAAATGATAATGAAGTTTTTATTTTATGATTGCAGATGTTGGTGGATTATTATTATTAAGCCTATTAGTGTAATAGTACAAATATGAGTTTCTCTCTGCTTACAGTCTTATTTGTTGTAGTTTTGTTAAATTAAATTTAGATCGCTATTAAATAATTTAAAATCACACAAAAGGTCAATTGAGGAGACAAAAGCACAGAGATGAAGGTAAAGTAGTTTGACAGATTCAAAAACTTGAGAGTTTGGAGTGAACTCACTGCCTTCCTGTTACGCTCTGGGCATGCACTTAGCGGTTCTGCATGGTGATCCCAGGTACAGCGGAAGCAAGAGGGAGATCTGGGGTTGTTTTATGAACCATTGAAAGAGCAGTGGTCTGTTTTGCAAATTGGTTTCTCCCTTTCTCACCTGAAAAAAAACCCAAACCACCAAATATCTAATTACTTGGGACGTCTAGATTTCTGGCTGCCTAACGTGGAGCATCTCGAAGTTGTCTCATTTTCAGAGAGGAGGCTCTTCGTGTTCATGTTTTCAGTGAAGTAGTCTTTGACTATCTCAGCTGAACACCCAACATACTAACCATGGTTGTAAATATTTGCTTACTACATAACTGATGCATTTTTCAGCTTATTCAGTATAGTGACCAGATTGTTTCTTTTTTTTTTAATATAAAACACATAAAATTGGTGTACTAGGACATTTGTCTTGTTATGTATGATTTAGGTATATATTAAATATGTTAAGACAGTTCACTACCCTTATGAACTTGCAATCGCTATAGCCATTAGACAATAGTCAGGGATTTCCCCAGCACAACCCAGTGGTTGCCCCTCCCTAAGCAATGGGATTTTTTGAGATGGTACTTACTGCCAAGTCACACTTACAAATGTGAAGCTCTGGTTTTTTAATATACCTCTCCAGGCTGTGGTAAGCAGCCTTTGGCAGCTAACCAACCAGCCAGTGACAGGTGGTGGGGCGCCAGAAGAAAGTCATGCCGCAAATAGAGTGAGCGCTGCGCTCTCACATGAAAATCTAGCATGGGAGTCCTCAAATGTGTTGAAAGTGAAGAAAATCACAAAAGGATCATTCTGGCCCACTCGTTTGGTTGCAGGCATTTGGATACGCTGTGGTTCATCCAGCACCTGCTGATGCTCCTGAAGCATTGGCCAGGGCACAACTTTCGGGCAATGTGTAAGTGTTACGACGAGCCTCTCTCTCTGCTCATGTGCGTGATCGGCCAGCTTGGCTACAAAATCACGATAACTGATTTCTCCTAGAGAATATTCCTAGAGAGTATTAAGGTTTACACCCTCTCTCTGAGCTGTGAGTTAGGCCTCTGCTTTCAAAAGGAGGAATAAACTGCTGGGTTTGAAAACCTTGGGAAAGAACTTTAAACTCTTGTCTGTCTATGCACATACTTTGAGACATATAAACAAAACAGCCATTGAAAACCCAGTCCTTGGAAATCATAAAATAAATATTTTCTAATTCCTTTTAACTATAGTAATTCCTCAGATGTTCTTTGCACGCCACCCTCTCATGCAGAAAATTCGTAATGATAAAACTGTAGAAAAATATCTGATCAGACACAAGGTTTACAATTCTTAATGTTACTACCATGTTGTTAGCCATTCTTTCTTACTTTTATTCACTTTGCAATGAAAAAATGTCACCTCCAAAAAAGTGAAAAAGTTGATTGAGGGGTGATAGCTGTAAGGTGCAGAGAAAGGCTGGTGAAACTCTGGTTTTTTAATGTGAATCCCTGTAGTAGCAGAGACATTTACATTATGAGAGGCTGTAAATATATGTTGTGCACCTGTGTGTGTATGCATGTTATATATAATTGCGCATTTATACGCACACACGAACTTCTAGCCATTCTTAAAGAGGCAATATCACAGTTTCCTACTTGAAGGCAATCGGAATAAAATAACCATTAATCTTCCAGCACAGCCTAGGCAGTGACAGGGTAAGCTCCCACATTATGCTGCCAACAAGCTTCCTGGGCTGAGAAGTCCGTTCCTTTCTTGTCCTCTTGGCTGAGCCTACCTATAGACATGCCAACAAGCATTAAGAGTTATAGCGCTTTCTGTTATGACACCTGACTCATCAAGGTACTAAATTACCTGCTTGATTTCAAGCATGGGGAATATTTCATTATTCAGGCACATTCTCAACTCCCGTAGCTGAACAGGCATTGGATTAGTCAGAAAATGTAACTGGCAGCACTTACTATCTCATTTCACACAGACTACCAAATGGTGACAGCAAACAGTCACTGCTTTCCTGGCCTCTTATCTGAACTGGTGCTTTGGAACCAGCAGGCAACAAAATATTTTCTGTAAGTAAGTCCTGTGTTCTCTGACTTTTTTTAATACATTCATTTTAATTCAGAGCAAATTTCTGCTTCCCATATGCACAGGCAGTTCCCATTGCTTTATAAAAGATTATAATATTTGCAAACGTGGAAGGGCAGTGTTTGGTCACTGGTATTTTCTCTCTCTTCAGTATCAGTGATGTTAAAGCCACACTGTTAAGATTTGTTTGCAATGGAACTATATTCCATATATTTCCCAGATGTAGTACCAAAGCTTATGTCTGTTTAGCACAGTTTCAGGTCAAAGCCTAACAGTAAAGTACTGTAATCTCAGTGTGAAGATCATGTTAAAATGCAAGTGGAAATGGGAATGACCCTTTCCTTCAAATTACAGAAAGCTACATAAAAATTATTGACTTCAAAAAATGTGGACAACCTGCATCTTCCCCGAAGTATATGACTGTCAAGAAGCAAGTCTGAAAAAGATTGTATCAATTTATTTCTTTCACATGACTCAGCACTGAGAAGCAGTGCAATGCTCAAAATGGTTTCACAACCAACAGAGAAGCTTAGAGTCCCCAGACTCTGCAGAAGACAAAAGTAAAAAAAACTGCAAGATGAACTATAAGTGAAAATTAAGTGCTTCTGTTCAGTACTTAAGGTGATCCTGTATTTGTATCAACAGAGTACTGTTGATTTAGCATGATTATGCTGATGCATAATTTAGTTGATGGTATCTTGGAATCAAAAGTGCCTTGTGATTTCAATGCATATCAGAGTATTGAAGTAAAGCCAACAGAAGATTCAGATACCAAGCAGTTCTGAATTATCCAGTTATATTTGTTCATTTTGGATGCCCAGATAAACGTTTGGTGAAAATATGATGACTACTTTCCAAAGTTGACCTTACATCACCAGAAACAGCATGTATCTATCTTAATATCGAGCCCACCTAAAGGTTCTCTGCCACCATTTAAAATTATACTGAAAAGTTTAAAAATTAAAATCCTACAAACAAGTCAAAATAAAATCTTGACATAAGTATATAGCCATTTCACTATTCAGCTGGTTTGGTTACAGATGCTAGGACAAGAACATGAATCTGAGTAGTTAGCAATACGTGGATTTCTTCTTATTAAAATATATTCACAGAGATAGTTCTTCAAGGAGCTCAACCTGCCTGGATACAATCCTGACTTGGGCACATGTCAAATAATAACTGAACAAGAAAAGGATCTGCACGAGAAACAACCTCTGAAAGAGGAACTTCCACAGCTTCACACTGTGGCACATAAATCCAGAGACCACCCCTCAGTTATACCTGTATTGACAGTTCTGCTGTACCTTTATCGTTAGCAATGACTTCTCTTCTGCAAAGGGCTTCTGTTAGGTTTTCTGAGTGGTTGCTCCTGGCAGAGTTCACTGCATAATTAACAATATTATCTTCCATAACAGGGATGGTGTATATCAGACTGTGCATTATTAACTACTCTGCCCTCAGAAGACCTGCTCGAACTTTTCAGATTGATGTTACAGCATTGTCTGATTTCTACCAATTACAATGGAATAATTTGCTTTACTAACACTGCAAGAAGTAATTCAGTAAATTCTAGCAAATTGTATTTTCTGAACAAAGTACTTTGGATGTCATTAGGTATTAAGATATTTTATTATTTTTAATATGATAATAAACAGGTTAAGGCTACCATCCTGAATAGAAGTCAAAATTAAGCTTATTTTTGAAGGGATAAATATTGCATATTCAAACACATGCATGAGAATGTTCTGTTTCACATATCACTAACAAATGTACCAAAGGAGTATATGTTAATTATTTTTTGAAGATGCTTGAATAATAATCTTAAGCAAATACCCACCAGAAAATTACTGAACAGCAACATCAACAATCTAACAAGAACTGCAAAGAAAAAAAAACATTTTCAGGATTGTTTTATCCTAAGTTAGAATGAAAAAAATAAAACCTGGTTTTAAAAAACCAGCCAGGAAAAATGCAGTGTACTGTGTTTTTCAAGATCCAGGGTTCCTCAGAACAGTGGCCAGCCAAAAAAGGTGTTACAGCACCCTGAGATGCCAAGAAGTTCTGTATCGACCCTTTCTCTCTTTCTGAATAGAAATTTCACACTGGATATGAGTTGCCCTCTTAGCAAACTTTTTTCTCAAAAGAAATGCATTTTATTGAAATTTTTCTATATTGATAAATGATTATTTTCCAGTATAAAAACATTCTACTTACCTCTCAGCAGTTCAGCAAGGTTTCTTACAAGCCATTCCACCACAGTGGCAGAAAACCAGCCGAACAGGTGTCCACCACATCAACATGGCACCAGACAGACATTCCTCAGGCCAAACTTCATCCAGCAGCTTAGCCGAAGTCACTGTGATGTCTAATCTTTCTTCTGAAAAATCACCTTTAGTTGGAAAAATACAGAAGGTAATATTCTGCCCAATTCTCAACAACTTGACAACGACTTTGCTCTTCAATTTTTAATTCCCAAGTTTTTGTATAAGCATCTTCATATCACCAATACTTTGGGAAATTTTAATTTATTTACAGATATCCCATACATTTCCTTATATTATTTGTATTTCTTCCAGAGGTGACGCTGACATAGAGCTACTGGATGTATGTGAATTTGTCCTGTTTTCTTTGAGCAGTTTCTGAAGGTTGTTTATTTAGTTGATAGCAGACTGAGCATGTGCAGATGTTCCTGCTTTATATGAGTAGCAGTTTTGGAGTGTTAAGTCTAAATCCAGTTGTGTGAAGGATACGGAGAAGACAAAAGAAAATTGCATTTTTTTAATGCACTGTAGGAAAATGGTTACTGACCTTGAGAAAACCGTAAGAAAAATGAGTTCATGGGAAGCCAATTTTACTTACACACCATGTGTACTTCTGCTTACACTACTGCGGAACCCGGTGAGGAAGTCAACATGCACCAACATCTAATACACAATCTGTGAACTATTAACATTTAATTTAGGATTATTTAGTATAAATTCATTTTATATCACCAGTAATGAGTGGTTTTTTTCAGATTCTGGCAGTATTTGTTCTTCACTGTACACTGACTGTAGGCTGATTGACAATTTCAAACCAAATACCAGTAGCCCAAAATAATGTACTCCCACTCTCAGCTTGTGCTTGAATATTCAAATCTGCAGATGTAGGAGTAAAATAGAAGACAGAGAAGTGGAAAAAAAAAAATTAAATCTCACTGAGATTCCAGGTGTCAGATGTTTGACATTGGCTCACCTCAGTGAACACTCTTTCCTTAGATAATTGGACACTGTTATCACCCCCACAGAAAAGTTTCAAATTTAAGATTCTAGTCTTGCAAATTCTTGTTTAATAATAATTCCCATAGAGTGGGCCAATGAACTACTAAGCTTTTCTTACCCATTTCAGCATTGCTGGATTAAATCCTGAACATGCATTTTGAAAAGATTCTTATAAAAATAAAAGTTCTGATTCTTAAAATCAGACAGCTCAGTGAGGTTGGTTTCTTCAGCGTGAGCTTTTGGACCAGAACTGTATCAAGCTACTTTGTGCGTATGTCTCCACATGTCCAAATGGTTGCAACCGTAATGTTTAGGCCACGTTAGTATGTTAATATTAGGCACTGTATATATGTGCAAAATGAGTTTAAGGGCCTATTATCTCACTTGCATAAACAAACAATTTGCTTGTGAAACAATTTAGCATCTGGCTTTACAGCAAGAATTAATTATTCATGTTCATTACTGCATTACTGCTATGGATAAAAAAGGAAAACCCACTTCAAAATGAAGACAATTCGTAGTTACATCTTAACAGCCTTACACTGTTTTCTTAGCACAGAAGAATCTGTGATACTTACCACTTCTGTTGTGTAAAATGAAGGCTACTCAGAATAAAAAAAGAAGCGTTCCCCCACCCTCTATATCCAATCAAGGCTGATACCTGGAGAAAAGGCTTAACAGACTTAAATTTAGTCATTCATGCATGTGGGGCATCAGTCAAAAGCTACAGCCTCCCCCACTGAAAATTAACTAACATCTTTTTTGCATATCCAGGCTGTTAGGCTTTGCAGAAGACTGCAGAAATAGTATCAAGTGGCTTTAGAGATTCTGCAGACTCCACGGTCATGCAGCAAGTATGGAATATTTGGGTCTTTCCAGTCCTTAGTTAATCTCCTCTCCAGGCAATAAATGCGACTCTGTAAAGAAAGGATAGGATTCAGGAAGTATAGTGAGGTTGCCATGGTTTGCTTCTCTGAATTGTTTTAATCATGTTATGGAGACTAATAAGGCAATGTGAGCTCCATAAAAATAATTTCCGTCAAAATATTTTTTCACTGCCATAAAGTATTGCACCTTTATGATTAATCTTTTCATTACAAAGAAAAAAGATTAAAATTCTGACCTAAAACATACTCTTAAGATTTACTGGTTACTTTGACATATCAGTATGTGAGTAGAATAAGAATTGTTTTGCACAGTAAGAAAAATGCCAGACTCTTTTTATTTCCTTCCCACTTCCGTCCTTCATTCTAGGTGTAGGATGAGTGAATGTTCAGTATATAGAGAACAAGCAAATTACAGGTCAGATTATCAATATATGTAGGCTGGCATAGTCCAGCAGAATCAAGAGTTACTCCAGTTTACACTAACTAAAAAACCTGTCTTACAAGTAGGACTATCTAAACAATTGATATCCCTGGGTCAGTGGCAGAGCAGAAAATAAATAATACATGCAAAATGGATTAAGTGTTTTTTCAGATTTTTTCTGACATGTAAAAATTTAGTGAATTAAAAAGTATGTTTCAGGATAGGGATTTTTTTTTAGTTATATTTCAGGGCATCTTTAATGTAGAACTAAATGAAATTTGGAAACCAGGCTAGAATTACAACAGAATAAAACAGAAATTAAGAACAGGGAGGTGGCAGACCTGTTGATGTTGTGATAACTCCTCCTCTGCAGCCCTGATGAGAGCCTAAAAATCAATCAAGCAGGAAGTGACTAGTGTTCAATGCCCTAGATAACCTTATGTAAACCTTATGTAAACCAAGGAGCTCTTCTCTTTATAATAAACAGGACTATAGTGTTTCCTCACTTCACAGGTATGCCATGATTTGGGTGATCGAAGTATGAGTAGTCTGGGTAGAAAAACAGGAGAACAGTCAGGTTGATTTTTCTCAGGAAGAAGTTGTGGAAAACAAGGAGATCTAATAAAAAAGTAATGGTGTTGCCATAGAAAATACCAAACTGACAGAAACTTAAGCATGAGTCACAACATGGCACAGAGTGTTTGATGTTTATAGTCAAAGGGATGCATTCCAACACTTGCAGACACACCTAGTGTAATTTTAAACTTTATTTCAGGTCCTGATCTCAGTGGTAGAAGAGGCAGCCACAAGCTCAAAGGAGGCTGCAAAATCTGCCCCAGAAGTAGATAACTACAAGGGCAGCTAGCTTGAGCTGTCATGACGATGATGCTAGCAGGTCCTAAATTAGTCAGCTTAAAGCAAGGTCAGTTGTTTGACCACAATGTAAATGTATCTACAGCATTTGAAAAGGTCAACGCAGCTATGACTCAAAAGCCACTAGCTACAAAACAGTCCCTCTCTTGTGTAAGTACAGTTTTATATTTTACTCAGCTGTAGGTTTTTCATAATGGTATGTAGGAGGAAGCTTCCAAAAGGGCAAAAAAAATCAGCTTGGGGAACTAACTTCTTAGGAAGGATTAAATACTTGATACTGCAAATTCTTCCCAGGGCATACAAGGGGAATTTCAAGAGGTTTACATCTTTGGGTTTCTATCGGTAACAGTTCCTAGGCACATGAGTTAGCATGTATCTTCACCTTGTGTGGTCCTGCTTATCAGTATCCCCAGGATAAATGGTAAAACAATGGCAAGACAAATGATCTACAAGTAGTCCATGGGTTGTACCAGGCATGAGAATCCAAAGGATAATTTGGATGCAATAGGGTATTGCAACGCCAGAACTTCTGCGTCTTCCAAGCCCCACACCAGGTCTGGGCCAGTATGATTTGCAAGGAAAAACAGCTGGAGAACATGTGCTCTCCTACACCATTAAGATTATTCTGAAAATCCTCAATTCTTTTTTTCCCAAGATGAAAAAGTCAAAAAAAATATCCAAAGTGATGAGCTATAGGAAGAAAGCATGCATGTCTTGGGAATGACCAGCTTACAAATAGGAAGTACAAAGAACCACGGAGGCTTACATGTATAACTTTAGCAAATAGACTCCTATTCAACCCTCAAAGTTAATCTAGACTTGTCAGTGTACTTTAATTCTTCTGCCCGAGTGTGTGATCTGACTTAGTGGGTTTGAAAATTAACACTAAAGCACTCAGCTAACTTTTTCTCCTGTTCTTAACAAATTTTCAGTCATACATCTCCAGGAAATGTGACCAGATGTCTTGAAATAAGCAGAATTCATCATTATTACACTGACAGGTTGACTTTTTTAATGAGTTTTTTAATTCATTTCCATGAGTCTGATGTGCTGAGAGAGGGTATATCTCATCTCTATTTCACAGAACAGGGGTCATCATCCAATCACCGATGCGTCCCACACATGGTTAAATAAGACCACCACAGATCTTTCTTCTATAATTATAATGCAAGGTAACTATGGTAACGATAGTTGGCAAATCTTGTCTTTTAAATGGCTTCTGTTGCACAGGTTTTTATATCTTCTTTCCCCTCCCCCTTCCCACACACATTTTCTTCTTATTATAACAAAAAGATACGGGTAACTATTACGAGATGTATGGATTCCTGTCCTCAGCACTACTGAAGATCATCGCTTCATTGAGATTGGCAGTTACATTTAACCCAAAGTCATCTCGGAACACCTTCATATTTTATGTTCTCAAGACTCATACAATCAGATTCCTGTTCCCTCATACCTTTACTACATCAATTCATATTCCCTTTTTTCACCAAATTCTAACACCTTCCAGAAGCATTACTGAGCTGAATAATCTTCAAGCAAGGTTAAAATCATGACATTTCATGCATGTTTGGCATCTCCATCTTAGAATTAAAATGCAAAGAAATTTCCTTCTTTATACTGTGTATAGTTACTGGTACTCATACTTTATCTGAGCTAAGAATAATTTAAAGGAAAGCTACTCAATTTCTGTAAAGAGTGTTGTCATTTGCTAGCTTTTTGACCTAAAAGGAAGACTGTAATAGAAAGCTCTTTGACTCAAAGGTTTATGTTGCCTGTGAGCTGACTGGCTGAGTCTCTCCTCTTAATGTCTTTTTTCCATTGACTCACCTTTGATTTTTGGCAGATTCTGAACAACCTGTTCATTATAACACTGGTGATGTGATCATAGTATGTCTGGCACTACTTGTTTTATAGAACAAAACAGTACTTTGTTCCTCTGACTAGTTTAAGATGCATTGTGTTTCTTCCATCCATCAAATCACTTCATTTTAATCATGAACCAGATGTCAAACTATGTTTAAAAACTTGGGCTGCACATTACTCGCAGCCAAAAGTACAAAAATTCAAGGGCAGAGTTAAAGGGCTTTCTCTAAGAAAAGAAGCATTGATCTTCTAATTATAATATGTAATGTTATCTTATCAGTTATCAGTACAACGTTATCAGTTCCTTGACTATTGGAAGAGTAAGGTTTAAAAACAGATAAAAATAAAGCTAGAGTTGCAGTATGCAAAAAGATACGGAAAAAATTAGATACACAACTTGATCTGCTAATCTATCTCTATATTTGGGTTTTGAAAATGGCTTAAAACACAGTGATAAAATTCCAGTGGATTAAAAACCTGAAATCTATGGGCTAAATTCAGCTCTGATATAAATCTAGAGTAACTCAACTGTAAGCAGTGGTGGTGTTCCAGATTTACACCAGTGTAATCGAGACCAGAATCAGCATAATTTATTAAACCGTAGAGGCCATGTTTGTCTCTCAGTATGTTTATTTAAGTCTCATTAGCTACTGAGAGGGAACTGTATACCTAATGGCCTGCAATGGACAGCAAGCATAGGAGCAGGGAAGGCAAAGGGATTTTCAGGGCTGGAGAAATGCAGTCTGTTCCCCAGGAGAGGGACTGTTGTCCCTCTCTTATTCAATTATCTTATTTACAGAGCCATAGAAAAATAGTGATGACCACATACAGGGGGATTATGAAGTTACAATGATTATATCTGCATATCCAGTCCATCCATCACATTAAAGTGTAGCTAAAAAGTTCTACTTTGCTTTGATAGGACACTGCCAGCGAACGGTGTAGCCTTTTGAGGGGAGGTTGGTCTCTTCTCCTACCTATACCTGTTTTATTCAGGCCTGTAGACACCTGTATTCAGGTGTGTAAGAGCAAGGCCTTTTGGGAATGGGACAAGAAATATAATTTAGCAGCTGCTTGACAGGCTCCATACTCTTGGGTCATGCCAGTATAATCACAGCTCTTAATAAAACAAATAGAAACCATCTGATATCTGTACTAGATACAAATACAGCTACAATAAAAAGTAGCCTTCCTTCTATTTGGAGAGAACCCAGGGAAATGTAAAATTAACGAGCCTATATGGCTGAAGAAAGACTCCAATTTATCATGAAAAATAGTGCATAGCAAGTCCAGAGCTTCTTATTTTACGTAGCACATACACAGAGACCTGAATTCCTGTATTTGCGATGTAGGTCTCCGTACACTGAAAATCATTCTCTCTGGACTTGGTATATATGCACACATTTTATAACACAACCTTAGCACTAAACATGGAGATAGGGAAGCCTTATATACCCATTTTCTTCTTGATGCTGAGATCATCTAGATGTCAGTCTAAGATGAGTTAACCAAAAGATCCCCAGATGCTGTTACAGAAGATACTTCAGCCCTGCTCTTTTTATTACACCAACCAAAAGATCACCCTGTGTTGAAGATCTGGAAATCTCTGGGGACTAAATTTTTCTTTATCTGAAACTCCATGCTTCACTGTAACAAAAATAACAAGTTCATTCTTTATTTGTTTATCACGAGCAATAGATGTGTCTAGGGAATGCACTTGTCCTTTCTTGTCTTAGATTACTTTCTTCTTCCTAGTACTGGCGATTCAAGAAGACTCATAGTTTATTTTATTCCAAGTAATAACTTGCATGACCACACTGAGGATTTAAGTATATATTCCTTGTGCACATATAATTCCTTATGCATGAGAATTACATATAGTCACAGAAGCCAAAACAAAGTCTTGCGGTTGTAAATTCTTTAAGGAGGGCATTTTACCTTGCTTTTTATACAAGCACCAAAAAGCAAAGCCCCAGTTGTCCTTTAAATCACTCATATTGGTAAAAATTCTCAAATCAAAGAAATCTGCATATACATAAAGGGATTTTAAATCTCTTCCCTCCCACCACCCCCTTTATAAATGATGTTTCTAAGCAGTTAAGGACTCTTGACAAGAAGTGGTGGAAGAGCTACGTTTTGAATTGTCTTCTAGCAAGACCCAGTGAGCAGAGGAGTCCTGGAAAGACCATCTTAATTGGCCTAGCTCAGGACAGACTTTGGTCCATCCTAAGTCCTGAGCTAGCTGGAAAAAAAGACAACTTTTTCTTTCCTATTTCAAATTCTGCAACAAGTACAATTCAGCTGAGATGAGACTCTGGCCAAACAAGAAAAATAAAGGCTTTTTAAAATACAATTCCTCTGCCAAATGGTTTGTCAGAGAAAAATCTTTTTCTAAAAGACCGTCCTAGATTCAAAATCAGCATCATGCTTAATCCAAGCTTCTTTTTAGACTTTTAAAAGCTGAAATTGTATATAATAATGAGAAAGACTATGGATCTCTGTGCGACATATAAAAATGTCAAAGTTGATATTTTGGTTTTGAAATAACAGCATGGTATCTCAGCATAAAGCTGGTGAGTCATCCACATGCTAAACATTTGGAAAGTCCAGATGCTCTTGGGAAATTTGTTTTTAATAACAAGAAAGATTTGTTTTTCTTCAATTTTTTTAGAAGTGGAGATGAGAATGAGTCCCTTTCCTCCAGGTTCCGAACCTGGTTCACTGAGTTGCTAAATATTTCCTGAGGTATCCTAAGCACCTTCCACCATCACTTGAGCAAGAGCTGAAGTCATGCTGATGTCTGCCTCCCAACTGGATTTTTTCACATTTACTTTGACAAGAATGACAACAGCATCCAGACTGAACTAAAAAAAACATAATTATTTTGCTGTCCTTCAGACAGTATCACTGCTTAATAATATGGAGTCATAAATATCCTCTCATTCCCAGGGAATGGGTCTTCTGGTGTTACCTGCAACACTCTCACTTCAGTAATCGGATTGATGATTTACCACACACCTTTCACATTTCCAAAAATATAATTGGAATATTGCAGGACTCATAGGTTTTAGGTTATACTTACCCAATTCTTGATTTTGTGGTTTACTCAATATCAGAGATGCACAAATAATGGATGGTGAGAAATAAGATAAACTTGTTAACCTCAGTACCTACACTGTGCTTCTGTTACATTCATCATTAATTATTTCAGCCTTCATTAATTAGTTACTCAAGACAGAAACATAACGTACAGTATTTCGGGTGCGCAGACTCAATACAAGCAGGTAGGCACGGCCCCTTAGGACTGTGCTCAAGGCATTACACAACCAGTGAGTGGCTTCCTTGAGCGACTCCCATTCTGCTGCTGCTCTGCATGCCATTATATTATGTTACATGGCTGGTGTGTGCCTGGCACCACCAAGAAAATAAATAAATTTGGAACCAAAACATTTTCTTATTGTATTTATCTGGGAAACTTTATCGCCTCTATGGTAAACTATTTCTTAGATTACAAGAAAGTAGAAAGTAATCCAGGAGGAGATATATTTTCAATCAAATAGAAGTGGGACACAAGCTATCTAGCTTAAGGAGTTATACTGAGTAGTTATTCAAGCGTGTTTTTCTCTCACTCATACCTAAGCCTTGATTAACATTAACTTTTAAAACAGATGCTTTGTAATCATAGCCCCGAGAAACACTTCAAACAGTATTTCAGGATTTACAGACATTTTATACTATTTGGAGGACTAACATACAGCACATGAAAAGTTTGTTCCAATCCATTTTGAAAAAATAATGCACAAGTCTTTCAAACAACCTTTAGACTTTCTCAGATTACTAACAACTATTTTGTTTAACACTTCAGGAGCTAACTCAGCCATCAGTTTATTAAGAAGCCAAGTCAACATTTTTTAAACTAACAGTAGACAAATGAGCCACTTCCAGAAGCTTACCACCACTCACCTTTTGCATTACCGAATTAGCATTTTGGAAATTAACGCAGAAGAGATCACCGTTTTTATAGTGTTGTTAGACTTAACATCTTTGAATGCCAAAGATGAAAATGAAACCTTATCTGCCAGAACACACTGTAAGTGATATCAGTATCTCTCCAGTACCCTTAGGATACAGTTAGAGGGAATTGTTTTCCCTGTTAACTATGAAACACACTAAAGGTTAAATTGGTTAGTGGCTTGAGGTGACACATTTTTCAGACGTTCTGGATGAGATCGCCCCTGAAATTCTATTCTAGAGGTCAAAGTCCTTTTTTTTACTTATGGTAAACAGGCAGTGAGTAACCGAAGCACAAGGAAAGCACACAGGTTTATTAAGTGTTTCACAACTATTTGGAAAATGTTTACAGCTTGACTTTAAGTGAGTTTGACTGTATCTGAAGCTGGTGATCAAGCAGAGGCTTTGGTAATGCAGAGTGTGTTGTGAATGAATGCACTGAAGGAAGAATGGCACTGGCTGGAACATAAACGATCACTTGTGATTCTAGCAGAGGAACTGCAGTCATCATTTAGTCAATGATGTTTATTATTAACTGTGAAGAATGAGCTTTAGGCAGCAGAGTGGGAAATCACTGTGGGTGCAGTAGAAGTAAATGAAGATTTTTGTCCACTCGAGATAGGTTCTTACCTGTTCAAGATAGATATTGATTTTTATACTGAATAGAATAAATTATATTAAATCCACTCTGGTTTCCTATAAACAACATAGCTGTTGTGCAGTTCTATTCCTTTCCTTTATTGAAGCCCTTTATTGCTCACAAACTAATATGCAAAATAGGATTGAAATAGGAAGTATAGCAATTATGAAAGAGTAAAAAAAGAAAAATTTTTTTTACTTGTTAGCATAAGAAAACACAAGATGGTCTCTGCTTTGGTGACACTGTCAGCAATTTACCACAATAGAAATAAGTTTTGGGAAGGTATCTTTGGGTTTTGTATCTTTCGTATACCATATGCTATTTACATCCAGTCCACTCAAGTGCAATCCATGAGTCTCCGGAGAGTAAAAGCAAACCAGCAAAGATGATGTTCCACACTTTCCTTGAGCCTCTGTCCTTAGGAAACATAAGAGTCAGCTTGTGCCTGTGCCTTGTTCAGAATCATTTTTCTTTTATGCTCCATTGTACTCTGAACAATTTCAGTTATAATATGATACATTTGCTCAAAGTCAAGGTGACATAAAACAGTAAGCTTGTTTCATAACAGATAAATCCTGCCCACTATAATGTCATATTAAAAGTTTGGTCATCTACCTGAAGTTCAGGGACCTATTTATATTGAAATGAACCACCTAGCAAGATATTAATCAGTGGAGAAGAGATATCAGGATCTAATATCATTCCAACGATTTTATGTTATAGCAGCTTTATTACAGGAGGTATTTTAACTGTAAAGGTGATGCTTTTGGCTAAAGTCTTGTGCAAAAGTTTTTCTGTTTATGTTTCAAACAAGAAGTATAAATTTATTTTACAACAAAGGTGATAGCATTACAGCTTCACAATGACTAAGCTGCCATGGTGGCAGACATCCTAAAGCCATACAAAAGCCACAGAAATGCAAAAATTATAAGGGTCAGCCTTAATATTTCTCAATTACTCATCAGTAATTCAAAATGACCTGCCACTTTAGGTTTGTGTAAACAAATACTGCACTGATAGGAGGCACAGGGTTTGCCAGAGTGCTGTAAGTGTACCTTAAAGCAGATGGCTTCTCTAAGTTGCACCCAAAGTCATATGAGCTCTCATGCTGGTATGTAGTTCTCTCACAAAAGAACAAAGCTGGATATTTATACAAAACTTGGGAATTTCTTACGGTCTACAGTCTCAGGACTTACAAGCCTTAACAAGTCTCAATCTTTATACCAAACACATGATCAGAATAAAAATATATCAGATGTTTCTTAAGCACATAGTTGACAGGCACCATATGGGAAGTGGGCTTACCCATGTTCTCATTAGCTTCAATGGGCGTTTTGTCCCTTGGTTTAAAGTGCAGCAGGAGGAGAGCCTGCCCCAACAAGCGTGAGGAGCACAGGCACAGCACATGTCCTTGGGACGCTTGTTGGTGCAGCCTCATGCTTGGAAACAGTGACCTGAAAGTGGTGTCAAAGCAGGAGCCTGAGGATTCTCAGTCACTTCAGCTGCTAATGAAGAACCATGGAGTAGATACTGACGGTAAGTAGTGTTAGCCTTTGGCAGACCCATCATGTCTCACACACTGTACAAAATTCACAGACGACTCCTGCCCAGCAACATGGTCTGTTCTGCCCATTCATGCAACACAAAGCCAAGGTCTCCATCCCACTCCGACACTCTGCCACTGCTGATCAGCCTGGTCTGTGGCTTGCTGACAAACTGCTGGTGTCATGGAGCAGAAGGCCACAGTACTGTGCAACGGCCCAAGGATGTGTTAAACAGAAAGGTGCCCATACACAGGGTATAGTCCCTGAAGTCACATTCCATGCCATGTAGCCTAAAGAGGCCAGGTACAGTACAGGTCAAATAACCCAGTCCCATGTTACCTCATGCCTCATTTGATAAGAAAATCAAAAAGTCTGGTTCTCTCCTGAAACAGAAGTATGAAGGCTTGAGAAATTAGTGTCCACGTGTCTTTTGCCTACAAGACATGTGGACAAGGACTTCAGTGAGAGAAAGGACAGAGGATAAGGGGATCCTTTTAACTCTAATAGAAACCACAGAAAGTCAAAACCTAAATAAGGACACCAGAGAGATGTCCAAAAGTCTTTTGGAAGGTATCCCTTCATCTTTAGAATAACAGATTTTCTTCTCAGACTAGCAAATGTGGCCTCTCTCAGGCATAGACTGTAAATACCTTGAACTGTAAAGGAGACGTGCCCAGTTTAGTACACACCTGGACACTTGGACAGAGTGCCTGGCAGGTAGCTGTGTGGATGCCACCTTATCTGCAGCCACCCATTAAATACCGCCAAGGTTTTCCATATTATTGAGGCAGAACCATTTTTTTCGCAGGATGCACCAGTGTGCCAAGAACCCTGGATGCAAACACTTCAAATGTGCCTTGAAATGCCAGCTTTCATTCCATCCATCAAAACATTACGTATAAACAGCTTCATGTTTGTTCAAGATGTATCACTGCAGTAAGCAGAACTTGCTTGGTTTGCCAGAAACAGCTCAAAGCAATGAGAGCAAATGTGACAAAATATGTTTGGCATGAAGAGCAAAGTCAAAGACTAGAGACCCTAACAGACCTACCCCTTTTTCTCAAAGTGATCATAGAACACTTTGCCTTGTTTTATAAATTCATTCAAGTATCAGAAATGTTCTTCCTTTCCAGGAATAATGCTGTTGAGCATATAGCTGTCAAGCATGTTTTTGCCTTTAGTTTGGTTTCTGAGAATTATTGCTCCAAATATGTGGGCTAGACTAGAAAGACTGCCATTTGTATAGGAACCTATTGCTTCCCTCCAGCTTTTAAAGAATAACCTGTTGAAAATATACTGGGTTTTCTTTTGCCTTGCACCCTGAGTGCTTAATCATGGAGGAAGTTCAGTTTTTATTGGCCAGCTTCGTGTAGGAGATATGTTGGTACGACAGAGGGAGAAGGGTTAGTAGAAAAGGGACAGATTTTACAGCACTTTAAGAGAACTGAGACAGTGATTCTCAGATACTTCCACTGGTAGGTTCATTTCCAGCTTCACCAGCTCAGGTTGTTAAAAGTCTTGCTTCTGCAGCTGAACCCCCCTCAGTTTTCTGACCTGCCCTTCTACTCTCCCCCTATCTCAGTCTCATATGATCCTGATACCTGGTGAGGGAACTTCTGGCCTACAGGCTGTTTAAGTTCTGCTATGTCTAACTGGGGTGAGCCAAGGCACATGGGCCAGGCAGGAGCCACACCACTCTTCAACCTGGTCTGCATTTTGAGCAGTCTTGGAGTAGCATACTGAGGGCAAGGCACAGCATACGCAGCTTTTGCACATCTACACGTCATATGGCTTCAAGCCTGCAGCAGCAGCAAAGAAGCTTAAAGAAACCTTTCTGGGTTTGGGTCCCTTCTTAAGGATGCCAATGTAGGTGCCACTGCGTTCCATGGGAGGTGATCTTTTCAGCACAGGGAGATTCCTCAGGAGACTGACTGCAGTGATTCTTGCCAACAGGTCCATTTTTCATTCACATACTCACTAACATTTTATCACATACATGCACATATCATATTTCACTGGCTTAAATAATTTTTACCTTTTTCACCATTTGGCATTAATGTAGAATGTATACCCTCTGAAATCCCCACAGAGCTGGAAGAAAATCTTTAGCCGGATAGCAAACTCTGTGGGTAGCAGACAAGCAGTTACAGTGCAAAGGAGGTTTCTGGAAGGCTGCCAGCAAAATAGCACTGAGGCTTCTTCCTGTGCATGTGCTTAGATTTGCTTCCCACAAGGCAGTACAAGCAGTGGTGGAGTGGGCTGGATTAAGAATGAGCAACAGTGAGTCACTAATCATTGTCAATTCACTGATAATCACCAGAGCACCACTCCACAATGACAACCTGGCACTGCCATTGATGTCTTGCTGTTGATGAGGGGATCCTTCACAGGATTGCAGGCAGCTTTACTCCAAAAGTCAGGTAGCTGCATAGTAAGATTTAAAAAAAAAAGAAAAAAAAAAAAAAAGAAAAAGGCTTGCGCTTTTTCTAGCCAAATACAATTCAATTATAATGAGTTCACTTTGTGTGCCATTGCTAAAGGAAGGAACAGTCTGTAATGTGACAGACAAATGCTGTATCCACTACTTAACAGCTCAAGATTTCTGGTTAGACAGTCTTCCCTTCTAATTTTTGTTGTTGTTGTTGTTTACTTTGGCTTTAAAATAAGTGCATGATGAACATAACATACCCCAATTAAGCACTTTTTAACTGCCCCACAAAAAATTTACCTCTCTTTTCAAACCAGTTTCCTGGGATCCTAGCCTTTATCCACCCTGAATTTAGTATAAACTCTAGTCTCTCTGATGTCATCTACTAAACAGTGTCAGGCTGGGTCAATGCTTTAGTGAGAAACTTCCAAGAAAAATCTAAGAGCTGCAGTGACTCATTCTCTTCCCTCTGACTCAGTACTAAATTGCTCTCCCAAGATGCTCTCCTGGAGGTGTTATCTTTCAGATGAAATATAAAACTCAGGTCCTGGCCACATACAGGAATTTTTTAAACAAGGGGAGGAGATGTATGCTGCTTTTTGCTGTATACCCCCCCAGACCCCGAATGGATATTCCCTCAGAAAGTGGCTGGAACAGATAAGACATTATCACTCCCACCTCAGATGTTTGTTCCCACCCCCCGTCAGAGGGTTAGCAGAGAGAGGAATAGCACCAATGGTCCTTAATCTGCTTCAGCCAGAGCCAGTTATAAAAAACAGGAGTAGATGGGTATTAGCTATCCCAGCTGACTTTGGCCAAGTCAGATAGGGAGAGTACTCACAATTCCTCCCACCAAGGGAGCCGAGGGCAGGATGACCCCCAATACACCTGAGCACTGATAACTGTGCACAATAGTGATGTGAGAGAGATGTGGAGAGGAATGTCACTCTGGAGTCTCCTGGTTGCATCCCAGAAGAGAGTATCCACTATTTTTATTTGTTTGTGATATTATGTCACACCGTTCACGTAATTTCTTTCCACAGGCAACCTGAGTGAGGAGTTGCCTGATCAGCTAAATCATAATAACTAAATAGATCTCATTTTTGCCTTCTCAGCCCATCTGCCTTTCTTCCTTACCATTTCCAATTTGCTTTTCACCTTTTCATCTACTAAGCCCTCATAAAGTGTTTTGCTACAAGCCTAAGGCTTCCAGACCAGACCTAATGAGACGGATCACAGAACATCAATGAGCTGGAGTTCAGTGAAGCTTCCATTTCATGTTCCCAGATCTTTTCCTTAAAAAAAAACAAGCAACCTTTTCTCCTCCACCATCCCAGAGAAATTCAATAAACCTCCGGCCTTCAGAGTTATGGAAAAAAAACTCACGGTCATTTTAGAAGTCAACTGATACCTTTAATTGCTGCTAATAGGCTGAAAAAAAACACCCTGGAAATGGAATGAACTACTCAAGCCATGACAATAGGTGGTGATGATAATGTTGACTTTTCAACCTTTGTTAGCTAATCATTGTACATCACTGCATGTGGGAAGAAAGAAAAACCACACAGATGTGCACAATCTCTAGTACCTCCCAGAACCTTTTCTTCTTGGGCAAGCATTACGATTCCTTTATCTCCTTAAAATTTTACCCAGAGCAGCAATACAAGAGGAGAGCCCGGTTCATAGGGGCTGCAGCATTCTAGAGGAGAGAACAATACCGATGAGTCCCCTTCCTCATCAATACCTCAGGGATCAGTCTCTGCCCCACTGAGAAGAAGCCAGAATACCTATTCACCCTGCTGTGTGAAGCAGAGTTTGGCAGGGTAACCTTGTCATTTGCACCTCACCCAGTTCAAGCTCAGTACCTATGGATGCTGCCTTTCTGCAGTGAGTAATGAAGACTGTGTACTGTACATGATGATTCATTCCTTAAGTCTGTCCGCAGCTTTGAAATCTTTCATTAACTATGTGATATGCATTCAATAGATTAGCTAAATGATGTAAATATTATGTAATTAATCAACAGAGTGCAGGATACCTCATCTGACATTTAGTTGGGAGCATTTAGGTGCTTGCATTTTATGGTCTTTCACAGGCAACCCAAAGCAAATATTCACTAAGTGAATAAAATATCTTGCCTAATTAAAACAGCTCTGATAAAACTCCTAATGTATCACGTTGCATCAGTTTGATGTCAAACACAAGGCTAATGCAATGTAATGGTATGCCTCAGAACACTGTAGATACAATTAATTATTCTGCATCCAATGCAAAGTAATAGGAATACGTTCAGATAAATACAGCTATACTGTGTGGGTAGGCAGAGCCTTTTTCCAGCTCTGCATTAAAGCAAGCTACTAGCAACTTCACTGGTCTCCAAGGAACCTGGGGAATAAGTGTTTCTCTCATCTATCTCCAGTTTTTCTAAGTAAAATTTTATGAATAATGGCCTTTTAGGTTTGGTGAAAAAGATTGGTTCAGACTGGTTCAGAAACCAAATATGTTGTTTTCATTTTTGTTTGGGAAATCTCATTTCTTTGGGAAAAATCTTTAAAATAAATTAATCACAAAACAAAAAACCTCTTCAGACTAGAAAGGTGGTATATATAATTCTTTAAATATGGAAACAAATATTTTGGACCTTTCCATCTCCTCTGAGACTATTCTGTGAATTTGATCCATCATTTAATTCCCATCAAAATTACCATAGTGGTTTTTGTGTCACAGACACACAAAATAGTAATAATTCCTCTCCTGCATCGGTTTTGTGTGGTCTACCACTACCTCAAAAAAAAGGATATAATCCTTAATGTTCATCATCATATTAGGTTCAGGCATCTTTGAGAGAGAGAGAACCATGAAGGATTTACTCTTCACAAAGAGCAAGTGGCAGTCAGGAATTAACGGTTCCCATAACCCCCGAGCCACGTCCCACCTCCTGAGATTAGTTATTTAAATGACAGGAAGGCCTGTAAATAGAATTAAGTTTCTAAAGGGAAGCAAATTCCTTCACAATATTTCATCCCCTTCATTACTAAGGGAGGCAGACGCCTGCCTGTGCTATCTTGTACCAATTACCACTTATCACAGTCTTTCAAATAACTGGCAAATAAAAACTGCAGCTGGACAGATGAATGAGGAAAGAGGACTTATCCCTGAGAACACCTGGTCTGGAAGCATATCTCTTTTTCTTCTCAAGCCAAAGCTAGCTCATGTCAGAGACACCAGAAGCAGCAATCAGCAGAGGTGTCAGGAAGGCCACGGGCTCAGAGCATTGCATTCCCTATGCCAGAGGGCTGGAGACCAGGCTGCCTGCTGCTGCCAAGGGAGGTGTCAGAGCATGTAGTGTGGCAACAACAGCTGAGAGGAGTGAGATGGTGGGACCACTAAGCCCAATCCTCTAGATTTTCCATCCTTGCCCTGTTCCTTCTTGTGCTGCAGACCCTGGTCTGACTATCCCTCCCATTCACAGCAATTTTCAATTTTGCCTCAACTCAGAAGCTATGACCCACCTCTGGTCCAAGTGTGGGATACACAGAAGGAGCAATGGGTGCATGTTGAGTGAAGCCTTTCAGAAGATGCATTTTCTTTACTCCTTATAGACGCAACACCAAGAAAAGGACTCAGTTGACCAAATGCAAATATCTATACTGTGAACTTCCGCATCTAAGCTTGTAGTCTAGATGGCCTTTAGAGTCAAGAGGGAGAAACAGGCACTTGCAGGGTGTAATCTATCTCAACTGAAAGGAAATGGCTAAAATAGGGCAGTTCTTTCCATTGACTATAAAAGGAGTAGCATGACTTGCTCAAAGGAGATATCTACAGTGTGGGTGTTTATAGTTAGGTGAGATGTCTCATATCTCCATCTAATAAAAGAAGATAGCAGTTACATTGATTTCAGTTGTAAAAGTTATCCACGCTTACAGTTGCTTTCCATGTAAGTGACTACACTAGCATTTCTAAATGTTTGGGGGGTTTTTTATGATATTGCCCAGGCCAAAGCTTTCCACAAACAATTTGCAGTCAGGAGAACAGCAGTGCAACCGCTGGCATAAACAAGAAACTTTGCCATCAAACAATCAAAATCTTCTCTGGCATCTCACCACCCATATAAAATCCCAACAAAATTGATGTTACTGTATGGAAGTAGCATCCCATATAAAGACAGAAAAGTGGATGCTAACAAGAAAGAAACAAAACAAAACAAAAAACAGAAAAATGAACTGCTTTGTCTCCAGAAAGTTACTTTGTAAATTTGCAGGATTATGTTTTTTAATTATTCCTTAATGTGATATGTTATTTTAAACATTAATCTAATTGCTTGATATGTTTGTTTTACCATTTATGTCATCAGTACTGCAAGGGCACAACTTGTAACATTAGAATAACTCTTTTTGCTCAGTTTCATGATTCTATTTTAGCTGTTGTTAAACAGGTACATTTTGTAAGGAAAAGAAGTGGCTGATAGACTGCAGAAGGCAATGAAATAGCAGATTGTGCTGAAGTATTATTCATAATGAGTATTCTGGTCTCTCTTTGCTTTGTTTGTATTGGTACAAGCTAGGAAAGACAATCTCTCATTAAAAACAGGCACATCTTTACAATACTGCACTAAATTGAAATGCCTTTCTTATTATGGTAATGCTTGAGGACAAACCAAGATTGGGTCTCCATTATTTGTATAGCACTTAGCTAAAAACAGTGCTCGGAGTTTACAGTCCAAGTAGCAATACAAAGGAGAGGAAAAGCATGCAGTATGTAAGCAGAGTTAGCAGCAGTAGCAAACATCAGGTGGGGTGGTTTTTTTTCTTTTTTTCTTTTTTTCTTTTTTTTCTTTTTTTTTCTTTTTTTTTTTTAGTGTGGTAATGATAAACAAAAAGAAAATATGTTCAAGAACTGAAGGAAAGAGACCAAGGAGATACGGCAGGTCAAGAAGGGAAAAGTGAGGTAAGGACAGCGAAGGCAAGAGCAGGGGAAGTTTGGATCATACCATCATTCAGCACAGGGCACAGCAGGACAAGGTCTCAGAAAGTCTTTAGCTTCCTTCTTCAATTGCTCCTAGAGCATGTTGTTGGTATCTATAGTCATCTGCCTCCATATTTCCATCAGAGGCTTTAGTGGAGGGACGACGTTGGGAAGGCACTCCCTGGGACCCTAATGCCCCTGATGTTGAAGTGAGAGATGGACTTGAACTGGGTGACACTTTAACCCTTCCACATCTAATGGAGTGGTTGCTGCTTTAATTGCTTCTCAGCAACTCCAGCAGGTTAAACATACGTATTTAACCAGGTGCCTGTTGGCAGGTTTGAGTACTTTAGCAAGCATAAATTAGCATAGCCTTACTGACATTAACAAGATGGGACTGATTCACAGTCACTAAGGAGCTTTGTATCCAAGTAGTCAGTAACACTCCTGAACCTTTCCATAGAAAAAGAAAGCTTCTCTGCAGGAACTCCTTCGGACAGCATTTGACAGGAAAGAATTGCTTTGAATGTTAACAGGTCTAGTTTGCGTTCAGAGCTGCAGGAAGGAGTGATTAAGCAAGTAGATGTATAGCATTTTTTCTATCCTTGATGTTTTATTGGGTCACTTTGTATGCAAGATGTAGGTGACGGGGTTACAATGTCCTCATTGCCATGCTGGTTTGAATTAATGAGATTTCAACTTTTATCTGAGCATATGGCTCTTTTTTCCTAATTTTTGCAAACACTCTAAAAACAATAGCAATTTCTCCCTCCATTTACCCTCTCACCTTACTTTTAGCACAGAGAAGAGCTGCAGCATCTCTCCACCTGCATGCTTATTCCAACAGATGAAGTGTAATAACAGGCCTATTGCACAGCAAAATTACTATTGCTAGAATAGATGCAATGCTTTCAGAAACATTGAATGGCGAGCCTCAAAGAGCAGCTAGCCACTTATAGGTACAATATGAGTGGAGCTTGTCCCCATGCTAATCTGCAATAGCTGCCCAACATGGACCATGCGGTAATGTCTCTGGGAGGAGGTGAACACTATCAGACAAGGATTCCATTCTTGGTTTTTGCACAGGTATGAAGGTGTCTTAACTCTGCATTAGGATAAAAACAAAGGAAGAATAAGGCTTTCTGGTTTTAGGGATAAGACTGTTAATTTATGGATTGCATTAACACTGGTGGACAACATGTGCCAGTAAATAATGATCTCTGTTCTTCCACAGCAGAAAAAACAAATATTCAGAGCAGTCCCATACAGATATTATATTGCATAAACAAACGTGGTAACTTACTAAAAAAAGACACTTCATCCATTACTGTTGGTACTACACAGAAAAAATCGACATGTAGAGACATTAAAGATTAAAACCTCGAACACTCAATGAGTCAGAAGGCAGAATAATGATCCCTGAGAGCGGATAGCAGGAGAGAGAGAGGCTAGGGGAGCACACAGCATGTGTTTTCCTACACGCCCTGGGAGTCTGTGTGCCACTCAGTAGTTTGCAGGTCCCAGAGATAAGCTAAGGCCTGGCAGCATTAGAATCTGTGTCATTGCTATTTATTTGACAGTCACAGCAGTTTCCTCTCTCTCTGTAAATTGGCAGTTAGCATCTAAAAAACTCTTGACCACTGAGCCTGAGTGTCTTTATGAATCCGAAGAGACAGAAACAGGATTGTCATTGACAGACTCTGGTTCCTCTTTATTCATTCACGGGAGTCACTGGGTTCCCATGCTTGTGGAAAAGAGAGATTAGTGTTAAGGTTATGGTGACCACTGAGTATGTCAGAGCCCACCTTGCACCTCTGCGCTGCCAGTTATCAGCCTAGCCCTTAGTCATTTGTCACTTTTATCACAGCAGACATGAGTTCCTCTCACTTTGGAGTTCATTCAAGTTATCTAAGGGTGCTCAGTGCTATGGATGTACATGTGCCTCTCGGTCTCACATTGCTCCAGCTTTATCTCTGGTACTTGCAGACACATTCTATATGTGAGCGCAAAACGGGTCAGAGCAGCCCCGCAACTGAAGCACCGAATTCAGCGTTTCACACATACCTCAAGTACATCGCTGCTTAGAGGTCTTGGCAGCCAGCCTGCTCCTTCCATGTCAGTCACACGTCACACAGCTGCCTACGCTGCTGACACCTACCATTCAGAAGTTGTCTTGTCTCACTTGTGTGAGCTTGGCCAGTCTCTGCAGAGTCTTAGCCAAAAGTACTGCTTGAGAAAATGCATTCATGTTAATAGGAAATTCATGCAGGAAGAAGTGAAATTCCTCTGCCGGGCCTTCATCATTAAACAGATTCTACATAAACACAACGTTTCACGGCCTGTAACAAAATAGATGCATAAGCATTTTGTTTTGTGGTCAGTAGCCTACAGCAATGTTGGAAAGCTCGATCGGTTCACTGGATGGCTTTGCAAAACACTCCCCTATTGATTTACTCACAAAAAAGAGAGTTTCCTTTCAACACATGTCCCTTTACCCTTGCCACTTTTTCAGTCATGCTGAGCATTTTTTTTATATATATATATATAAAAATATAATTTCTTGCTTCCTACATTTAGAATAAATCATTTGTGTATGCTTGCATTTCATAAAGGACATTTTTGCATATTTTAGGACACTTCTGCAGTTAAGACTCCTGAACCATATAGAATTTATTACCAGGGAGCTGCAATTGGTCAGTCAGTACTCACTCAACTGCATCTAGTATGCAATGTGTTTGTGTTTTCTTGCTTCAGTCATTGCATTATTTGAAATTTTTACAGCCCACATTAGTCAAACAAAACTGTGTACCCATAGAGTTTGAAATTAGAAGGGGGGCTTGTATTTAAGACTGCCATTACTTTTATCTCATTGGCATAAACAACAGAAACTTCTTATCTCTATATATCAATGTTCTTGAAATACAGTAGACTGATAACATTATACAGCCACAGCAAACTGGCAAGTAGCAATAGAGGATGAGACTGACAGTTTATATCAGCCCACAACATTTTGCTTCATTAGAGGATCCTTGACTCCACAGTCTTGAGTGATATATGTTGAAGAATCAGTTTGTCCATCCGCTCATCACTTTTTTTTATGTGTTCTTTAAGGGGAAAATAGCTTTCAGTGACCTGAAACATTATAAGGAGAGTTCTCAGCTGTCACTGTGCTAAGAGCAAAGGGAAAATACTTATCTCCCAGGGTATCAAGGTGCAGTGTGATTACAGTTCAGACAATTCCATGACATTATCAGCAATGATGCCTCTTAATCTAGTAGGCCTAAGTCTTTCCCATGTGAAGTGATCTACCCCAGTGAAGTGTCAATCTGTGATCTTCCCTACCCGCCACATCCACCTTGTCAGGCAGAGTGGTAGAGCTCCCTATATTCCAGATGAGAACCCGGGAAGCAGTTTTCCATTACCTCTTTCACTACAAAAAAATTCTAGCACCACATGGTTAGACCTTGACCATTTGCTAGTACAAGTGCTTGATGCCTCTGCATGAAGTCCGGTATAGGATACAGGCTAAAATTTCAGAAAGGTGCCTAGACTATAATAAAATGTCTAAAAACTGCTTTACTGACAGCTTTCAGTGTCCCAGGTTGTCATTTAGTCCCAGTAAAGACTAGGAAATACCTTGTTGCCAAAGCCAAGTTTGATTTGTGCATCCATTCTACAGCAGTGCCTATCAGTTTTTGGAACAAGCTGCACAGCATTGCAAACCTACAAAGCCAGCAAAGATCACTCAGCTCATGCAGGAAGAAAAGCATGGTTTAGAAAGGACCTTAGTCTGGATAAAGTCTAGGTGAGCTTGTAACCCTCCATACCCACCATCATCCTTAATGCTTGGCTTATCTTTTGACTTGATTACAAATGGATCCGTTATCTACAGTTTTTAGCTCCCAGACTGACTGTCAGGGATTACAGTTTTGGTTTGCAGACATTGAGGCAAAGGCTATATTAATCATCTTGGCTTTCAAAGTGTGTGCTTTATCAGAACCATAGTTTGACTGGCTGATTTCAATATTTTCATCACATGCAGCTCATAAAAATAAGGTTCCCAAGATTTCACTTCACATCCCTGGATTTCTTCAGCAGGCTGCTAGTGGCCCAAAATCCAAGCCTATTTTGCATAAATTGGAGTAGACTGAAGATACCTTTCATTCCATTAAAATGACAGAAGACGTGTTTCTAAATCCAGCAGATGGTCTTGAAAATTTCAGACATCCATCCTTGACTACAGGTCTCATGAATGTTATGGGCAGCAACAGGTACTAAGAGCATTGGTCCAGCATTGGTCTCACCTTGGAAGGAGAAGTGAAGCGGTTTGTAGACCTTCATGGGCAGCCTTTGGACCATCCCTCATGAAAGTATACCAACTAACGCTACTTAATATTCAGATGGTATAAGAAAATTCTTCCAAACACTCCATGCAGATTAAATGCCTCCTTCTTTTTAGATGTATTTTAGCTTTCTTTATGGGACAAGACCTCGAAAGGTAATGAATCCCTCGTCAGTCTGGATCAGCACAGATATTGAAATCCTGGGATGTCATTCAATAGCTGTAGCATTAAAGATATTGCATTCCATATCTATAGAAAAGGGTAATCACACAGACCTCTTTTGTAAAATGCTTTGAGGACAACTTTATATAAGTATCAGGTATTATGTTTTTAGTAATAGACAACTTGTATAACAGGTAACTGTGTTAAACAAAAGAAACAAAATAAATCATTCTTTTCATTAAACCACCTTACTGAAAAACTTGGCAAACCACATTTTATTAATATGACTATAAGAAATCCATAATTTGACAATTTTTGACTGCAAAAATAATTGTTTTACTGATTTCAGCCATCTCAAAAAGCACAGGGCTATTTAAATCATCTAATCATCATGTCATACTTTTCAACTGAAGCATTAGTATCTTGATCAAGGGTTCAAATGCAGCTGAGACTTCAGCCTTATTTAATCTGACTCCCTGCTGACATTGAATGGAAACATGTAAATCTTATTAGGCTTACAGTGATTTCCTTCAATCGTGAATTTAATAAGCAGGTTGGTTTTTTTCATGGTGCCAAAATCTGTAAAGTTCCAAAAGCTAAATAGCTTTCTATTAAGTAAACAGAAAGTCAGTATGAAGGAGTATTAAAGTACATTATACAACACCAAGACTAGAACTTGAGGGATCATTTGCAAAACCCTGAACCCGTTATGAAGTTCACTTTTTTGAAGGGAAATACTCATGTGTTGACAATAAACTCCTTTTACCGTAACAGGAAAGACATGAATTTTTTATTAACTGTGCAAAGTTAGTTTAAGATTAGATTGTAGTCCAACCTATACAATTGTGTGCGCCATTAGGAGAACAGACACACAGATGTTATGTAGCCATCTATGGTGCAGGAAATAGCAGAAAAGGTTGTGCATTCAGTGATCCCGATTCACTCCAGTATAGTGTGAGATGCGTTCTCCCTTAGCTCTTGGCCCCTATTATCCATGTCTGCATAACTTAGGACGCCTTGTAGAGATGCAAGAAGATGCTGGCTCCACTGAAGCTGAAATTTCCTATGGAAAACCAAAGCCAGCCTTCCTACAAGCACAGCAGTGAGGAGATAGAGAAATTACATTTAATATTTTTTCCCCTTTAACCTCAGCAGAGAGTTGCTATGCATGTATCTGTGACCACTATACCAGGTGACAAAAGAGACTGATGCCTTTCTACTGCTTGATCTGCTACTATCAAAGGTTCTGCATTGGGACTTTTAACTGGAGCAGCACAGGTTAAAGTTAACCTAAAAATCCTTACAATTTATCACTAGAGGGCTCATTTAATCTGCAGGTACAACTTCATAAGCCCCACCGAAAGCAGATGAAGTGATATGTGTGTACCCCAGAGGAAAGCTGGATCCTTAGCTAAATACTGCTTTTATTTTCCAGAAGAGCAGACCTACTGACAGCCACAAGGAACAAATCCTTCAAAGTTCATGACCTCAGAAAAAATGCCCTAGTCTGATAGATTTACCATTAAAACTTCTGACCCATTTGAATGGATGCTTTAGCTGAAGTTTTATCAAATCTGATATAAGATGTTCTGTGCAGTTTTCTTCATCATGAGTTGCTGGAGCCACTGTGGATCTAAGTGGGTGAATGCTATGATGTCTAGTCATACTAGAAGATGTCTTCCATATCCTGGGCTGCATAAAAAGGAGCATGGCCAGCAGGTTGAGGGAGGTGATTCTGCCCCTCTACGCCACTCTGGTGAGACCCCACCTGGAGTACTGCATCCAGCTCTGGAGCCCTCAGCATGGGAAAGACATGGACCTGTTGGAGCAGATCCAGAAGAGGGCCACTTCGGGGAGACCTTATTGCAGCCTGTCAGTACTTAAAGGGGGCTTATAAGAAAGATGGGGACAGACTTTTTAGCGGGGCCTGTAGCAATAGGACAGGGGGTAGTGATTTTAAACGAAAAGAGGGTAGATTCAGACTAGGTATAAGGAAGAAATTTTTTATGCTGAAGGTGGTGAAGCACTGGAACAGGTTGTCCAGAGAGGTGATGGATGCCCCATCCCTGGAAACATTCCAGGACAGACTGGACAGGGCTCTAAGCAACCTGATCTAGTTGAAGATGTCCCTGCTCATTGCAGGGACTAGATGACCTTTAAAGGTCCCTTCCAACCCAAACTATTCTATGATTCTGTGATTCTATGACTTGGAAACCATGAATTTCTTGTACTGCCATACGCCATATCCTGTATTCTTCGGACATTCACATGTAAATCTCTAATAAGGTACCTGTCTATCCTTTTGCAAGAAGTGCTAAAGAAGACATTGGACAAATATAGGAGATGGTGTACAGCTTGCAAAGATAGACCAGAACCTGTTAAAGCTATTTGAGCAACAAGTTTGTATTCTCACAGAGAGAAACACAGCAAGTGCTGTGAGGACCCAAGAGACAGGAATGTAAAGAGGTAGATCCAGCCAAAACTTCTGAATTTTTCCTATCAAATATCTTAGAAGATATTTTCATTAGCAAATATAAGTGAAAATAGTCCTGTTATTAACAAAGCACTGCATAAAAAACCTGATAATCTTAAGTGAGAAGACAGATTTGTGAGTGATAAAAGCCTTGAATTCAATAAAGAGTGCATTAGACACATTTAAAATGACTGCATATATTTCATTGGAACATGATTTATGAAACCTTGCAGACACTTAAGTGTATATAAAAGTATGACTCCATTGTTAAAATGGGGGTACATGCTTTTGATGATCCGTGAAGTTACTATTATTTTTAATGGCATTTTCAGTGAGGGGAAGGGGCACACATGGCAGAAGCTATCTACAAGTGTAGGAAGGATCTGATGAAAAATGTTAGCTGAAAAAAATCAATGGATTTTTTTAAATGTCAAAACATTTTTATAATTTTCTTTTTAGAAAGGCCAAAATCTTTGCTTTCTATGCTTTCAATATAAAAAAAAAATGTTCGTAGTAGATTAAAATAAGGAAGAAAGGGTTAAAAGTCTTAAATAGCCCACAACCAAATAATATTTTATTCCAGATTAAGCTTTTTTTTGACTGATGTGAAAATGAAACCGCATGGGATTTCCTTTTTCATTTTGCAGAAATCCTCTCTTCTCATGCAAAATTTGTTTTGACTTGAACTGGCCTAATTTTTTCAATGTTGGGGGTTCAACGACTATATTTATTCATGACAGTAAGCCATATCACAACATCGGCATTACACAACAACAATAAGTGAGTAGTAAATTCAATATCTTTGAGAGTCTAAAGATTTAAGGAACTATATATTCTGCTCGTTCTTTTCTACTGAATGTTTTCCATGGACTGGAGAGATTTATTTATTGTTTTATTTACTGTTTTATAACATAAATGAGAAATAGGTAGCTCAAACACTTCTTCAGACTCCTTTTTAAAACATATATGTATTAGCTTTCATGATATGCTAAACCCACTGCAATAATCCAGAAATAGTTGAATGCTATTCCAAGATACTCATAATCTAACAGCCAAGAAGACAGAGAGAAGGAAGAGGAAAAGAAATGCTGCTTTAAAAGGAAATTTAGTGTACATATTAAAAGTGAATATGAATATCTCAACATCTAGTGTCAGTGAACAGGTATCACTGAACACATAGACATCAAAGAACTATGGAAAACTGTCCTCAAGTCAGAGAAAAGAAAAAAAAAAAAGAAAAATCTCATTTATTTTTCTGCTGTGAGGATTACGTGAGTTGTGCTGTTAGAGAGCTACAACCAGACTCAGGCCCACAGCTCCTCTGACACAGTACAGTTTGACAGACTGAGGGAAAAAAGAGTAGCCAGTGACTTAAAAGGGAGATGTGACTGGGAACATGAGCAGATACAATGCCTCAGTGATTCACACTTATACCATATGCACATACACACACACACAGTGTGTAAGTCTAAGGCCAGATCGAACTGCAGCAGCCGTGTGCATACCATCAGTCACCACACCATTTTATTCCCAAGGCATTTCACAAACTGTGCCCATCAGATCTGTGTGGGTAGTCCATGTGGAGGAGGTTCTTTTTCTTCCTAGTTATTGGTATGGCAACAGTTAGATACATCTTGGTTGCATTCAGAAAATGATAGAAATTCTTTGGCTGGATCACAAACAGGCAAAAAAATGTGACAAATGTTAAAAAGTGTTTTTATCAGACCGTCTTTAATTGGATAATAGCCTACTGCATTATGGCAGGGAACTATGTTTTTTTCTTCCTAAATGAGTTTAACTGCTTGTTGAATAGTGTCACCCCTGTGATAGAAAAAGAAATGTCAACCACGTACTGTCTTTAGAGCTCCTATTTGATAGATGATGTTTACTTCGTATAGATAGTTTCTTTCTAGGGTTTACAGAAAAAAGAAAATTAGATAACTTCTCCCCTTTGGACTTTGGCATCTCTCAGAAACCATGGAATAGAGCATCCAAGTAAAGTAAAACCTGAGCTTCAGTTTCCTCCTCTCCTCAAGCAGTGCTGATGAATTGGGGCAGATCCAAGTGTTCCAATGGTATAAGAGGCTGAGCACTTTTTGTAGGCCAGCAGAAACATAAAAATCCTCACAGAATCATAGCAGATGTATGGTTTAGTCGTAAGGTCTCAGAAAGAAGTGCATTGTGTACCTCATTTCCTGCAGATCCCATGTTTCTTAAAGATCTCTGCTCAAGCAGTCTTTTGACCATCCCAGTCTGAGACAACAAATTGAAACACAGTCATCACCTGTGATGGGACTGAAACAAAACATCCATGAACTCTGTGGAGGGTTGGGTCCAGGTATAAATGCTACCGCTGAGAGCCAGCTACACTAATTATTGCCCACCCGTACACTGATAGGCACAGAGCTGTAAACTGTGAAGCTTATGCCAGGTTTCCTTCCCTTGCCCATCAGGAAACTGGGTTTATCTACTTCCATCTTAAAACACTTTGGGAAAGCTGACTGTTTTCCAGTGATTACATCCTGAATCTTGAGATATATCCAAGATGCATGGGCATGTATGTGTGTATGAGACATTTAATCTTAGTCCCACAAGCTGTTCCCAAAGTCCTTTCTTAAGAGCATGTTCTATCAACAAGGAACCGTCTTGCTCTCTGATTCATTCTGTTAAACATATGTTGGCTAATCAAACTGTTGACTTTTATGACATGATTAAGGAAGCAGTTCCTTGTTATTTATGCCTAATAGCAGTCTTTTTAGATGATACTGTAAAGTCTACCCTCAGAATGAATCAGGAAAGAATGAGGAAAATACCACATATCTTCTGCAATGAAAATTCTTGTTCTGAAACAAGCTGTTTATAGCATTATACTTCTTTTTAACTATATGGCCTCCAGAAACAAAGACAGATTTATTTTCTTCTTCAGTAACATCCAGCACTCAACCTCACTGGATATATTCCAGGCTTACTGATACTGTTCCTAGCACCACTTCTGTGCTGGAAGAGATATTTTTTAGATATTATTTCCTAGACACAATGGTGCTGATCTGCTACCACCACAGTCAAAATCATAAACAATAACATAATTAGTAGAATTCCCAAGTTTTTCTGGCTAATCTTCCCAAAATATGTGAGATGGATGTATTATTTTTAGAGATACATTTTTCAGCATATCTAGATCCTCAAAACATCAGAGACTAAAACTCAAGGTGAAAAATAATCCCATATTTCTGGGAGCCAGGCAGTGAAGTCTAGATAGGAGCCATCAGGTGAAGTAAAAGCTGTTTAGAGAATACTTTATTTCTTACAGAACACTTGATCATCTCTAGTTATAATAATAATTGAACTGGTCATCTGCAATGTTCTTCAGGCATGGTTTACATAGTATTTGCTGAGTAGATCATTGTTCATAAAAGATGACAGAGAGGGTGGTTGTGAAGGTCTTGTGGTGAACAAAAGAAGTTATTTACTGAGTGGAGTGGAAATCAGAGAGGTGATTCCTCAGATATGATTTTTCAGATTGTTAGATCCTTGACTACACATGCTAACACATATAATTTCATGAGATAAGAAAAATCAATTAGACAGAAGGGCACTGATCATGCAGGATGATGTCCTTTTGGGAATGTAAAGTGTTGGTGAGGTGTTTACATCCTTCTCACATGGAAAAATTGTCCCCAGTTCTCATGGACTTCAGTGACAGATCTGAGGAAGGTTTCTGAAGTGATTCAAAAAAAGATGGATTCTGAAGTACTTGTGTGTGTAACCCAGTCAAAGGAAAATCTAAAACAGCTTCACATGTGTAATGTTGCTTATAAAGGTACTCTGAGGAGCTCTACCTCTGATAATGACATCGTTTTCTCCTGAGCTGTTTGAAAACAGCTTGGGAGACCAGACAGGTAACTGTAACTGATATACATATATTCATAAATATTTCTTCCTTATTTCTATTGAAAATCTTCACTGATTGGTGTCTTGTAGACCTGGTTGGGAAACAAAATTTTGTTCCATGGGAAATTAGTTTCTGCTTCAAAGCAGAATGAAAAATTGGAGCATCAAAAAAATAGGACAAAAATCTTTGGGAAGTTTCAGAATAAAATTGTCAAAGTAAAAAATTACCACACCTGTGATTGGAATAAAACTTCCTGTGTAACTCAATCTGTTTCTTTTTTTATTTTTAATTCAAATAATTACTTGAAACTGAAAAGTATCTTTGTTTCAAACTGTCACCTTGAAATATGGGGGGCTTTCTTTTGATCACCCCAATTGTAAAAAAAAAAAAAAAAAATAGCATTGAAATTGACATTTTCCCACAGAAAGTTCTTATTTCAGCAAAACCACATTTTCCAAGAGGAAAATTTTTCATGTAAAAATATTTCAACCTGCTTTACTTACTTGCCAGGAAATATGAAGCTGTCTATAACCAGCATCTTACTAAAATTTTTCCAACATGAAAGTTGTTATAATTTTGCAGTTGAAACTTTTAAAATGTTCTGTTGACGAAGAGAATTTGGCCATGAAACAGAACAGTGCCTATTATAGCACCAACGCACAGAAGTCAGTTAGCACACTTCCTGGCTATCACATGTTCAATTACAGTGGCAAATTCTAAACATGGGTCAAACACAAATAAACCCAGGAGTTTAAATTTCTGCTTCTTTAAACATTCCGGATGTAGAAGTTTTCCATTTACTTCACCTCAGTCAACTGAGTTCAATGTGGTGGGATAATTAATCCCCTCAAGTGTTCTGCAAATATTTCAGTCTAGATATACCTTTACCTCTTTGTGAATGTTGATATACTTTCTAACAAAGGTATAAGAACAAAGTGATTTAAATCCAGTTGACAGGTTAGAATCAATACAAAATTTTACCAAAAAGTCAAGTAAAAAGACTGTAAAAAAGCAGAATATAAATTACACGCTTTAGAAATGTTTGTTGTTACTACAACGTACAATGCTACATGAACAAGAATTTTATACAGACTTATTTGCAATAATTTTCTGGGCACTTATTCTAACCAAGCACAAACTGATGCTTTGGGATAGCTCAGTGTTTTGTTATCCACACTGAGAAGTTTTACAGATGTTAGTTTTCCATAAAGTGATGAAGATCTACCCTCAAAAAAACAGGTCTATTTAAGGATCTGAAATTAGTCACCTCAAAACTATAAACAGCATCATTCTTCCATTTTTAAAGTCTTGTTGCTTCTTTAATACTTTAGCTCCATATAGCTGACTGACTAATAATGGTACAAAAGCTTAATTTTTAAAAAATAAGCTAGTATTGGAAATTTTAAATTCTGAATTAAACATTCCAATAATTACTTAGGTACACTGAAATCCGTTAGCCTACTTTGTATCAAGGTTTATAATTCCACCACTACACAGAAGCATATGAATATCTTCATTTGCACATACACACATTTATAAACAATTCTGCCAGTATGAATTCCAAATCCAGCACTTATGATACCAGTACAGGAAAGAAATACATATTTCAAAACCAAACTGACATTTCTGGATGGAAGCTCAAGTGTCTTCTACATAGAAAAACCTGCCTTTATGCCATATTTCATGTTAACATACAAAGTTAAACAAGGCCATTTCTCATAGTCCTTTAACACATTTCTTGCAGTCAGAGCATAATTATATGGGTAAGTCAGTCAATCATATTCCTGGGAACAATAAGTGTGATGAAGTGAGGTCCTGCTTTGGAAGACATCTTAAAACAAGAATCCTATGCAGGATAGGATATGAGGAATCCTTTTTGTCTCCAACATACTGAGATTTCTCACTCTGAACCAATTCTTCCCACACAGCTACCTAAATTCTCTTTCTTCTGTGAAGTCATTAGACTAACCTTTACCACACGAATAGAGGAAGGGGTGATCTTTGTTTGACAGCAGTAATAAGCACAGACCTTTAATTTCAATTATTTGGAGAAAACCATAGAAATCGAGGCATGAAGTGACATTAGTCTAGATGATATCAAGGTCAGTTAGTACCAAAAGCATTCAATTTCTGCTTTCATAAAATTAAGAACCTCACCAGGAAAAGGCTGGAAAAGCAATAGCAATGGAGTAAGGCATACTGGGGGGATGCTGACTGCTTTCTCAACTGGCCTAGAAATACTTCGAGAATTAGAAGAGTCCAGACTGGACATTCAATGGCACTACAGTCGGGGCAAGTTACAGGTACAGGTAAAGGAGTAAGTTGCCCATGGTAGTAAAGCCAGGGAGCAAATGGCTATTCAAGTCCTAGAAAGCCAGGTCTGCAGCTGCTGCTGAGAAGGAAGAGTCAGAGTATGCTGGTCAGCTGTGGCTGCAACCATGAAAGGGTGGAAGAACCAGTGATTAGGAGCAGAAGGATTAGTGGCACCTTTTCCAGGCAGAACCAGACACCGGCAGAACTGACACTTTTTAACACTCCTTGTGTTAAAAAAAGCTCTCCTCTGGCATCTTGCCTTCACATGGAAGAACTGTCCAAGTTTGGAAGTTCCCATGGGACACAACTCGGGTTTTTGCACATTGCTGAAGAACTTTGAGCTATCTGTGATCGTGGTTTACACAGGAACGGACTCTTAAATCTCCTTTTTGGTCTTCCTCAATCTAGGACCACCTTGGGATTAACATCTCTGGAATAATTCAGGTTGCCCAAGGCTCCATAGGCTTTTGGCTACAGCAGATCCAGGAGGACCACTCTGCCAGTCCAGAGTGAGACGAGTCCATAAGGCTGTGGCTCAGCTTTCCTCACAACACAAATCACCAATTAAAATAGTTCTCTTAGGCAGAATCATGGGAATGAGTGCTGTAAAAGCTGTCTATTCCTGACTTAACATTGCGTGGCTGTAAGGGGAAGGGACTAGGAGTCTCTAGTAACAGGGATTTGGTTGTACTAAAAGCAGATTCCTCGTTGCCTTGCACTGCTTGAGAACCTTAGTGCGATTGGACATGAGGCCAGGGACCTGACCTTTGAGCAAGCTGGAATATCATATAATTACTGCTCTGTGTAAGTCCACTGCTTCTCTCCTCCCAGCTGTTTCACAAGCTTGGCTGACTAAGGAGCTACTTTGAGATTTAACATATTTTAAAATATGTACTGTGTCTTACACAGAAGTTGATTAACTCACTTTGACTAACTCATGTTTATATTGTCAATTTGCAAGTCCCAAGCTATCACCTATCTGCCAACCAGTCTTCTTTTTAGGGATTACACATTTGCAGTTGGAGTATAAACTAGTTTGCAAGTACTTAATAATTATTATTTTTATAATAAAAATATTTATATAAATAATGGTAAAAAATAAATCTTTAAATTGCTCAGACTTCGTTAGCTCTGAGCAGCTAACTGAATATACCAAGATAGAGCTTACCCACAACAGACAAGAATCCAAAAAAAAAGTCTACTCCAAAAAGCAAGTATGCGAGTAACTCCAAAACTTTCAGAAAAACATTCGGAAATTAACAACTCAGAAAACTAAAATTAAATTAAATCTGTATCCCTTCCTAAAAAAGTTTATTTGAAATGTCTTTTTAAATTTTTAAATGTCTTATTTAATACCCAAAGATAAAAAAGAGAAAGAAAAAAAGAAACAACATCATCTAAGTTTATTATTAAGAGTCATACAGCATCAAAATTCAGTGCATTGTCACCTCAATGAATTAAGATAAGGAATACTTTCTCTAACAACAATAGCAAAGGACCAAATAAGGTATTTGTAGTTCAGGTGTCATCATTAGTTCATCTTGATTATCAGTTAAGCACACATAGACCCCTTAGGTTCCTAACTTATCTGAGGAGCCCACATTTCTAACAAAAATATTAAATATTTATATAAATAATGGTACAAAATAAAATTGCTCAGACTTCGTTAGCTCTGAGCAGCTAACTGAATACCAAGATAGTTGAGCAAGCTGGAATATCATATAATTACTGCTCTGTGTAAGTCCACTGCTTCTCTCCTCCCAGCTGTTTCACAAGCTTGGCTGACTAAGGAGCTACTTTGAGATTTAACATATTTTAAAATATGTACTGTGTCTTACACAGAAGTTGATTAACTCACTTTGACTAACTCATGTTTATATTGTCAATTTGCAAGTCCCAAGCTATCACCTATCTGCCAACCAGTCTTCTTTTTAGGGATTACACATTTGCAGTTGGAGTATAAACTAGTTTGCAATTACTAAATAATTATTATTTTTATAATAAAAATATTTATATAAATAATGGTACAAAATAAATCTTTAAATTGCTCAGACTTCGTTAGCTCTGAGCAGCTAACTGAATATACCAAGATAGAGCTTACCCACAACAGACAAGAATCCAAAAAAAAAGTCTACTCCAAAAAGCAAGTATGCGAGTAACTCCAAAACTTTCAGAAAAACATTCGGAAATTAACAACTCAGAAAACTAAAATTAAATTAAATCTGTATCCCTTCCTAAAAAAGTTTATTTGAAATGTCTTTTTAAATTTTTAAATGTCTTATTTAATACCCAAAGATAAAAAAGAGAAAGAAAAAAAGAAACAACATCATCTAAGTTTATTATTAAGAGTCATACAGCATCAAAATTCAGTGCATTGTCACCTCAATGAATTAAGATAAGGAATACTTTCTCTAACAACAATAGCAAAGGACCAAATAAGGTATTTGTAGTTCAGGTGTCATCATTAGTTCATCTTGATTATCAGTTAAGCACACATAGACCCCTTAGGTTCCTAACTTATCTGAGGAGCCCACATTTCTAACAACTGGCTTCTTGCCATTGCATTAGTTTATGAGTCCACGTTGAAGCACGAGAAGCAAACAGGCAATGAAAAATTTTGGACCTAGTCAGGCTTAATGAATGCTGTATGTGAGTTTTTTGCAAGTCCTAGGTGAAATCAACAGTATTAAGGGCAAGAGGTGGTGGAAGGAAGCAGGCAATGCTTGAAGGAATCTATTGCTTCTGTCAGCATCCGTCATTTGCCTCCTGCTGTTATCGGCTGCTCGTAGCCTCAACATGGTTTAGAACCACTTGCCTTTTTCTGTAGTTGGCAACTGAATGTCTTTCACAGGCATTGAAAAGAAAACAGGAATCTTAAGTGATTTCAGGATTAAACACTACTTTGTTGAGCCACAGCAACGTCCTTCTCATGTGATCTGAACTGGGTCGCATCTGCTCTTTTCCATGTTCTCCAAAGGTGAAGCACAGGACATAGTGCCTACAGTACCCAGATCAGTGTATTACTCAAGTGTGTTAGTGACAGTACTGCCAACTTCAAACATGTAAAATTTATGAATCGCTTCTCTCTCCAAAAATCATGATGTTTTATTTTTTAATTATATATTTGCATGCTTTTATCTCTCACTTTCTGAGCCTTCAGGGTGACACTGTGCCTTGTTTTCAAGTTTCTCTTTGAAAGGAGAAGGTTAGGAGGATTTTTTTTTTTCTGTTTTAAGAAAAGTTGAAAATCCCAGTCATTGGCTTTCAAGAATTATACTTCTAAGAAAAAACATCCAATGTCACTCAGACCCATGATGAAATATTTACATTTGTCATTGCCTTTATAGTAATAGTAATTAGTGTCTGATGTCTCTTCTCACTTGTTCTTTAGTTTCATCACCCCTGTGAGCTGAGATAGAGTTAAGAATAGGATTAACATCCTCTCTGCCCCCACATTTCTCCTTAGTATAATTAGAAGGTATGCAGACTAGCAATAGCACATCAGTCAGCTAAGTGTAATGACTGATATTTCTGATCTCCACTAGGCTACAGGACTTTTCCTGTTTGAACTACAGTATGTGTTTAAAAAAAAAAAAAAAACAACCCAAACCAAACAACCCCCCAAAAACCTATGTTATATTTAAGCATTTCTGATGAAAAATCCACCTTGGTAAATGATTCTGATAACGAATTATCTTTTCTGAAAAAAAAACATGTTCCTTAATTCAAGATTGAACGTGTTTTACTTCAAATGCAGACAATGTGTCTGCTGAAGACTGCTTTGTTATCACATTTCTCTTACTCCCAATAACTCTTCCTTTCACCCTTTCTCAGTTTTCAATACTTCTCTTGAGCTCTGGACACAGGAAATGGAAACGCTATTCCAGTAGAGGTTGCTTTCACAAGCACAGAGGTGGTAGAGCCTCCATGCTCATAGGTTTTGTTTCTACAGTTAAGAGCTACACCAGTGCTTTTAGCTACACTGTCACATTGGGAGTTCATCTTCAACGTGTATAATTCCATGTAAATAAAGTGTGCCCCCTCCCGCCCCAGATATCAAAGTAATCTCCAGGATCATTCTAATCATTTCTCCTACTTTCAGTGGTCTTTAAACACAATATGATTCTGTTACACATTATCTTTAATTTGAATTTCAAGGGAAGTTTTCAGTAACAAAATCAAGACAACAATAGCTCTCCTGTTGTGAAAAAGTGCATATACACAAAAAAGCCTCTAAATTGCAAGTTTTATTTTGTCCAAAGTTGTTTGCATGAGTGGTTAATCTAATCAACCAGTTTGCACATGAAATTGTAACTTTGAACTTATTTTGCACAGAAAGCATATTTAAAAGGACATGATGAAATTCTTTTGCATAGTTCTCCGTAATTACTTTATTCATTTCTAAGACAGAAGCCATGAAGTGTTGTGTATTACAGGTCTCTTCAGTCTGGGTTGCAGCCGTTCGTCAAATTGGGAAAGAAAAGAAGGATCATATCAGGTATTTCCAGTGTTCAATAACATGACATATATTAGTAGAGCACCTCTACTGCACTGTAAAAATGTATGTTTAAGCCACCATTAACCTACTACCTAGCTTAGATGCCAGTAGTCACCTCAGTAGACTAGCATGGAGCTCAGCATGGGCCTCTTGATAAAGTAGTTAGATCATTCTGAGCTCTGTGCTTCTGTGATAGGTTTTAAAATAGGAGCAAATACCTAGGTGTTATGGATCAGCTGTAATGAGAAGAAGAAGAAACAACTACAAACTAGGGTTTACTTAATCTCAGCAGGCCAACCATTTGGGAGGAGGAGGATCTACAGATTCAAGGCAGAATAGAAATGGTCAACATGCTATCAATACTATCTGCTATTTCCCTGATGAAAGTAAAATGGACAGGAATAGTTGTCAGGTAATCAGCCCCTGACATGAGCACAGCTGAAAGAGGAAATTAACAACTCCATACTACAATGGGTAATTTACAAGACTAAGTAGAACCTCCACAAGTTAATTCAAAGCTCCTGGGGACACTTTGAGTATTACTGGGGCTCCAGTGAAGAAATAAGTGGTTCACATCATAGGAGAGGACTCAGTTAATAAACAAGAAACAGTTGCACTTCTGGTTTGTTGCATTCTTTTACATATAGCTGTCAGAGAGTGTGAGGTAAAGAGAGGGTTTTTTCAGTGAGTTTTGAAACTGAACAGAGGTTAGTATGTATGAACCCAAAGTCCTCTACGTAGAGGAACTTCTAAGGAATGTCAGCTAATGAATTTAAAGCCCTGTCTTAGCTGAAATATAGATATCGTGTGTCTTTCATAACCAGGCATCTAGTTAATCATGAAAACTCTTCACAGGGAGAACAATCTTTTCTATGTGTTTGTACCTACATAGAATGAGACACCAATTCTGTTTGGAGTGCACGTACTATTGTAATGCTAACCATAAATAAATATGATTCTCACCCAGAGCTAGAATAAATTGCAAGCAATGTTTTGATAATAGGGCTATCACAAATGAGAGTACATGCATGATTAGCACAACAAGTTAGCCCTTCTCTAATATAGAACATGGTTTGATCAGCAGGGAAATGTCTATTGCAGAGTCAGTCTATGTATTTTTTTTAAAAAAGGAATGAAAGCCTTTTCTATTAAAACAACAGATTTAGTTACAAATGGTTGTTTTCAGTGGGGTGTTTTGAGCACAAGTGTTTATATTATAGAATAAGAGAATTCACAATCTGTCAGTCCAATGTCTTCACACTTACATTCAAAATAGACTGGGGCCCCAGAGATCTGAGCTAACTCCCTCTGCCACAGATTCATTGTGCAACCTTGAGCACTTAACATCACTCTTACCTGTTTAGTGGTGCAAGTCGCACATAAATATAGATGTTTGATCAGACAGAAATTTCCTCTGGGAAAAAATCTATAAATACAAGTTGGTAGGCCTAGATTTTTTTCTGAGAAAATGGATGCATCCAGAACGCTTGTACACCTTACGTATTCTGTTGCCAGGGTGACCTGTGATTGAAGTGGTCACATACAACAGTCAGAATGGTTTTCAGGTACCTCTGGAAGCTGGGAGACATGAAGGAGGTGTACAAACTGCCTCTACCATACTCATTTCATGTCCAGGTCCTGCACAGCCCCGACAGACCTAGGATACCCAGGCACATCAGAATTCCAGAAAGTAAAAAAGTGCTCATTAACCTGCATTAGATAACATACCAAACTCTGTAATGGGACTAAACACTTCCAGAGACGTGTTTTGATCAGGAGACTGTTCTGCCATCTTTACTTCAATAACTGCTGTGAATTATAGAACTGTTAAACACACTACTGCTCTTCTGAAATCACTAGCTAAATTATGGGCAGTACTAAAGCTTGTGTTTGTCCTTGGAAAACACTAGACTCCATCACCCTATCATTTCAGAGCGCAAAATGTTGCCTGGGTAGAACGAGCTTTTCTCTCATCTGATTCAGCTCATTCACTGTTGTTAAGAAAAAGAGTTCTTATATTTTCACTTGTTTGGATGGATCTGATGTAAATGGTGTTTGAATCAGTTTTCCCCCTTGCCATAGAAGAGAGATTTTGCTTTGAGTAAATGAAAATGAAGCAAAATTGAACATCATCTGTGCGTTCCTCAACTCCAGAATAGCACTTTTCACTGCATCTTGCTTTATTCAAAAATTACATGTACAAACAGGTCTAATCCTGCTGTTATGAACAGGGAATTCCAGAGCAACTCCAGAGAAAGTGAAAAAAAAAAAACTCAAATATTCACGTCTGGTAAAGAGAACAGTAACTTTGCTGCTTTCCCTCTATTATGTCACCCTTATTTATATTATCCTATTGTTTATTGACACAGTTTTATTTTAAAATATAAGAAACATGAAATGCTTGTGAAATATTAAAGATATAGGTCTTGAACATCATTTAATGTACCTGGAGTGAGGCAAAACATGACATGTGACCGTTTTCTCATTCCTCAAGGAGAAAAACTAGAAAAGGCAAAGCCATTCTACAGGATGGGCGGGATGGGACTTTTCCAACACCAAGTTGGGCGGGAGCGTTGATCTGCTCGAGGGTAGGAAGGCTCTGCAGAGGGACCTGGACAGGCTGGATTGATGGGCTGAGGCCAACTGTATGAGGTTCAACAAGGCCAAGTGCCGGGTCCTGCACTTCGGCCACAACAACCCCATGCAGCGCTACAGGCTTGGGGAAGAGTGGCTGG
>NW_008795909.1:770569-790869 GCF_000699145.1 Aptenodytes forsteri | reverse complement strand
CTTTTCCAACCTCAATGATTCTATGATTCTATGATTCTATGATACCAGCCTTTGGCTCTCTAGTTTAACATGGTTCCCAAATAACAACAGATATCAGGAAATGCAATACATCACATGTAACATGTAAAGTTCTCTGTGCATGCTTATGTAATAAGTCTGGTCTGATATAAAGTCTTCTATGTACACGCAGTAAGTCTGCCATATCACGTTTGCTGTATTCTCAAGAAATTCTCAGGAAATTGAGATCTGGTTTGTAAGGAAGAGGTTTTCCAAAATCAAATTTAATTGAAATGCACTTTTTTTCATTTCATATCTTGACATCTTAGCTTCACAATCGCAGCTGTAGCACAAATAATAGCAGAATAGTCTTCCATTTTTCTTTTGTTTAAACAGGGCTGAATTTAAAGTTCAAGACAGTAAATATGTTCATCCATGTAGAATCATAGAATCACAAAATCACAGAATAATTCTGGCTGGAAGGAATCTCAGGAAGTCTATAGTCCAAACTCTCACTCAAGGCAGATTCATCTTTGAGATCAGATTAGGTTACTCAGAGCCTCTAAGGATGGAGACTGCGCAACCTCTGAGCAACCACTGCTTAACTGTCCTCACGGTGAAAAGCTATTTAGAGCACCCACTGCTTGACTGTCCTCATGGTAAAAAAAAATAATTATCAGGTAGGAAACCCTCTTGTTTCAATTTATCCCAATGTTTCTTGTCCACCTACCATGCACACCCATGAAGAACCTGGATCCCTCTTGATATCTTGTAGGTGCTGGGCACTGTGGGGGTGGAGGTCTACTATTAGCTCTCCCTGAAACCTTCTCTTCTCCAGTCTGAACCAGCTTTGGTCCCTCAGTCACTCTTCACACAACAGGTGCTCCAGCCCCAAACAACTTGGTGGCCCTCTGCTGCGCTTGCTCAATTCACTGATGTCTTTCCTGTATTGGGAGGCCCAAAACTGGATGCAATATCTAGATGTGGTCTCATGAGTAAAGGGGGATAATCAGTTCCATTGATCTACTGTCTGTGCTCCTGTTAGCGCAACCCAGGATGCTGCTGGCCTTCCTTGCAGCCAGGGCACACTGCTGGCTCATGCTCAACCCTTAATGGTTTGATATTGCTACATACTTTTTCATCCGTCAGCCTGATACGTCTTCTCATATATGCCAGAAAGTATATGCAAATATGAAAATAAGTATGCATGTATAGGTTTAAAGGCACAGGTTTCCATCTTTCTGGTACTTCCAGTATTGCCTCTCTCATCAGCAGTAGTAGCGCCAGTTGAGGTCCATGGGATTACACAAAGATAATAGGAAACAGTTTCTGTTTGCATATCTTAACTAGCTGATATAAGACAGGGTAGAGCTAGTAAATACAATCAACTGTTCTTAGGCATGGAAAGGGAAAAGGATGGTAACTGCAGCAGCAACACGATTTCACTATTCCATTGGCAGGTATCATCAGCCAAGCTAGAAGCAATTAAACCAAACATGATTTGGTCGAACCAGTGTCCATCTTGCCACTGTAGTTACAGTTTCAGTTGGAGAATGGTTTTGTTAGCCTGCACTGTTGACCACTTAACATCCAATAACTCACTGTCAACCCAGTCCAGTGATAACCTATCACAATATTTCTTTGTTCCTCTGGACTCATTCTTTAGACATGAGTGGTCAGATTCCCTTTTAGCATAGTTCCAATGAAATCTGCTACTGATTGGACTTGAGGAATTTATGTTCACATGTTGAAGGGTTGTAGACACTTCTGAATAGTTCAAGATGCTGACCACTGCAAAAAAAAATCCAATAATGGGAATTATAACTTTATATGAAACTCTAGTGCTCATGCCTGTCTACTCCATAGACAATGCTGTTGATGTTAACAGCAAAAATAAACAAGGAAGTGAAGACGAGAATAAGAGGAAGAGAATGTTGGGTAAGAATGAGACAAGTATTGAACTATTGTGTTTATACATAGGCCATATGGTGTGGACATAAACAGTGAGCTTACTTTACCAGCATTATGCAGTCTGTAACCTCCCTATCAGATAACTCCTGTCTGCCAAATGTTTTTCCAGTCTTTAATACTGCAGATTTTGCAGACATGAAGCCTGCATGCTTATATATACGAGAGCGAGATTCAGTAGACAAGCTTTCCTAAACTACATCCATTTTCTGCTAAAAGTATCAGTAATAGCTGGATTGCCTTTAAAAATTAAAAAAAAAAAAACACACACCTATTTTGCTACTTTTTTTTTAAAAGAAAATATAATTTTACTGAACTTTAATGTGTAATGTCTATTAAAGGCATAGATTTTTCAGACAAAAAAAATTGCAACTACAATATAATCATTGCCAGACCTGATGCTTGCCATGGACTACAACTGCACTATGATTTTTATCTGGTGTTATTGTACCTATGGGTTTGAAAGTCCATGCCCAGCTATTTGGCAGCCTATCTTTGATCTCTAGACTTTTGTTGCTAATTTGCTTTAATGGCTTCTGAAGACCCAAGGACTGCAGGAGAATACTTTCAGGAGCAAATTACATACCATCTCAGTCACAATGCTGATAAATGTATAGATGATGATGAAATATAAAGTGTCCTTAATGTAGCAAGAACCTGGTTTTAATTCCATCATCTAATATATCATTTTGTCATTAACCCATCTTTTACAACTCATTTGAGCAGTATGTATATTGATACTTTGTAAATTTAATGTAATAATCTTAAAATGTTGTGGGTTTTTTTTTTTTTCCATTGGCCTACTTGCATTTTGTTTCCAAGAGTTTTAGGAGCAGTACAGACTCCTGCAAGAAGGTTTTCCTTTTCGAATGACACGTCCTGTATAAATCAGCCTGTTTCTATTTCAGTCAATGAGTGTTATGCCAGTTTGCATGGTGTAACACCCTGCTGCAAAAATGCCCTTTTTGGACAGTCTGAGAGAGGTCTTATCCTCCATTTACTGTGCTTGTCCCTAGTAAGAATAAGAGGATAGTTCTAGCAGAGTGCCATGTTATTACTGTCTTTCTACAGACAGGCTGAATAGATGCCTTCATCCCAAGTCTGGTAGCTGTACAGTTGAAGATGTCATGACAACTAGGTAACAAGTCAGCATTTTCCCTGCTAGCAAGCTAATTTTGAGGATCTAGTGAGGCTTTGTGCAGCCCAAACCCCCACAAATCAAAGCCAGTGTAGAAGAAATGTTCTGCTAGACAGTTTCAGTACTTACACACCCAGATTGCTTCTACTCAGCCTTCTGAGAACAACCAACAAAGTTATCAGTGACTGCAGTGGGGGTAAGAACAATCTGTGAATACTATTAGGATTTCCACAACAGTGTCTGTGACATTTTGTCCTGTTGCCTCACTTCCATTTCAGCTCCTGCCCCATTTGTTTCTAAATTAACAGCACATTGTTTGAAGGATTACTATATCATCTGTTTCCAGGAAACTTTCTGAATTTTACATTACATTTTACTCCTGCAATATGCTGAGCAGGGAGCTGAAGCTGAGCAGCTCCTTCCCCCTCACAGGATATTGTCTTAACCACCAAACTGCCTGCAAGGGATTGCAGTTTGCCAGAAAACTTAGGTTCCTCAATAATTTGAGGACCCTGTTCAGGTCACTCAGGTCTATTTCCATTTTACTTATTGTATTTTATTCTGTTTTAAAGATTGCATGCTTTAGTATAGAGCCCTAAACCTACACTGTATTTCAAGAGCCAAGCTTCTACTTCTGATAGTGCTCTTTGTGCCCATTTTTTTGAAGGTACTTACTTTATTTTCAGGTTGTGAAATGCTTGTAAATGGAAGCAGCTGTATTATGCATACTGCAATGCTAAGCACATCCAAACCAGGTTAGCCTAAAATGCAGGTATGCTTTAAACTCTTCCATGTAAACAAGCTCCAAGATACTTACAATATTCAGGGACAGTTCTGCACAGTTTATGTTCTGCGATTGCTATTGTAAGTCATCTTCCATCCCCTTTTCCCCCTCAAAAATGCAAGGCCAAATCCCATTAATCCCCCAATGAAATTATAGTGAGATGTAAACATTATTCTCATTTTCAGCATGTAGAACTTTACTTGTTATTATTTCAGTAGTTCCTTTTCCTTTTAAACCAAACCCAGCAGTTGTTCATCAAAACACTGATTGTTGTTTAAGTCTCTGTTGATCTACACAACAGCTCCTGGGACTGTACCTAGAAACAACCTCACAAAATATTCAGAGCTGACAATAACGTAAATCCATTTACCATAACAGATATTATATGCTTACAGCCTGTAACCATGCAACCAAATAATTGTTGTCAGTTTCTAACCACAAGTCCTCATTTATATCTTTAACTTTTTTTAGAAGACAGGAAAAGTGTGGTCAAAACTGATCAAACAGCATTTTGCAGAAAAAAGTTCATACATCTGCAAAATGAATTATCAGTCAATGCATGTTTTCTCTGTTTTCTCTAGTACCAGTGCTCAAGACTAAAGAAACCATTAAAGCTCTCGGATTCTTAGTAACTTGATTTCTTTTTATTTATGAGCATGCAGTGTGGTCTTATTTTCATCGTGTTCCTCACATGTATATACTCAGGTCCCTCTCCCCTCCTCCGTTCTGTCCTGGAGAGGCCATAACCCATGGACTTTATGTCTGATGGTAGAGATCACAGATCTCATTACAATCAAGAAATTATACTAGCTTAAATATGACTTATTGTATACTGTTGTAGACAAAGCCATATTGAACTTTAAGAGGCCACTCAAACCCACAACTCTGTATTAGATCAAGTCTCATTTCTATCGTCATAGCTTTTATTATGACATGTAAATTATGCCAGAAAAGAGGAGTGCTCCCCCCAAGTATAGATTAATTAGACAGAGTTTATGTCAGTCAAATGTAACTGCTATAAATATATTTTTCATAATCTTTTGACTCTGGCAGTTCTTTCTGACCACTCTTTTCTCTGAAGTCTAAACAAAATTTTATGATCTCTTCAGCAATGCACACAGTAATCAAAATTCCTATTGCCGTCACAATACATGGCTTAGGATGCATTTCTGGGAGCAGGGAAATATGCAAATAATTGACAAGATAATACAGGAAAACGTGTCCTGGCTACAACTTTTGAATGATTCTCTGCTGTATTTGTTTTTACCAAACCTATCTTTATTTTTTTTGGCAATATGAAGCAGTGTAAATCTAGCTTAATCAACCAGTTTTGTATTGTTGAAGTACAGTTGGTCAAGCTGGCTTCTGCATTGATTTCCATACCTTGCTGCTGTCAGGGTGGCACAATTCACATGCGCATATAGAAAAATGGTTTAATTCGCTATTAAAACTGACCAAAAAAAAAATAGTCAGTTTTTTTCCACTCAGCTGAAAAGAAACTAGAACTGCATCAATACCGAAACTCTCTTTTCAGGCTGATTCCTGCCCTGTCATTGCACAGATATGAATGCTGCTGTCTGACATTTCAGGAAAGCATGAGAAGAAGAACAGCTGAGCTGCTGAGTCTGCATGTTACACGCAGTCAGAGCGGATTAGCTCACCATGAAACATTCAACTTAAGAAACAGATGCAAGATATCTCCTAAAGTGTTAAACAAAATAAAAAAAAAAAAAGAAAAAAAAACTAATTAGTGAACCCAGAGCCGAAGGCTAACATGCAAACAAACCAGGCACAAATGGATGACAGACAAGCTAGATCTGTCAGCTCCATGTATGATACTCCAGCTTTCACCCTGCCGTTCCCTCTCCCCCTCTCAGACACACAGCAATGAGTGGAAGGGTGGTGGTCTTCAGGGCATTAGCTGTATCGGTTATTTAGTCCAGTGGAAAGACTGACTCAACAATCAATTCCCTCTTTGTTTGGATGCCCAGATTTCTGTGCCTCTTGTGAAGGTTAATTCATTTATTGTCCATTTTTCCTGGCACAGAAGATCTAGGCTTCACTCAGCACGTCCTCTTCCTTTCACTTGCTTTTCTCGGATCTGCTGACTGACACTATTGGCATTCAACTGCCAGGCTCCTGTTAGCACCGATTAACGGATTTGGTGGTGGTGACGGGTTCTAAGGCACAACCTGGAGCTCGGGGCAGGAGGAACCCCCTGACAGCAGGCTGTCCCAGCACGCCTCCTGGCATGGTGGCCGGCACAGCTCAGCCCCACGCAGTGGCAGGCACATCCATTTACCTCTGACATGAGCGTGCCAGCGGCGTGGAATTTCAGAAACCATTTTACAACTCCTCATTGCATCTTCGATTGTTATGCATGGGCATAAAAGATACAATGGAGAAACTTACTCATGGAAAATTATGAAATAATGGCATCCCTCCATAGCCAGTCATTACTATGATAAACAAAATGAGCTGGTGATAGTAACTCACGTTTACTCTTTGTTTAAGATATTAATATTCCATATGCCTTCTTTCCTTTTGAAGCTGTATTTATGACTTGCTTGTGATTCACTGTGAACCTATGCCAGTTTACATCAGAATAGCTCTACTGACTTCAGGGATGTTTTTCCAGTTTGCATCTATGCTTAGATTTATTTTCTTTAAATTATGTTGATGCCTACCTATTCTTTGCAGCTAGATATAAGCAGATTATTGCATGGACTCTGCTTGCAAAACAAATACATTCACAGTGGTAATCTAGGTCATCAATTTTAATCCTACTAATTTCTGCATGAAGCCCATAACTTCTGATTGAGCTACAGTATCTGTATGAAAGAGAAAATCAGTCTGTAAGGGTTGAACAGAGAGTCCACTGTCTCCTTTGATAAATTAGGCTTGCTTAAAGTGTATCTGTGACTCAGAGCTCTCTATCTTGGACACACTTGGTTTTGCCCTCTTGAGTTAGTTTATTTTACATTTGTTTTGAGGGTCATCAACACCAGCATAAGGGGGAAGACCAGCAGATCCAGTCCAGCAGAGTGCAGAAGGTGGACAATGGCCTCAGCAACCCGAGTGCCATCCGAAAGGAGGATGGCAGGGAGGCCATGGTTGTATAATCTGGATGTTTCTTGGTAACTCGAGACTGCATCAGATTCAACCAGCTTCCTTTTAGCAAGCGGATGATATCTGCCAGGATCTTTCATAGATAAGAGGTGGTTATATATATGACAGTAATGTTGCATAGGTGTCTCTGGTGCTGCAGATGACACTAGGGTAAGCCAAAATTACTGTACACAAGAAGTGGAAGCAAGAAGAGCTCTGAATGGGTGGCTCTGGGAAGACGTAAGACGGGTTACCCTATGCCTTCTAACATGTTTTTGGTGTCATCTTGCATTACCCTTGTAGTAGGTATTCGTGGTACAGCTCCATGCCCTTGCCTGCTCTGTGTGGCAGTCAGGACCACTTAAATCTAGGCTGATGTAGCAACATGCAAACTTTCTCACTGTGCCACATCCACCGCCTCTTGAATCGCTGACTTTGCAGATACCCTCAACTTTCCATTCCCATGAACTCTCAGGGTACTGATATCACTGACAAGTGAAAAAGTGCTGATTTAATTTTCTCGCTTGTGATTTTATTAGAAGAAACATGAGGAAGTAAGATGGAGGCAGCCCTTCCCCTTTCCGCTGTACCCTGAGTGAAATCTGCTTCCAGTCATGTTACAAGTGACTTGTCAGTTGTGCAGTTGTGCAATCCCTGCACATCCATCCACAAGGCAGCAACAGCCAACTCACCCTGTTGTAATGACCTCAAGGAAGGATCTGATCCTGATTTGGGAACCTAAACACACAAGCAGGGCCTTGCTTATCTTCACAATATCTCAAAATTTTACTTCTAAACAGCTTTAAATTGTTTCTTCTCAGCCTTCTTTCTGCCTCTCCCTAAACCCTGAGACAAATACAGAATGAAAAATAATAATTTCTTGAAAACAGGAAAATCAAACTAAAGGACTATGCACACAAGCAATTTTTTTAAATTTAAATCACCAGAACATGTTTCACTAGAAAGCAAATACAATACAAACAATTGGAAGAAGTTGGCAGATTAAATCCATTTCAAATGTTGATGTCCTTAAAGTTTACTGTTCACACCCTAGTGCATTGACCAAACCTAACATGACGTTTATGCAGATTATTTATTAGACTGTGACTGGTTTAATTGAAAGCATTCTCTAAAATGACTGGAGTCATAAACCTGATCTCACAAAAAACACAGCTTTTAAGCATCATTCACAATACCTGACTATATCCATATTGTTCAATATACACTGATAAACTCTTATGAACAATAAGTGAAGTTGTTATGAACTCCTGACTTCAACACTATCTGCAAAAATCCCACCTTGTTTAAAACCTAGAGGAAGCAGCAGGCAGTATAAACAAAGATGATGTCTGAGTATCAATATTTAATGAAAATGTAAAACCTGCAAAGCCAAGTCTCAGATCAATGTTGGTTTTTTTTTTTTTTTTCAGCTAAAAAAGGAGTTGCTATTCAGGTGCTGAGTAGCAAGTCTCAGATCTCAATCTTGTTCATTTTGGCTTCATGAACACATGGAAAAAAGTGTTTTTAAGTTCTCTTCCACTATCAGAATAGGGAAAAGAGGTAGTAGAATTGGTACTGCCCAGTGACTTTAAACACAAATATGTTGAAATTAATGTTTAGTACATAACTCATTCCAAAAGGAAAGAAAAGAAGAGAAAGCCACTAAAAAGTTAGATAACTGAAAAGATGGAGATTTTGATGGGGAAAAAAATAAATGAAAAGTCTAATAGAACTGGAAAACTTCAAGTGACCCTTTGTGTCCCTACACTCAGCTTTGGCTTCTTTCTTCATTTCTTTTAACCTCTTGCCTCTTTCAACTTTTACATTCTTTAATGTTGCTTCCTATGTTTGGAAGCCTCCCACTCATTGTCAGCCAAGCATCTTTCTTTGCTTTCAAGCCCTATATAAAACCCACTACCTCACTGCACCTTTATTAACCTACCCTGGTTTTGTTCATGCCTTCCTCTTCCTGAACCTTTTTCATGTTCTGTGTTGTCCAAAGCTGACCTCTGGAAGATCTTCTTGCTTGGAACCATGTTTAATTTCTTTTTTTTTTTTTTTTTTTATTTTGCAAAGCACGGAAGAACAAACCAGTTATTCAGCCTACTGGGGTGCTTGAGTGTTTCTTGTGGAAGCATTCTGCTACCCACAGCATCTTCCTGAGATATGCTGCTGTGTCAATAAGGGAGGAAGGGAAGTCAACTGGTGCACTTTTTTCACAGGTACAATATTCATTCATCCAGACCAGCTAGTGATGTTTTTTCCCACTTCTTCTCCATTGTTTCCAGCAAGTCTATTTCAGGATGGGCAAATTGACAGCAGCTACCCTGTGGTCTTACCAAAACCTTTACAAAGGCTACAAAAGAGATGTTATTTGCTCCTTCCACGCCCTTGTCTGTCTTCTATAACCATGTAAGGGAGAGCAAGACTTGCCTCTTTCTCTTCTTCCTTCCTCCTACCCATATTAAGTATTTTTACAACACAGCTGAAGTAATACCTACAATATGTTGCCAGAAATGAAATACTGCTTTAGTATCCCACACAGCATGCTTAGAACTTTTCTGTTTTCAATCATTCCACTAAATCTAGTCAGAACACAATAATACATAGAATAAGTGAAACAATGATACCATATACGGTGGTGGGAACTTAGCAAAAAATAAAATGAAGAAAAAAAACGCTAAATCTAGTCAGAACACAATAATACATAGAATAAGTGAAACAATGATACCATATACGGTGGTGGGAACTTAGCAAAAAATAAAACTTGAAGAAAAAAAAGAAAAAAAAGAAAAATTTACAGTACTTTGAACTTGGCAGAGTAGCAATACAAAAGGTCAGTGACAAATAATTTCTGTGTAGACTAAATCTCCAATTTTAGGAATGTTACCCTAAAACTTGAAAGAGAAATGCCAGTTGAAATGAACTGAGAGTCTCCCCAAGAATCTCACTTAACAAGCAAGAATGAAGTCAAATCAAGCCTTTAAAGTTTACACTCTGATAATTCTATGACAAAATATAGTCTGAAATACATACAAATAACTTAAAGGAAACTAAAACTTAAAATAACATTGATAAATACATGAACATTTAAAAAATATGAAATATTCAGTAAAAGCAAGACAAAACCAAAGCAAACATAGCAAAGCAGACAGTCAAGGTGTCACCAAAATAGCCAAGGGCCTTCATAAAGCCTTCTGTCCTTATCATCCTATGTTCAGATATATTTCTATGTCATGTAAGGCACAATAAAAAGCACTGTGAAGTTTTCCAGTTGTGCTTTATATCAACCTCTTTTTCCAATCTCTGACTCTCAAAAAGATGTTTTCTACTTTGCAGTACAATGTATATTGAAAAACATTTGTGATTTACAGTGCAAAGCACCATATGTGAGCATTCACAAGATCAGAATCTGATTTATGTCACAGAAGCTAAGAATTTGACCCACTGAACACAAATAAAAAGTTTTAATAGAGTCATCTACAGTTTAATATTGTGAAAGTGTGTTCTGATCCAACTGAAGTCTAAAGGACCATATTGATGTAGTCTGGTTCATTATCTAGCTTAAGTTTAGGAAGAAAAGTTCATTTACTAGCTTTTAACTGAAAAAAGAAATTCATATATAATCAATTTTTGTTTTGATATAACAGAATATTTGTGTTACGCCATTGATGACAATTGATGGCAATTCTTCTCAACTAGCAGCCTCCTGCCTGGACCAAGATTACGAGCAAGTTTTCTTCAGGGCTTACCACATGACACCTCTTGCATACCTGCAGAACATGCTGTACTTCTCACCATCATCCCAGCTTTTAGGGAGTAACTAAAATGTGTTACTACACCTCCAGGCTGCAAAGGCAGCTTGCAGAGTGCAGCCAGCCCAGTGGAAGCAGAGTGGACACTGCACTCTGGGAGCAGACTTCAGTAAAAAATGAATGATAAGCCTTTAAACCATGGCAACACTTAAAATCTTGACTGATTTGTCTCCCCTACTATCAGTAAAGTTGGAAGCCGTAGCATAAACAGAGCACAGACAGCCTCTAACACTTTAGGCGGTGTTGATTAGGCCTGCTCTAAGTAGATAACAATGTTGAAAATGCTGCCAGCTTTGTCTACCCCAAGGCTCTAAACGCTGCCAGCACCTGAAGAGCAAACCAACTGTTAGCAGCACTGGGACAGGTTTGCGGCATTTTTCTGTGCCGATAAGAGATAGATCTCTAGAAATGTTTGACCCATCTCCCTCAAGCAACATCTGCTGCCAAGTTGCAGAAGAGTTAACACAGCCTGCAGTCCTTTCCTTTAGATTAGACTGCATCTTCTCTCAGCTTTATTTTGGTTTTGAATGAAACAACTGACAACCTATTTATATCTACAGCATGGAAACAAGCAATCTATCCCAAATAGTAGTTATAGACTAGAATACTTAAAAAAAAAAAAAAAAAAAAAAAAAATAAAAAAAAAAAAAAAAAAAAAAGAAACATTTTCCCTCCTCATTACAAGAACAGAAGAAAGTCAGTTCCACTTCTGGGAAACATAGGATGAGGAAAGCTTCACACCATTTGTGAGAACAGATGAGTTGAAGAACTGAAGCAGCCCAAGCAGAAGGAGCTCTCCTTATCAGGCTAGGAGGAGGGTCACAATGGATGTTCAAGTACCCACCGGAGCTGCTGCCACCCTGGATGTGGCCTCACCCAGGTGAACAGTGTGTTTCTGCACAATGACTTTTCTTTCTCATCTTTCATGAGAAGAGTCTGCAAGAGCCCAGCCCAGAATATCCTACCCGTTGATCTTCAGACTTTCACCAGGAAGTGAAATCATCACAGTCGGAGTTTGGGGTAGGTTTTCTCCAGCTGGTGTTCTCTGAATACATGTGGTGGGTTAGCTGAATATCCACACTTTGGAAGCCGATGCCTAATTTGTCATTTCAATGACTCTTTCAGCCCTGTGAGTTTCTCAGTGCCTCTGAGCACCCTCAGGTCAGACCTACACCCACTTGGGGAACTCTACTGGTAGAAACAGCCCCATCTCAACATAGGCATCAGGTGATGCCAAGTTTGAGGTTCCAAATTTTGGAATTAATTACCTACATTTGCAGCCTATAAATAGTACTTCAGCATTCATTCACTTTCCAAACTCGACAGGAACAGGGTGAGCCTCTGGGGAGGATGTTCAGATCTTCCAGGATCAAGCTAAACTCTGCTAGAGTAAAGCTTAGGTATATGCAATGTAAATGGCTACTAGGTCTTGGCTAGAGGTTAATACCAGGGTCAAATGAACTATCAGTGAAGGCACATATAGATATATGCTTTTCTGGATCTAGGCTCAGGTAATGCAAAGAAAGGGATCTAGTTAAAATAATTATTGCATAAGATGCTCATTACTACAAGCCCATTTCAAGTCTGTCACACTACATACAGTTTAATATGTCATATAAGGTAGTGTAACAGTTTCTTAAGTTGAAGGTTTTCAAGTTACAGTCTACATATTCTGTATAAGCTGTTACTAGTATCTGTAAGAGGTAGCAAAGAAAACTGCTTATTGACAGGCAGCTTAAATCGACTGTGCAAGACCTACACTGCCAGCGGAGCCAAGAGCACAAACAAATAGAGGCTGAAAACCTTTCACATGGGTGACTGCTCTGGATCACAGGCAGGAGGGTATGTTCAATCTGACATTCCAAAATCCACTTAAAAGGAGTTCTGACTGCAAATGCTGAAGCTCAGGGTATTTATTAAATCCACTGTGCAGAGAGGACTGTCTACTCAAAGTAAGTATTTTTAAGCATGATGACTAATGACATTGCCACAAAACTTCTAAGCACAAAGAAATTAAACAGTCCCTCAATCAATGCAGAAATGCCTAATTAAAACATTTTTACGTAATAAAACCTGCATATTAAGACTAGTTTTAAAAGCAATTTGCTCTTCCAGCAAAGGCCACTAGCAGAATAAAGGCATTTTCAACAGTCAAGGTGGATGGGTGCTGGCCCTATCCATTTTGTCAGCCATACAACCCTGTGCAGAACAGCCAACAAGGCTTCATGCTGTCCTTACTTAACCTAGAAATTCCATTTAAGTCAGGTTTTACTTTCTTTGCACTTTTGCACTGGCCCTATTCAGTGATCTCAGCTATTGTGTTCGTTCTGCCTCAAAGTTGTAAATAAGGAGTATGTCCTCCCTCTCCAATCTGTTCTTTCAGTCAAACCTTCATTTGGGAGTTCTGTCTCAACTTTCTTCTTCAAGATCCAAATTTTAGGCTTTTTTTTTCCCCACCAGTACATAAATATGTCACAGATATTCAACTTTAACCTGCACTGATTTAAAAGTAAAGAAGTCCTACTACATAGATGGACAAAACCTTGAAGAAATCATTATATCATTAGCATTCATTTTATCAATGTGACAAAGCTGTCATTATTTTGTCATTGTATGCCTCATTTTACTTATCACACTATTTTTTTTACAGTATTTCATGTTCAAAAGAGCATTAGATTTGCTTTACCATTGTATGACTGGAGGAGGCTATACAGTCTTCGTATATTGGCCTTGACCCCCTAAAGGCTTTGTTTGTGTTCAAATGTTTACATATTTGAATTGTGATAGTTTCCCTAACTTTCTGTAAGTCATTTCTTAAGGCACTTAAGCTGCTGACATACTTCTTGGGAGTGGTTCACAAATAGACATAGAAGAGTAGATCCTTGGCAGAGAAGATATCCCAAGAACATAACCCGTGTTGTTCACCATTGTAACACCTAATAAAGCACCCAGTTCTGGACACTCCCTCGTAACTGAGGAGATTCAGTTACTGACTCCTATGTTGAGACCTTCACCACCTGGACAGAATCCAAGTGCTACTTTTCAATTTGAGAATATAGACCAACTATCTAACATTTCTCCTAAGAGCCAAACCCACAATCCGGCTATGTCTATGTAGGATGCAGCTTCAACTACCACCATAATTTAGACATACCTTTTCTCAGAAAAAAACACACAATAATTATGAGCCACTGCACTTCTGCATGACCTTTGCAAGCATACAGTTTCATTTACTCAAAGGAGAAAACAAAGATATTCAGAGGTTGCTTTATAAGTAGCAGATCTAAATACAGGACTTCTAAGCCCATTCATCTTGAAAGCCCTGAGGGCCCAGAAGTCAGCAAGAAGACAGGAATATTTCCTCTTCCTTCAGACTGCTCTTGCAGACAATTTCTCCTTAAGTAGGCTGTCAAAAATGAAAAAGTATATTTATTTACTTTAGCTCCTTCTGTTCTAAACCTTCCAGTCTGTCTGTCAGGCAAGACCCATCAGATGACCACAAAACCCTGCTGGACAAATCTGTTGACTAAGTGATCTGTACAGTTCTACTTCATTTCATAGAAACTAACTCTTTCTTCTGTGACTACAATGTTTCAGTTAGTTAGCTAAACAAACCAACCTATACAGGTAATTCCACTGAAATTTTAGTTCACTAAAAAAGTGAAACACTGTGGGAAAACAAAGTATGACCATACAACCATTACAGACAAAACAGAGTTGCAGTCTGCAGCCGACTTGTGTATACCTTATAACATTAACCAGTATCAATCAACTATTTATAGCTAAATACACAAATGGTCACAGATATGTGCTGATGTATTTGTACTTGAAAACCAAATGCAGAAAAAAGCCTCAAGGACTATTTGAGATACTAACATAAAACTGAGATCCCAAAGGGAATTTCATAAGCCCAGTGATAGAAGCAGCAGCATATATGGTACAGTGACAGTTCTCACAAAGGAGGACTGCTTATCCAATTTAACTGCTCTATTGTGCCTTGTAGAAGAACTGCCAATCAACCTTTCTTTCTTTAAAAATTGTAGGAAAGGTAAAAGAAGACACAGCTTTCTTGCAATAGTGAAGAATGTGCAGATCCAAGCTGCTTGCTTTTTTCCCGGGGAATTGATCTTAGTATTGCTGTGAAATAGCAACAATGCAGAAGAATTTGGGAAGTCGCAAGCAACTGAGCACACAATGTAGCCCACTTTGCTTTGTAATGCCCATATTTAGATGAATAAGAATACATAACTTCAGAACAGGCTTAAAAAAACAGGTTGGCAAATACAAAGTTATCCTATTCAAGAATTAGGGATGCAGAACTCGGAATGAGCCATATTATCCTCCAGATTAAAAATACAATGGTTTTGCCTGCCATGCTATCAATTAAAAAATGTCCAATTTTATAAAGTTACTTGTGAAGTTATTTTTAGCACATTGTGGTGAGAAATATTTTTCATTGTCACTGAACTATTGTTTCCATGGAAATTTTCTCACTAAACTCCTGTTTTATTTGCCCTTACACAGAAGAACAATTCTTTTAATGTCTAGTTATATAGTTGCAATCAATTCAGAAATCTCACTGAATTCCCTAGTGGTTCTATGGACAGGGAAGGAGAGAAGGAAGAAAAGAAGAGAGGAAGCGAGGAAGGGTGAAAGGGAAGGGAGAAAGGCAGGAAAAGAAGAAGAAGGAAGGGAGGGAGGGAGGCCTTCTGCTTCTGAATACAACTGTTTAAGCTCCAACACCCTTCTCCAATCTCCTCAAACAAAAAAAAAAGCACAGGTGTGGCTATAACTAAGCAGTCTTCTCTGTTCTAAAGCTATACATGGAGAATAACCTAGCTGGAATTAAAAAAGCGAGCAAGTAGGCAGTGGCTGGAAGAAAACATTGAACCAAGCAAGCAATGAGATCCTGAGATTCAAGAAAATGCAGAAATTAAAAGTGAAGCCTTAAAGACAGGAAAGTCATAGCACTAATATAAGGGGTATCAAGCAGATCTTTACATAAAGGCTTGAACCCTTTCCTCCTTAATCTGGTCTTGTTTACTGAGACTATAAAATCCTGCAGGTTGACAACTTCTTAAGACTATGGGTTTCAAGTACCTGCTACGCCTTGAAGTGCTGTAGAGCAAAGAATGACAGTACTGGCGTGGTTCAACAGCCTCATCAGAGGGTTAGAATTCGTTTGTCATACTCTTTTCCAAAAGCTGGGAGAAGAAAACTCCTTATCATGGCCAGAACTATGTGGTAAGCATCCTAAACACTGGCGTGCACCAGCCTAAAAGAGGGGACGAGTCTGTCTTTTGCTAGCTGTACAGCCCTGCATGAAGGATTCATGTCTGTATGGTAAAGTCTGTTCCCTCGTATGTACTGATCAGTCAGACTGCATCTTGTGCAGCTGAAATGCTGGGGCAAGGGTGGAAACTTTTGGCTGGGAACATTTTTAATGCCTTAAAACACAGGAATGATACATAGAGAAAACAACTGTATCAGGCCAGGGGTACATAAGCTGTTACAGGATATATTTCTACATTTCACTAGCTGCAAGTCCTCAACATTTCCTGTGTTAAAGCGCTTCACCAGTTCAGATGTGCTTTCCATATTTCTTTTTTTACCTGAGACCAGCCATCACACAAGACACTTAATTTAAAAAGTGATCTAAGAGGGTTTCCAACAAGACCTATTAGAACTTTGGCATTTCAGAAAAATGGCCAAGAAAGTATGGATTTTTTTTTCAAATTAGCAAGGAAATGAAACAAGAAATTAAATGAACCAAAGACAATATATCACAAAACAAGTAACTTGAGAAGTGCTATTGAAATCGGAAGTAGTATTTCACAGGTAAACAGTAACTGTCCTAAACCGCATGTAATAAAAGTATTAAAGTCTCATGAGTGAGACTTCTTTTTTTTCTTCTCTATTTTAAATATATGATGAAAAGTGACAGGGCCTTTGTTTGTGCGGAAATTATGAAGTATGCTGATTAGTTAAGCATGGAATAATGAGGTTATGAATTCCCAACATGCTGACAGAAATTTAGGTGTTTGAAAAAACATTGCAGAGATGTGGCTATGAATTTTCCCTTCAGCTTCTTCTTTCATTTATTTTTTTTTCCTATGATAACTGAACATATGGAGATTAATTTAAGTGTGGGAGTGACAGTGTGGATGTCTAATTAATTGCCCTAGAAAATAAAAAATGTTTCTGCCTTACTCATAGAGGCCATTTGGCTGAAGTGGTGCCTTACATTATCAAAATCTGGATGTAATATGCAGTATTTGATGTAAAAACTGAACAAAAGGCAGAGAAACTTAGCTAAGAACCTGGCTTAGCCATTAGCCAGGATTTCAAACTGGAATAGGTAAGCTGTGCTGTCACGTATGTGTGTTGGTTACTGCTTGTCAGCTACTGAAGAACTACCAATATGAATAGGTACAAGTAAAAGAGTGATGAATTTATAAATAAACCAAATGGTATGGTCAAATAGACATACAGGTGAGTTTTCCTTCTCACCTGTGGCAGAGGGTGTTTTCAGAAGAGGTAAGGCTGAAGCAGAATGTGGTTTGTTCCCCCAGTATGTCTCAGATAGATAGATGCTGGATTTACATTTCTAAGATTTTGGGCTTTATGCTTTGTTAATTCTGGCCTTATTTTTCCCTACCACCAGTTTCCCCATAGCATAAACAATCTGGTGGATAATTTTTAGCGAAGAATTTCCTGAAAGCACTTCAGTGCCACGTTTCCTACACTATGGGGTTTTTTTCTGAAGAAGAGCTGATGGATGTTGTCATCACACTGTATGCGAGTCCCCTCTTCTAAGGGGAATACGATCAAAGGATTTTTAAGCTGTTACGTGACAGAAAGGTGTTTCTTCGATAAAGCAGCTCCAACAACAACAAACCAGGAGAGAGCGTCTCTGGAAAACATATCTGAAATACGCAGCGGTCTCTGTCAGATAGACTGTAATGCTGATGTAAAAACTCGGTTGCGGCACAGCACTTCATATCATTATACAAGTGGTGCCTGATTACAGATTTGATGAGTAGGCACCGTACTACAGACAGAACTCTTGAATGACTACATAACTTAGTAGCAAAAGACCACATAACTTGTAAAATAAGTCAGGTGCGATTAAAGACAACCATCCATCAAAAATAGAAACTTGAATTCTTCTCCTCTAAAGTGTCTCATCGTTATCCTGCAGAGGCGTAGCCCTCATAGCTTTATACTGGCTATGAAAGACAATTTATATCCCGCTCAAGTCTTCAGAGGCAACACTATTTTTCCTTCTGTGTTTTCCATTTCCAAAGGACATCACCCAACAAATCAAGTGCTTAGAACCTTGCTAGCCTGACATCAAACATCCAGAGTTCAGGAGAACACTTAAGTATGCGTTAAATAAGAGGATAAAAGAGTGTGATGAAAAGGCAAATAGTTTCACCTAAGAATTGGCAGCAATTCAGTGGACAAAAAGAAAAGGATATATCATGGAAATCTTTCATATGGGTAAAGCAAATTGTTTAATTGCAAGCTAATACTATCATTAAATAGGGAGTAGCAATTATATCAAACTGCATTCATAAAAATATATCCCTGTTATTATCTTGTAAAATGAAATTTAATGAGTGAACAATATATGAAACTTAAAATGTACCAAAGGATAACAAATATCTCTTTGTAGGTTAGGTTTTATCTTTCAAAATAAGGATTGTAAACTTCATTAAGGAAATCAGAATTTTAAAATTTAGAGAACAAACTGATTTTATACACTGTTGATACATATTTTCTTTCACCATATAACCTGTTTCTCGAAGCAATATTAAACCCATTTTTAGGATAAATATTAACTATAGATCAGGGAAGACAAGAATAAAATGTGGATACCTTTCCCCCAGCTGTTCTTTAGACTGTTAGAATCTTGACTCTGCCATGCTCATTCTGGGTGAATACTGCTTTATTTATTTACCTACTAAACTGGTACTATCTGGCATTTAGTGAATGAGTTTTTCAAAAAGCTGTTGCATTGATAGTCCATTAGAAGGCTGTTCCCTTTTTAACCACAATAAAAAGTTAACATATTGTCTTATCAATGTACACGAACATTATTTTAGGTCATCTGAATCCTCATGAACCTTTGATATGTCTTCCACAGTTTACACAAACATCACCTTTTACTCTTTCTTGCATTTGATTTTGACAACGTGAAACTTCTCCTTCTTCAGGGAAACCTGATTATATTTCAAACTTATTTTTGGCTTTGTAATCAGATAAATCATAATTAATGCATAGAATGTATCATAGTATAGGAACACTGTAGAAGAATAAAATGAAAGCATCAAATACTAAAAATTATTTCTCCGAAGACATTTAATATATAGTAAAATATGGCAACTATTCTGTAATGGTTGTATTAATTAAACAGACCCTCCAGTCATCAGCTAAATGTACATAATTTAGAGATAACAATGGAAAAAAAAGCCAAAAATAGAGAATGAATAGGCATTATCAGGAAGGAAGAAGTATTGTATAAGAAGTGTAGAGAAACCTCATGAGTCACGTTTAAAAACAAAATAAAACAAAAAATAACTCGTGACTAAAGCCAAGCGGAAACAGACCATGCCATTGATGTTTATATAAATTATGGTATAAAAATGCAATATCTGTCTTAAACAAAAAAAAACCTGTAGAGAAACCTCATGAGTCACGTTTAAAAACAAAATAAAACAAAAAATAACTCGTGACTAAAGCCAAGCGGAAACAGACCATGCCATTGATGTTTATATAAATTATGGTATAAAAATGCAATATCTGTCTTAAACACTAAAAAAAAACCTTTGAAACATAATTTAGATAATTTTGGGTTTATTACACCTCTTATTTCACTGATGGTTCAAAATACAGATTAAAGGAATTGGAATACAGGTGAATTGATTTTATGTGATTAATTATTTGTATTTTTTGCTCAGTTAGTTTTTAATTCCTGTAGACTGATAGAGTACCTCTAAAGACAGCCCTGAAAAATAGATGGCTAGATTGCACCAGTCTGTGAATGAGTATCTAAGATACAATGACTCAGAGGCTCATGCTTGAGATCCATTACCTCTCTGATTTCTCCTTACTCTGGGGAATTAATAAATGTCTGTCTTTCTAATATAATAGGTCAACATAGACAAAGTGGTAGCTGAGTAGGGGTGTGTGGAACAAGGACTTCGTTGATTAATTTTCTTCCTTCCTCCCTCCCTCCTACCACTTCTTGAAAGAGGTGAACACTCAGCAAAATCGTTCATCCTTTCCACACAGTGGGCCACAGGTAAAAACTGGGAGAAGTTGAACAATGAAATAAATTGGACCTGCCAGTGATTTCTATTTTAAAAATACTTGCTGATCCTTGTAACCCTGCTGAAAACGACACATGCTATGAGGCTTCAGATCAGATACTTCTTTGCTGTATGTCAGAGTGCAATAAAAGTTGAAATATATTAAGAAAAAAAAA
>NW_008795909.1:761785-769741 GCF_000699145.1 Aptenodytes forsteri | reverse complement strand
TATCAAATTTAGAAAAAAAAAGAAAAGATTGGGGGAAAAAAAACCTTACCTGTACAACCCCACCTGTTTTCTGGCTTTAGAGGTCTTAATTAATTCTTTCTGGTTTCATTTCTCATGGTTAACATCCATTGTTTACCACAAGAGTTCTGGTTCCTTTTTAAAAAAAGAACAAAATTTTGTATGGTTCCTATATAAAACCATCAGACCTCCTAGCTTTTTTCTAAAATGAATATTTTTGCTTGTCTTCTTAGCAAAAATAAAATGGATGGGGATATGGATAAGGAAAAGATCAGTAATGAGGAAAGGAACAATTTTGGTTTAGGTAACAAGCTGGATTTTCTAATGCCAACAGAATTTATAGACAGTTTACTGTTGGTTTATAATTTTTAAATTTTTATTATTTTTGCTAAATGTAATACTGGTTTAGAGTTTTAGCTGGACGTATTTTTAGATTACAGTTTCCTTCTAAAGCAAGTTCTCTTTATGTATATGTATATTTTTATATTTATTTATACATACCAACACTATATTTTTGAGGGGGATTCTCGACACTTTTCCGAGTGCTAACATTTCCCTGCACTTCAGCAGAGCATCACGGACTTCCACAGAACCGCATAAAGGTGGGAGGCAGACGAACATGTAGTGATTAGAAAGATCAAAGCTTAAGTCTCAGTGTCATTTTCAAAATAGGCTGTGATAGTGCTGGCAATTTGACACCGCATCTCAAATCTTATTCTTAAGAAACTCCAGTATGGGACCCACACTCATTTTCTTCCCATGGCTGGCTGGTCTAGCAACAAAGTATACCGTCTCAGGGGAGTTTAGTCTAAACTGAGTCTCTCAGGACCACCACCCACCAGCTCAGTGGAATTCAAGCCAGGAGCCATGTCCTGCGAGCCTTCTGCACGCCGATATCCCTTTCCTCACAGATAGCTCCTCTGGACTCAGACATACTTCACTCATGTCGTTACTTAGGACCATGTCATTTACTTCATAGAGATTGTTCACCTCAATTCAAGTTTCCGTGCTTTAATTACTAAAAGTTGTTAGCAAAAGTTGCACTAATTAAACAAGTTGCGCTCATTAAAAATCATTGGCAATGTATAGTTTTAAAACCTGGTTCTCGTAGTGGTTTTTTCTACTTTTGGCTTCTTGGCGTACATTCTCCAGTTCAGTGGCCACTTAAAAGTAATGGCTGGTAGATTAAGAGAGGCCAGAAAATCATGCAGTCTGAAAGGGAAGTTCACTTCTCATACCCACTGCTAACCTTCTCAGAGTTAGACATTTAAATTTAAACTACTCACTCTTTTTTGCCTCCAGAATTAAAGGAAATATATAGACAACTGCAGAATTATCCTAAACTTTAAACTTAGAATGACATATATTGCCTTCTGGAGGCTGCAGCTTCTCACCATTGACTATAAAAGGAGCCCAGGGTTACTAGCACAGGTCTAGATGTGTCCCTTTTAGATGCTTATATGAGGACAAATGAATCCCATCCTACTGACAAGAGGAGGAATACCACTCAAGAACAGCACAAACTGCAAATTCATCATCTGATGCATTAGCTCCATGGGATGTTCTTGGGGTTTGGTTTGGTTTGTTTGGCAGGAAGTGCGGGAAAGGTGTTATTTGGGTAAAAAAGCCAAACTGAAGGAAAAGTGAAGGAGAGAGTACATAAAGGGAAAAGAGGCAAAGGGAGTTATGCAAAGGAACAAAGGGAGTGGAAGACTGTGGTACAGCACTTTGGCGCAGGGCTGGGCAAGTCCTAAAGAAAGATGTCCAGAAGATCCCAAATGCCTACCTCGGCTGTTTCTGAAACTGCACTATGATGTGACTGAATCCTTGATTGGTTCACTTCTGCATTTTCCCTATGTACAGCAGAGAAATATGAACACTTGGGTCATCTTCATTATAAAACAAAAGTCTCCCCTCTAGTATTTTTAGTCCAGAGCAGACGATGGGGAGAGGTGATTCTAGCTGAGCTTGATTTAAACCTCCCACACTCCAATGCCATTACAAGTCCTTCTGCAGCAACCTGTAGAGCAAGTGTTCCTGTGGAGACTGATTCATTAACAGTAAGTAAATGTGTGTTTTCCGTGTATACAGCCAACAACTGCACAAATGCACTAGAATAGTGGTTCTCAGATGCTTTGGACCAGTGGATTATCATCAGCCCTTAACATTTTCAAAAACCATTACATATGCTGTCAAGGACATCTCATACATTTACTCCTAACTATAGACCCACAGACTAGCTGTGGGCCCTTTCTGATATCCTGCTGGATCGTTCTCAGTGTATGGCTTGCAGTTCAAAAGCCGCTGCTGGGGCCTGAGGGCTTGAACGTGAAAGGCACTGAGAACTGGCTGGAACAGTGAAAGGGTCCTGGTTGTTTTTAACAACAAGCTGAGTGAAACACAAAAGATGAACAAATTTAAGATTTACTGTAAATCTAAAATTTAATAGATCTAAAAGCCCTTTATGGGGATTCATTTTTAAATCCCTTTTAGTAATCCAAGGTATTTTTAGTAACATAGGTGTCAATTTTATTAATTATTAAGCTTGTGCAGAACTGAAGATAACAAAACTGTCAGTGCCTGGACTGCTGTCATGTACAAAATATTTTTATACCTTTTAATCCACTTCTGTCCTAAACCAAACTGCCTTTACTGCTGCATAACATGTTGTGGCCTGAAAATAACCTACAGCAGTCCTATTACTAGATGTGCCCATAACATGATATATTTAAACTCTGGTGGTTCAATACAAGGCTGCCATGTTATCCAACTGACAAAAGGGAACTTAGGCAGAGGAAAATCCTATTGATCCTTTCTACTAGTACATAATAGAAATATAGTTGATGTCACAAGGACTCAGTTAATTTTCCTCGATTTTATGAGCTAACAAGCAACATTCTAAATTATTTTTAAAAATTTGTTCCTACTCACCTTAGTATTTATAGCTGCATTATTACCTGATAATAGAGACAATGCCCTAGTCAAGGCTTTCCTCTTTTGACTGCTCATAATCTACACTTAAGCACTCTAAGCATACTTGAGTTTATATATACACAAGTATAGACATTTTGTGTAATGCTTTTACTATAATCTGTACTACTATGAAGAGTGATTTATTTTAAGGCTTTGATACTAGATATTTTATATCCACACCTTTTCATAGATATCCAAATTTTGATCTTGATAATCTTCAGATCTGTTATTTGTAATCTGGAAACGATAACTCCTGAATAAGGCTTGCAAGGCTGAACCCAGAGTTTTAAACTCTGCATGTGAAATAGGTCATTATTAATATTTTTTTAAATGCAATTTTAGGTAGGTGGGATATTTTTCTTAGTACCTTAAAAACAGCCATGATGAATTAGAGCTGTATCTGATCAACAAAGAAAACAGTTTATTCAAGTGTGTTCCGGTCATTGTTTATCATTTCAATGATTAATTCTTGATTAAGGTAGTGGGAATAAGGTAGTGCATTTTTTTCTGATACTCCTCCTTGAAGGAAATGCAGAATGGGAGCTATTAGCTCTAATGACTCTTAAATGTTTCAAACCCATCTTGAACAATCGCCAAGGGGCAGAAATGCCAATGTTTGCTGAAGGAACCTAAGACTTAACTGAATTATCTATTTTCTTATCCAAAGGACTTTGAAGTAGCATTGCTGAGAGACAATTTATTGTTCTCCTCAAGACAACTACCCAGCACTGATGAGAGAGAGGAAGGGCTACATTTACTCTTCCTAAAACTAGTTTTTGTGAGTCAGGAGCGTGACTCAGACTGGTCAGTGATGTTGATGTTAGCCTCAGAGAGAGATAGCTTGGTTACCCGTGTTGCTTCTTATCTTGGGGAGGGGAGGAAAAATAAACAAAACCCTTGTCACTTGATCACAGAGGAGCGGATCACAACATTACAATTTATGAACCAGATACTCAGTCAGCATGAATTGGAACAGGCCCACAAAACCAGCAAAATCAATGAACCTTCACAAACTAACATCGGCTGATGAGAGGCTCTCAAAGATAAGACCACAGCTTCATCAGACAAGTTCAGCAGAGAAGCCTTAAAAAGCAACGCATCTAAAAGTACCCACGGTAGCATAAATCAAATGAACTAACACTTTTTATTTCAAAGTGGAATTGTACATACCATGAACCCCCAAAAGCACATTTGTACCTTGGTAATTATAATGGATGCTCCCACATTTTGAGTCTTGGGGTGATAGGTAAGCTGCCTGACCAACACATATCCGTACCAAGGACAGGCACGGAGAGATGATGGCTAATAGCAGCTTCAGGGAGATGGGCAACACCAGTGTTATTTTTAACAAACCCTCCTAGCGAACTGGACCAAATTGCCTCCAGGACAGCCTTGCTTGAGGCTTTGGCCATACTTTAGGAATTCAACAATGAAGCGGCAAGGGTTTCTCCCATGGGGGAGAAAGTATCAGCTCCAAACTGGGGAAGTGCTACATAGGAAAAGGCACTGCAGCGGAGGTAGCTGGGCGCTCGCTGTATGTATTTTTGAGCTCTACTAGTACTCTATTTGCAGAGTGATAGCACACGTTCATTCACCAGTCATTTCTCCCTTTCTAAGAGGCAGCCATGGCCATACTGTCTCATCACATCCATACTTGTTTTTATTTGTTTGTTTTATCATGAAAAGCTTCCCAAACATGTTTTTTCCTGCTCTTTATAGCAGTGTGAAGTATGGTTATCCTTCCCTGCTCTCTTCTTTCCTTATCCTCTCTCATGCCTGATCCAAGTCCTTTAATCGGTCAGATTCTCCATCAATTCCAGGACTTTATGCTTTGTTATTTTTTTTCTTTGCATGTAGACATTGTGCCTTTGTTCATGAAATATCTTTCTACTCTTTCATCTGGTCTGGGGCTGTAATGCTGCTGTGCTGTGGTGGCACCTGAAAAGAACATGTAAAGAAGAAACAGTTAACATACGAAGTCCAGTGTATTTTTTCTGATATATTTCAAATATAATATATATGAAAAAGTGATTTGTGCAATTACTGTTGCTTCTCACATTCCTTTGTTTATTTCTTTTTTTATCTTTCACCCTCCTGATCCCGCAGTACTGCAGTAAAAGAACATAAAACTAAAAGAAAACAAAACAAAACAAAACAAAAAATGTTGTGAGGGAAATGGAATAGAGAAAAAAAATTCAAATATTTTAAATTATCATATGCATTCACAACAGGAAACACATTATGCGCAAATTCTGAGCTCCTGAACAGTCAAGAGAAAGAATTCTGAGCTGATAAAAATGCAAATGTTTACAGATAGGCCTCTTTCCTAAGGGAGGGGTGGATGATTTCAGGATGGATTGCATGATATTGTTTTGTTTCACAAGGTCATTGCTAGGCTGCATGGGTGGATGACAGAGCAGTTTGGTCATTGTGATACCTACAAGATGAGCGAGAGGTCAATTGTTTGCTTATCTAGATGGCTGTCTGGTCTTTTAGGCAACAGACTGATCTGTTAGGATGCAGGACAGCGGAAGCATCACAAGATGCAGCCTCCACGGCCCAGCAGGAATCGGCACAGGGCCCCAACCAGGAGCACGGGGAACAGGAATCTTTTCCAGGGTGGTCTGCGGAGAGTGGTCAAACAGCAGTACTGGGCTGAGAAAGCCAGCTGAGAGAAGTGTAGCTGGTATGGGAAATGTTTCACTCTGCAAGCCCCGTGGAACCTTTGGACACTCATCTCTCCATGCTCACACACAAATATTCTCCCAACTTCTCACGCTTTCTCTGTGCTCTCCAGTTTCATCAAATTTAATTCATTGACCGAGTTTGAACAGGATCAGTGCCAGCGGGATAGTCAAGAAACCAGTTTCAAAATGAAATAAAGTTTAGATCTATACACAAACTACAAAAAGTCTGTTTTCTACTTTCTCTTCTCAGGTCAAGCCCATCATGTGATTTTGCCAAAAGGCCCCTTGTTCATACGGGGTGGTGAGATGGTCACACAGACCTTGGCTGCCTTACTCATTATTGACCAAATATTGTAGTGATCCGAATACTCCAATTCATACCCTTTGTGTTAAAAGTCTCATAGTAAGTAGATCAGATTCAGGCAACCCACTTGAATTCTCTGTGACACATTTTCTGCCTCTGTTAAAATGTATGATACTTCTGTCTTTAGAGTGTTGGTCACGGAATGAGTTGAGCTATTGTCACTGATTTGTCAAGTCTGGCCTTTCCAAACTGTCTGCAAACCACGCTGAATTTTCCTGAAATGGTAATGTTTCCTCAAAAGTTAAATGAAAGATCTCCAGAAATATTCCTTTGTGCATCTTGGTTTTGCTTGCTTTATAGGATTGGTGACCTACATTACATGGAATGTTTTCTGTTAGTCAGTTACATGTCCTAACCTTTAGAAATAGGAGGAGTGCCTATTTTCTCATAAAAATCATGAAGAGTGTTGTAGCTCGAGGATTAATTTGGAAAACATTTTGAAATCCTCAGGGAGAAGATTCTGTAGAGCTAGAAGAAATTTCTTCTTACTTTCAGTTAATGTGTTGCATGTTTTTATGCTATCCTCGTACAACAGTGCAAGAGGAACATTAAATAGTAACTATTTTGTGCCTTGAAAAATGTATCCACTTAGAGACTTCTACCGTAACAGTATCTCAAAAAATTAATGTTATGTACCCCTCCCACCTTTGCTTCCTTCCTGCAAAGAAAATAGGGTATTAGTCCCATTTCATAGACAAAGAACCGAAGCACAACCTACCTACCTTCCCTCAAGACAAAAGGAAGCAGGTACAGACATGTACCCAAACTGCAATGCGTTAAACACATCATCTCCTTCTTAGCTGTACCAAAGCTAATTTTGTCTGCCTGAGAGCTAGGGGATATGACAGAACTGTGCAGAACACATCTGCCAGTCTTATAAAGCTGTATCGAGAAATGCAATTTCCAAGTGCCTGGGGAAGCCTCGCTGAGCTACAGCGATCAGTGTGGAGGAGGGTGCTGAACTGCAGACAGAATGTAAGAGAATTTGTTTTATATGTGTTCAGATAGTTTTATATTCTCCTTCTGGGAAGAAATGCAAGAAATCTCCTCAACAGAACAGCCTGCAGGATTGCTTACCTCAGTATTTTGATTTTTCAATTGACCTCTAGATATGGAGAGGTAAGGTAGTATTTTTAGCAACCTCCAAAATGGGCAGGAGCCATTTACTGCTCACAGTCTCTTTTGATTGCCTCTCTTGAACAAGGAGAAAAATGTAACAGGCATTCAGGTAAGAAAGAAAGAGACAATGAAGCTCAGGCAAGCCATGATAATAACGTAGTTAGGATGATTTATTTATTTGCCAGTCCTTGTGGGCTGTTTTGTGCTGACTTCATCCTGTTGCTTTAACCCTCTAGGCTCTGCACCATCTCGGGTCTGCAACAGTAGCGGTACATGAGCTTCTCCGTTTCATTTCTTTTGCAGCACCGGCTCCGGCAGCGGTGGGATCTGAACGCTGACAAAGGAGAAGCGAGGTATTTATGGCAGGCTCAGAGAACCTGGCAGCCTGGTGGCACAGCTGGCCAGTCATTCCAGCGAGATGCCCAACAGAGGGGCGGGTAGGATGTCAAAACAAGGCTCGAAAAACCACACAAAGGGGTTATAGAATTACGTATGGTTTATGGATGGGGATTCTTCATTGGGGGGTGGGGGGTGGTGGTGGTGATCTACTGCATTGGAAGAGGAGAACTGAAATCAGGGTCTTTTATTTCCAGCTTCATTCCCAGCCCTGTTATTCACTTCCAGCGTCTCCCCGGACAACTCACTTGGGCTCAAACGCTCATAACCCCGTTTATTTTCCTTTCTCCAACCGAAGAGCCCTCGGCTGGCAGCAGGGAGGTGCTGAACCCCTGCGGCCCCCACACCTTCCCCGACCTCCCGCGGGAGCTGCCAGGGCTCCCCGAGAGCAGGGCCCCC
>NW_008795909.1:719283-759303 GCF_000699145.1 Aptenodytes forsteri | reverse complement strand
GGGAGGGCGGGCGTCCGCCCCGCCGCCTGCCCGGGCTTCCCGCCGAGCCCCTCGGGCTGTCGGAAAAGGCCGAGGTCGGAAGGACTTAGGGTTTCGGGAGGAAGGTCTCACGGAAAGCTGACGGGTAGAGGTGGTCGCATGGTCTGGGGGAGCGTTTCTTTTAGCGCCGCGCCCCGCGGTGCGAGTGGTGGGTGCCGGAGGGGTGGGGGTGTCAGCCTGAGCCCGGAGAAGCGTTTGGAAATCGGGAGCTGTGGGTGAGTCTGTCCCAGGTTTTTCAACCTGAGGGGAAACCCATTTGCACAGCTGTAATCGGAGTCTAGGCAGTGCTATGCATGTTTCACACTCGACATAAATCCTTACTAATATTTAAATGTTGGGGTTTTTTTTTTTACGTTTCACTTTTTAAACTGTATGAGAAGGGAGGGGGGAAAGAAAGATGCACAGTAACAAAATCTCAGGGGCTTTTATCTTGTCATTTTAAGATCCTCGTTAATCCTTAAACATCTATTACATACAGCATTCTTAAATTTGTGACTTCAGGTGCTGAGGCTTTCTTCTCAAGGCCTGTTCAAAAGGAACTGCTGATAATACCTTATGCCTTGTCTTAAACCATCGTTCCGAGCATGTGTTTGCAGTGGTATCTGGCTTAACAGTGTTTGAGGGGTGACTAGCTAGGTGACTATTCAAATCGTGTCCCTTAACATGTCCCTTCTTGGAAGTGAAGTCCCAAGCCAAAAATACCTGTGAAACATGTCTTGCATCATTAGCGGTTGGCAATCTTGACTTGCTGGGGGGAGAAGTAGAGCATGCCTTTGGAAAACCGCCGCCTGTCCAAAAGCTGCTGCATCTTTAAAACACTCGTGGGTCCTGATGAATTTGAGTTGAAATAGTGTTTTTAGGTGCTTGAAAAGGTCTTGGCTGGGTAACTTGCCAACTCCTTGGTTCATCATACAGTGTATTCAGAAGGTGGCAACTGTAGCTATAGCCAGTACCTTTTTTTTTTTTTTGCCTGTTTGTTGGAGCTTTTCAAGGATTTGTTCCAAACACCGTAAATTGTGAATTCCAACAGAAGTAAACTTGTGTGTCTTTAAACTATTGGCTCTTTTGGCAGGAATTGCTTCCAATGTACTAGGACTTTAATACTTATGGCATAATGAATGGAAACTCTCTCGGTGTCAGTGGAAAAAGTGGTCACTGAATTCAGTGAGGAAAAAAACTCGTACACTTCAATGTGAAATTTTCGGTCTGGAACAGCATCGTTGGGTCGTTCGGTGTATTGCTGCTTGCTCTTTCTGTTCATTATGGTAACCCACCCAGGTTGGGTTAACTGAAGAAAAAGGGGCTCCTGTGCTGTGTACAGACACTTGCAGGTTTTCCCAGTCAATGTTGCTATCTCGGTGCTGAATTGCAGCATTACTACTTCAGTTCATTCAAAGAAAAATGCTACTTATGATGTAGATAACTAAAATGATACAAGTCAAAACTAATTTTAAAGGGAATTGTGGCTGCACTCTGTGTATGCACACATACGGTGACTCACTATTGCATATTAAGCAGACGTGTTTGGGAACTTGAAGCAGAAAGCAGACTAGTGTCACATTAGCATTGAGTAAACTGTGTATTGGTTTCTTACAAAGTTGTGTTACATACAGGTAATGATGTAAGCAAAGGATCCCCATTTGTGTAATATACAATCAGCTAATAATCTGTGAGTGATCCTACCAATTAAAATGCTCTGCAGTCTAATGTTAGAATCTCATTTCGAAAGTGACTCTTTCATGGACCACAATATAGGGAACCTCTGCCAGGTGTTAAAATTGAGAACCTCTAAACCATGTTGTGGAAGCTTAACAGGAAGCTGAGAGGCGTGTAAATGTCCTGCAGCTCACAGTCATGAAGGTCAAGTAATTACTTTTTTTTTTTACTGTTTGAGTTTATTCAGAAAAGAATAGTATGATAAACTGGAGACAGTCGTAAGATGAAGATATTAAGAAGGAAGAAACGTAGCTTGGATCTGCTGAAGCCACCTCAAAAGTGGATGCTTTGGAAGAATTAACTTTGCCAAAAATTAAGATTTTAGAGCTGGGAAGTCAATATTAACTGACAGGTTCAAAATGGACTTGGCGAAGCAATCAATAACATGCCATAGCAAGCAAGTCTCCCTTGACATAAGGGTGGACAAGATAATCTAAAGTATCTTCTAACTCAAATTTCTTCCATTAAGGTAGACTAAATATTAATGGCATTCTTTACCACTGAAATGTGACCTCAGTGATGTCTTTCAGTGTTTGAACTGTTTATTTTAATATATGTTCTCTTGTTTTTAAAGGGAAAATAACACTAGTGCAACAAGGATGCATATTTTGCTCAGAGTTGAAGTCAGCTTTCAGTTAGCAAAATTTAATCTAATGCAGAATAATGAACAGACAAGATTAGACCAGGGCATTTAAATGTAAATATCTTTTGAGAAATAAGGAAGACTATTTGAATCTGTAGCAGATTTGTTATAGAAAAGTATGCTTACTTTCCTCTGAAAAGATCAATAAAATTGCAATAATGTTCTTAAATTTGTACTCTTCAGTATGCTGAACTTGTCTTAAAATGAATAATAATAATAATAAAACATGTTAAAAGCTGCTGTTCAGGAGATAATGATCTTTCTCTGTAGAGTATTTTAATTAAAAATTAGATAAAATCTAGGGGTTGCAGTATTGTGTCTAAAAAGCTAAGATTAGCTTTGCCTGCTGGCTTGCTATAGCAAGACTGTGCAACAGTCTCAGTAGGTTTATTTTTTTTTTTATTCAAACCTGTTGAATTTTCTCTTGAAGGCATAATTTTTATTTCTCCTTACAAAGCTAATTGATTGAAGAACAAGGAGGGCAGCGGACATGAGGTGATACTGTTGCCTGTTTGAAAAAGGAAAGTGAACCTATGGTGATTTATGTAGAGGGTGGGTATTTCTCACAAGCATTAAGAATTACGAATCTAATGCAGAATGGCTTGTCTTTAGATTTGGATTTCTTTGCTTTTAAATAACTGTCACTAATGTTAGTTTTCCCCTAGCTTTGGCTTCAAATAGCAGAAAAGACCATATTCACTAATTGCACAGCAGAGTGATAAAAAACAAGGAAGGAAGGATTTTTTGTTCGTGAAGCCCCCCGAATGTTTGCATCCGCATGTAAAAATGTGTTCAGCACCTCTGAAACAGGGCGGTTGCGTACAGAAGATGGAAGCAATGATAATAAGCGGTATAGAAGGAGGATTTCTGGGTGGTACTGTGTACTATGAAATCAACAGGCAAAAAATTAGAGTAACCCATCTTGGAACAGTTGCACCTTTTCACAACGAATGTAACTTTAATGCAAATACATGGTATCGTCCAGTTTGTCTTTTATTTCTAAATTATCAGGCTTTCAAATACAGGTTATACAAATGAGTTACTAGTTTTCATGGCAGTTTTCACTTGAGATGAACAGTAAATTTGAGGGATCTGCCTATTCAGGCTATTCGTATTCCAGTAAACATTATGAAAGTGACTTCTGCTGCTACTTATAAATCTTATTCTAACTGACAGATGACAGCGGGAGGTGTTATTAGTTTAATTTTGGTGAATTGCAAAGTAGGCATGAGGCTTTCTCAGTTGGTATTTCAAAAGTCTGGTGGGAGAAGAGATGTAAAGAAAATGTAGGAGGCGTTTAAAAAGAAAAAGACAGAAATAGCTCTGAAAATAAATCCAAATTCTTTTTGTCCAGTAAGAGGTAAGATGTAACAGCATGTCACAAGACAGACAAAGAACATCTGCCCTGCCTTTGGAGGGGAATGGACTAAAGAAGAGGGTATACCCTCCCCTCACTGCTGTTGGCAACCGTACCATGCAGTTAAGGAGTGCATGGGTACATTTTGAGGATGACATAGTTGATAAGCTTTGGTGCTGGCCACTAAGTCTGGCTGGTTTTGCCACTTAAAACATGGCCGGTGTCTCACGCTAGGGGTAGTGTTGGCTTATTGCTGCCTATTTTCTGATACTGCTTTGGAGAAGAGAGCTAGGTAAGTTCCTGCATGGCCTCCCACTTATGCAGACCACTGAAGTTCACCATGTCTCAGGTTTTTTTAATATTGCTTATGAGCTGGATGCCACCTTAATTCCCAGTGAGCATGGGAAACACCGTGTTCTTAAAACACACTTCTGCGGAGCCTATCAGTTGTAATCTGCTACCCTTGTGCCCTTATATTCACAGAAAGATAAGGTGGCGGCAGGGAATACAACACTATTGGGTTCTGGCCACTTGGTGTACAGTGTCTGGTCTAGGAAGAGGAGGCCCAGGATGTACCGTACTCTGCATAGGTGATAACGACAAACCCCATCTCAAGGCAGAAAAGATGATTCAGCCACTCTTGCTTTAAGCAACTGTCTAACTTCCTGGGACTCAACCCAAGGCTCACAGTGGTGTGCTCTTTTTCTGCTTGTCTTACGTCTTCATTGAAACTCAAACTTTGGTATTCATTTCAAGTTTTTGAATCCAAGATGATCTTAATCACCTTCACGATACATGCACCAGTGGAAGAAAAATCAAGTGCTCTTTTTGCTGGAGTGTTGTAGATGGGCCCTTACACAGAGATCACACAACCTTTTTTGCACTTGTTATTCGACAAGTGACTGACGGCTTGTCCACGTGGCTCTTTCAGGATTGCTTCTGTGTCTATGCAAATACAAGGATGTGTTGCTTGCAGTGTGTACTTTGGCTTCCTGAACTACTGCATTTCTAATGAAATCAAGATGTCTTTGGTCTTACATGATAACAGATTTTTTTAAAACAAAACAAAAAAAACACCCAAAAAACTTCATCTGCGAGTCAGATCAGAATATCTGTCTGGATTTAAAACAAATCAAAACCAACTGCTATCTCTGTATGGGGAAAGGGAGAAGAAGATATGTTAGCTGTGTTTGATGTTTTTTCCGCCATAGAAAGAAATAGCCATAGTGCTATGCTCTTCGTTGAAATAAGGAGCTTAGCCACTAGCAGTAAAGAAGTCTTGTAGCTACTGCAAACTTTTTTTAGGGATATTGTTGTAGAATATTATAAAGAGTTAAGAGGATGGCCACTGTGACTCTCCAAAAGCTTGGAAAACATTTGGGTTTGTATGGTAGGTGTTTCAAGAAATGGGAGTCTTTTAAGTCCTGATCAAAAGACTTACTAGGCACTTCTGCTAATATAAGATGTTTGATTGCTTTTTTTAATATTCCAAAGTTATGGCACACTTTTATCATGGCCTTCTGAAGTTGCTGTGTTGATCTGCATAATCCAAGAGACTGTGAGGACAGTGAGACAGCCTCATTTGTACTTGCCTATTTGGCTCGTCGCTGTGACTGGAAAGTTTCATGGGGTGGCTGAGGAGGCCTGATAGCTACTTTCATTTCCACCCTGCCCTGGGCTGCTTAGTACTCCCCCCTCCTTTGTGCCATCTCTGCTGTTTTGACTCGCTGTCCCAGTAGATGATTTGTGTTACACAATCCTTGTGCACAGACTGGGCTCTCCAAGGCAAGAGGCGAGGCTCGCACGAAGGAAGCAGCCTGAGTCTTCGGCTCGGTGGTGTGGGAATGTTCCTTCTTGCATGGTCGTCATGTGAAACCGTTCCCTAGAGAGTATTAATCTTTTCATGTAGAAGTTCTTGAGGTTACTGTTCTGACAGTGGATCGGAAAGTAGTTTGAGTGCCAACCTTCAACTAATGGCTTTCCAGAAAAGGTTATTTGGATCTATCCATAAAGATCTTGGCACTAAATAAAATATTAAAGAATATTACAACACATTAGCTATATGCCTAGGTGGTTTCTGGTGCTGCAGTGGAGGAAATGAAAAACTGCTTGTTTTATTGTGTGCCTAGACTTGATTTCTGAGGTTTTTACTTAGATAAGACTGAGGAGATAGTAACAAGAAATGGGTAGAAAAGATGACAGGTATGGTTAGCCTTTAAATTATCTGAGAAAGGGTGGTATTTTTGAACCTCTCCTGGCTATTTAGAGATAGTAGAGACTAAAGCAGGATCTTAATATGCATATTGAGCAGGAGTTTCTTCACTTCCATCTAGGTGCTACTGCTTTCACTGTTGATATTGCACTCCAAATTGCTTCACGTCGCTTGGGTCTGCCAGTTTTTCTTCACTCAGGAATGAAGCTGGTGCAAAACTTCATGAAGCCTATGGAATACAATGCAAATCAAGACTTAAATTAGAGCAGTGTCTAGCAGCCTCACTCCGGTGAGGTTGTGTGAAACATGAAATGATTTAAACTGGCTGGCAGGATCTCTGCCAGATAGCTTTCAAATATACATAGTTGAGAAGCTGGAGACTGGCAGCTGGGGAGGGTAGGGAAGGTGCTCTACCACTGCTAGCACAACTTCTTTACTTCTGCTTTATTAACAACTCAGATCACTTCAGCTTGTGTTCACCTACTTCAGCTCCAAAATCCATGTAGTTAACAGTGACAGCGGTTTTCACATTCTGCAATGAGCTTGCTTTGCATAGTGAAATGTCTTAATGTCTTCACAAAGTCTGATTTCAGATGTGTGTTTTGGTAATAGGTGGATCTGGCTGTGGTGACTGCAGATCTAGGGTTTTGTTTCTAAACTGGAGCTGTATTTCTAAAGCAAGTTGAAAGGGATTTAGTAATAAAGCACTAAATTATCTAGGATTTGAGAAAAGCATGGTCTCTTGCCTTTTGTATTTTTTTTGCATGTTAGTTGGTTTTTGTTAGTGGAGGCACTCATAGGGGAGCTATCCTTCAGATGGAGACAGCCACTCACGGTGCATACCAGGTTACAGGAACCTTTTGAAAGAGCTTTAGTACGAACACGCACTTTCAAAAATTAAATACCAGCATATAAAGCGGTGGTACATACTAAGGATATCATCTGCTTGAGAGTGAACAATTCACATGTGGCTTTCTTTTTTCCTTGTTGATCGTGGCGTTGCTGGGCACTGGACAGCAGCATCTCAAACCGCCTTACCAAAACCCCTCAGAAAAAGTTGTCTTGGTTATGCAAAGTCCGACACCCTAAAGCTGTGGTGTGAACTTAAGCTACCTCAAAGCACAGGAAATCAGTTTACCAGACGGAAAAATACAAAGGATGGATACTTGAGGGGATTACTTTATATTTTCTGGGAAGATATTGTAGTAACGTTTTGGAAAGTGGACTACTCACTCCAAAATTGAAACGCTGAATTTGCATAGGCTCGAAGCTTTATGTTCTCATTCTATTGTCAAATCTAAAGCTAGAGGAATGAATATGGAGAATAAAGCTATATATATAACCATGGGCAAAATGCTTTGAACTGGACAAAGTAAATACATGCTACTTTAAGGCAGTGGTCATAAAACAGGCCTGTTTCAAGCTCCTGATGGGAGTTGCCAAAGGCCCCTCCTGAGCATTACGGAGCTGGCAAAGTAAAAGCGCTACTGAAGGGCTTTCCTCTTCACCGTGATGGTTGGCAGTAGCTGGAAATGGTGACATGTGGCTGGTGCTGGATGGTGGTGGTATGGCTGCCAGGTGGTCTAGATCCCTGGGGGTGAGGGTGAACAGGAAAGCTGGGGCTGCCTCAGCTGCCTGGCACCCATCCCCCTGTGGTGGGGCTGGAGGGAGGAGGTCTGTAGGAAAGGTCTCGGCCACCCTGCTGGATGGGGGACCCTGAGTCAGCAGCAGGGTGCGACTGTGCTGGAGAGGACTAGCCCACGCTGGGCTGCATTAGCAAGAGCATGGCTAGTGGGTTATTGCCCTCCATCGTGCTCGTGAGGCTGCATCCAAAATGGGGTCCTGTTTTGCACCTCTCCTGGCAGAGAGAGGCTGGCAGAGGGTCACTAAGCTGGTTGGGGGCTGCCCTGTGCTGTGTGGGGAGAGGTTGAGTGAGGTGGCTTTGCTTGACCTGGAAAGGAGAAGGCTAAGGAGGGACCCCGGTGACTGTCCTCAGTGGGGCCTCAGAGTCAAGGTGCAGCCAGGCTCTTCTTTTTCCCAGGATGAACATGGGGTGAGGAGAAGAGCTTCCATGATTGATTTGAGCTGGTGAGGCCTGTGCTGTGCTGGAAGGGGACAGTGCCAGTCACCCGTGTGACCTTCAGGAGGAACCACCGGCATTGCCACTGTCTTCCTTGTCACCAGTTCTCATCTAGGGCTGTCCCCTGACCTTGAGGTTAGGTGAGCATCAGTGCTGGTGCAGGCCAGGGCACAGGACTGTACCTTCTGGCAGTAGCGTAGGCTCAGATATTCCAAAACTAACTGTGAAACCACATCCTTCTTGCATGTGCCTGCTCTGACATGGTAATGCAGCCGCTTGAGATGCGAGTTCAGCCCAGTCGACTGCGCTTCACTTCAGCAGTGCAATCCTGGCCACTCACATAAGCATCTTAAAAACTGAAACTAGTCACTGTGGGCCACCTCTCTTGTTGAAGAGACACAGGCACATCTAACATGAAATTCATGTGACTGTTTTAGGTCAGGTCCTAGGTGGCTAAATTTAATCTTTCAGCAGAGAAGTTATAATTTATCCCTTTCCTATCAAAAAACCCCACAAAAACCCCAACACTAAAGTGCCTACCTTAGATACAGGTGTTACCTTTTGGTCAGGTGAATCTCGCATGTGATGGGAGGAATGTAAACTTTTAACCTGTGGAATGCAAACAGGCTTCAAAACTTCAGATTGGACCTCCAGGTGGTGAGAGGAGAAGGGGATGGCGATGAGCACAACTTCAGCATTGGCTTCTAAAAAAGTTCTTGCATCTGCTGCATGCTGTCTGTTACTAATTATTGAAGTACTAAATCTTGTGGAATGATTAATACTGGAATCATTAATTGTTCAGCTGTATACTAAATATAAGGTCTTAGGCTTCTCAGGTTAAAAACTGAGATAACAACAAACCTCTGTAGATCCTTAAAGGCAGCTGTAGTAATTTTCAAGTGTAAAATTCTGTGGAATTTGTTGTAGAAACTTTTCCAAGAAGAAAAGTGCTCCAAACATACTCATGTTTCAAGGGGCTTTTCAGTGCTTTCCCCCACCCTACCTATTCCATATAAATGGATCGCATGTTTTAACTTGCTGACTAGAAGCCTAATGTCAGTCTCTCAAATGTAAAGGGTATTATAAACATAAATACACACTATTAATAAGTTCCCATTCTTCTAGGACTAATATAGAAGCTTGAGGTGAAGTACATTTAGCTGTCAGTGAGATACTGTTTTTTAAACTAGAAAAGGGAGGACTTGAAAGGAACAAAAAGCTAAGATACCAAATTATTATTAAAGGTACTACATTATTTGGGAGCTTAATGAGACTCCAGTTGCAGGATGAGTTAGATTTGTGGTATTATACTCAACCAATGAATTGCCATGTGAATTTTTGGCATTTGCCTTGCTTATACTACCTGTTTGTGACTTCGTAGTCATAAATTCAGTCTTGTCTCTCAAAAAATGCACCTTTCCTGCAAGTATGGTTTCACATTTGCTTGACTCGGGTAGGTTCAGTGTAGTTCTGTGCCCTGTTTTGAGTTGGCCCTGGTGCTGGATTATCTGTGTGGTGAGCCTGGTTAGGTAACCAGTCTGCCTGAAAACAACATTTTTCCTGTCTGAATTAGCTTCTTATGTATCTGCAGAAACTTCACTGTTGTCACAAGAGACAGCAATTATTTGAGGAAGGACAGGATGATCAGAGTGGTTGGGACAGATCCTGCTACTTGGGCATCACCATGTTTGTGATGGAAGAGGCAGGGCTTTTCCTGCCATGGTTGCCCTATATAAAGTTTACTGAGCAGCCTGGCTGGAGTCCTGGGAACCAGCCAGGTACAGCACGCAAAGAGGAAAGGGTGCTGGAGCCCTGAATTTGGGGAAAAAAAAAAAAAACCAAACCTGCAAGGTGGTCTTCACCCATGCTGGGGTGAAGCTATACGATATTTAACTGTAAGCTCTATAAGATGGGAACCAGTTTGATCCACTTTGACTTATTCATTTAGTGAATCTACTATGGGAAAAAGAAGCTTGGAAGTGAACACCACTTCCCTGTAGGAAGTGGGGAGCAGAAGCAGCCATCTAACTTGCCGAAGGGTGGTTCTTCTATTTTCAAAACTTGAAACAAGCGAATGCTGAATTCCATAGCTACAGGCGCATTCTTCTTCTTGGGTAGGTAGTAATCAAAATCTAGTGATTCAAGCTGTCAAAGCTTTTTAAAGTTCATGTGAAGCTTAGAAGGACTGAAATTTATCTTCTTTGGGGAGAGGAGAGTGTTTTGCTGCTCTTCTAGAGGAAATTTTGAGACTAAGGAGCTCATCACATTTGTGTGAGCTTTTCATATACAAACTTTTAAATAGTGAAAGTTAGAAATAGCCACCCAACAAAATAATGTGATAAATGCTTAAGATTGGCAGGAATAGTATTTTGTCTTAGCTTAGCCTCTTACCAACAACTTTATTCTTACCAACAACTTTATTTAAAAAAAAAAAAAAAAAAAAAAAAAAAAAAAAAAAAAAAAAAAAATTCTTGTCAAAATTTTGCAGTGTAAACGAGCAAGGAGCGTCTGTCTGTGGAGTTTTTGCTAGGAAGGTATGTTGTCTCGTGTTGGCCTAGAGCTTAGTGTTCACCTCCACGAGATGGCAAAAAGCTATCAATCTGTCTGCTTAAAGCCTGTTCCTCTTTCAAACTGTTTCCACAGCCTCCGCTGTGTCAACACCAGTTCAGTCATAATTGCCAACTCCAAAGCAGGCTGATCAATGGAAATGCTAAATAAAGCAGCAGAGCTCTTGCCTCAAAGGATGTGTAAAACCAGATTTGCCAGTAGGTGCGTGCCTCTGTGAATGCCAGCAGAAAGGATAGCTGTTCGTTACCTTCCAGTCCAACACCGTGCTGTACCTTCCTGGCTCCTTTGCTAGTGGGTTGTCTTGAGCTCTGAATTTCTCAACTTTCTGAAATCCAGGTGAAGCTGCTTTGTAAGAAATAAAAAACCAAAAGGGTTTAGCTTTTCTGAAATTGAGAAACAGCAGGATCCATAGGAATAAAAACTGCTGACTAGCTTGAACTGTAGCTATATAACGTTTGGTTTTTTTGACATGTGAAGCATCAGGCTTATGGTACTTGTTAGTACTGTTAGAGCTGATCCTGCCATTTTTGTCAGATATGAGGCTTTGACATGTGACTGCTGGTTGGGGATCAGAAACAGAACACCAACTCTACTGGCCATTGACATACATGTCTGTGAAAGCCTGAGGAAGTTCTTGGCATGCTTTAAACTAACCACATTAGGTTTGCAGGCACAGCTCTTTTAGTGCTTTCTTACAAGGTGTGTATCTTTTCCACAGCTGATAAATAAAATGATGTCTGTACTCCCTCTGCTGGCTCTGCAAAAATAACTTTCATGAGCTTAAATAGTTGAGTAGCACGTCTTACAAATACGCCTGTGTGAAATTCTGAGTTAATAACAGTTCAATGAATGGAAGAGGGATTTTCCTGAAAAATGGGTCAACAAATAGTTACTGAAAGCTAATCAGGTGTCTCAGATGCTATCTTCTGCTATAATGGTAAACACTGGTGTTGTATATACCTTTGTAATTGTAGTCTGGTCTGTTTTTGTGTATTAATGATTGGATGGGGCTATCCAAATTACGATATCAAATACTTGTACAGCTAGTCATACATCTGAGCCCTATTTTTATAAGTATTCTGTGCTATATGTACATAAAGAGGTATGATATCTGGAAGCTTCCCACAGGGGAAGAGAACTTAGATCCTTCCATAAATTACAGTGCTCTGTACATTTATTTGCTTATTCTGAGACTACTGGTTTCTTGCTATGTGAAGATATATTGGATATTAAAAATTCTCAGCCAGAATGGAAGAAGTTCATGCCTTGAACAAGGTCTTGGTATAGATAAGTGTTAAGTCCATAATCAAAACAATTGCTCTTGGAAGTCAACAGACATTACATGCCAATGCAGTTCATTCTGTTTTCTTGTTTTCTGATACTATTACTCTATTATACTACTATTCTAGTTATTTTTGCTTTCTGGAATTCAGGGAGGGTTTAACAGTTTCGGAGGACTGAGGGAATAACCTACCCTGCTATACTAGTCAGTAACTGGTCTGAAGCTAGATAAGTGGAATAACAAACCAAACTGCCTTTTTAGCATTTGCTAGTTCAGGATATCTCTGAACAAGAACGCCTGAGCCTTGTGACGTGGAGAGCCTGGCTTCTGGTTCCTAAGTCTGAGGGTGTTTTCTGGCTTTTCATGCCCTCAAGGTGCATTTCCCGGGAAGTGCAGTCTTTTGTCCAGATGTTTGCTTGTATAATTCATGACTGTCAAATATTTTGGAATGGTAAGACTACTGTGCAAACCTGATTTAAGAATTTGATACAGCCAAACACTCTGTGGTTCCTCCTGTTAGATTTCTCTTTGGGTATACCTGTGGCTGTCTGCAGATGTCTTTAGGCATTGCTATACTGAGAAGGGACTGCTTGGCTATATAAAAACAGGCAGCTGCCCAGGCGTTCAAACGAAGGTTAGAACAAGTCTTCCTCTCACAGCGAGTGTGTTCCCCCTACCAAATATCCTGCTCTTCCAGTTTTTCCCTTTGGGCATGCTATTGTGGATTAAGGTCTTGAAGTTTAATCCTATGACTTGGATATCCTCCACTTATGATCAGAATTTAGAGTTTTACTGCCATGCTCAATAACTTTTGTCTTAATGTCCAAAGTTGTATTTTAATAATGTTCACGTTAGTTGACAAGTAAACCAAAACTTGCGGATCTGCATAATATAGGCCATAACATTTAGCTTAGCAGTGCCTGCCTTGAACCCTAACCTTGTCAAGTAAGAACAGCTGAGGATTCTCAGTGCACAGGGAAATGCTTCTATTTTCTAGGAAAGCCCAGTGTATTTTAGAAACCTCCAAGTTAAGGAGTCAGAGATTCCTAATCTTAAAATAGCTTAAAATAATAAAGTAGCTTAAAATAGCTTGGTTTAGGCTTTCTTTGAGCAATTTTGCTGTGAGGCAATTGTTTAAATACTTGAAAATATTTGCTCAGTGAAAAATACGTTTTGACAGCTATTGGCTTATTTTAATAATTGCTCAACAACAAGGTAGTGTTTTAGTAAGTACCTACTTTTTTAGTTTTAAGGAAGAAAGCTGTCTCGAAAGCTGTTTAGTCTTAATTATGTGCATAAAGCATCATGCCTCAAACAAGATTGTGGTTTTGACAGACAGCTGTGTACCTGCCTAAAATTGTTTGTTCCTTTACACTTAGTTTGATTCTGGATTCTGACCGTATACTGTTTGATCACATTGCTGAGTTCCTTTAATTAGATAACTGCTCTAAACTGTGTTCAAATACCAATAAAATAAGATATTCCACCACCACCATCAAAAAAAAAAAAACAAACCAAAAAAAAAAAACAAACCAAAAAAAAAAAACAAAAACCCAAAACAAAAAAAAAAAAAAACAAAAAAAAAAAAAAATCCCCCCCCCCCCCAAAAAAAAAAAAAAATCCCCCCCCCCCCCAAAAAAAAAAAAAAACAAACCAAAAAAAAAAAACAAAAACCCAAAACAAAAAAAAAAAAAAACCAAACCAAAAAAAAAAAAAAAACAAAAAAAAAAAAAAATCCCCCCCCCCCCCAAAAAAAAAAAAAAACAAAAACCCAAAAAAAAAAAAAAACAAAAAAACCCCCACCAACCATCACCTCAATTTCATGCTGTTTTGGTTAGAAGGAAAGATTTCAGTAGGAATGGATACATGTGCAAAAATCTGACTCCTATAGCAGGAGTGTAGCACACCAAGAAGCAACTTGCTGTTAATAGTCTAGAGAAAGCTAGTAGCTTCTGGTATCGAGTCTACAAGTGCAAAATACAAAACTACATGTAAATGTTTAGTGTAAATACATGTTTGTTCTGAAGGTGAACTGGAAGCACTGTTTGTAAACTGCGCTGCTATACCTGTGAATGTTAAACATATGAAGGATATTCAGAATTCTGTTGGCATAAATTTGTCTATTTTAAAGCATCTCCTTCCTTCAGAAAAGGAAGAAACAGAAAGCAATGTTGTAAAATATTGAAAGTAGAATCAAACTAAGAATTTAAGTAAACATAAATTGGAGACCACGGTAAAACTTGGCTTTCAACCTGCTTGACACGATGTACAGACTTGAATATGCATGTAATTTAAATGAGCCAAATTCATAATATAACTTTGAAATGAGACATATGGTTGGTTGTCAATGTGTAGGATGACTCAGTAAGAAGTTTCAGTTCTTCCTAACCAGTGTTTGCTAGCCTGCCTAGAGAGAACTTAGGAAGTCTGAAACTTGTTACTGTGAAGGCTAGCAGACTTCATACTTGCACTGTGTTTTTCTAAATCTTGTCTACTTCAGGTAGGTTTTTTTGAGATGCTACTAAAGTGTTCCTTAACTATAAAGGTTTTCAGATGGCTTCTTCTGTACTTCCCTTGACAAACTAATTAAAATAAGTAATTTTTAATAGGACTGAAATAATAAGCAGGTTTTTGGAGAACAGTCCTAGCACAGCTGCTTCCTAGCAGTCTACTTTCTCTTTTCCATTAGAAATGGAGACAGACTGCTAAGTGTCCTTCAAGCTAAGAGTCTATTGAAGGTGCTGAGAAACAAGGTAATGGTATCCTGGGAGGAAGACAGGGATACAGGAGGCTGCTTAGGAAACTTAGTGGAGCACTAGGAGGCAGAGGGGGGAGACTTCTATGCATCTTCCAAAATTATTTCTAGAAAGACTGAGTCCCTAACTGTGGGAGTTTTGGTAATTCATGTTATCTTTTGTTTCACAGTGCTGTGTCACTCTTGTTTCATGATACTCTGATGCTCTTCTCAGTCACTTCCCTCCAATGGGGAAATAGTCATTTCCCTGAGTCTTGCTAACCTCAGGCTAGAGGAAACGCTTGGCTTTTCTACTCTGCTTTACCTGTTTGCTGCAGTAAGGGAAACTTGTGAGCTGCAGGGGTTAGAGTAAAAATGTAATTAGCATCTGACTTATTAGGGCTGGTCTGTGAGCCCCTACTTGGCTGTATGGGGAAAGAAACTTGCACTGAGCTGAGGTGTGCTACAGTCAGGTGTGTAATTGCAATGGCCCTTTGAGGAAGTTCCTTGGAAACCATAAGCTGGACATACAAATCTTCGTTCTTAAAAGAGTTTGTGCCTTCAGCAGTGGCCAGCTGGAATTAGTCTAACATGCACAAATTCAACAGTTTAGCGGTTGCTTGAACTTTGTCACTTGAGTGGAGGAGCTGATACTGCCCTTCTCAATTCCCTTTCTTCAGAGATACTGTATGCTATTGCTAAAAACAACCTGATTGCAGAAGTTGCAAAACATTACTGTGCACCACTGTAAAATAAACAAACACTTGCGGGAAGTAGCTTTATGTAGAAGGAACAAAATAGGTCTGACTTAGCTGAGTCAGAATGACGATCTGTAGTCTTTGTGGATGGGTAGACTCTTGGCCCTGAGGGTCAGCGGCAGCTGAACTAATGGCAGTAGGCTCCCAATTCAGATGCCGTCTCTTGGAAGGAGGAATATTACCCTTATCGAACTAGCTACTAGGAATTACTGCTGGGAATTCAGAGCTGCCTTAGCAGCAGACTGACACCTCGCCATGTATGCCCATGGTAGTTATGCTCTAGGCATCTGAGTGCCTGCTGGTTTACTGCATTATTTCTGATAGCCTTGTGCTTCGATTAGGCAGGGGAGTGAAGGAAACAAATATCTGATTCTCAGCACTGAATAGGTCCAGCTGGTTGCTGTGAAGTTTTTCAAGGCATGGCCTTTCCCTGCCTAGAGGAATAAACATTGTGCCGGAGCTAAATAGACACCTAGTTCACTTCCTAATTTGAACGCTTGCTGTTTAGACTGAAAGCACAACCATCTACAAATTGCATTAGGATCCACTGATACTAGTGAAGAGTTAAGACCTTTGGTTTACGGGAAACTGGGGGAGGGATTTCCTTTACTGGGTGGAATAGGACTTTTCAATATTATCATGGAGCATGGCTCCATTTGCGTTCTTTTCCCCAGTCACTTTTCTAATGAGTTAATCATGCAACCGATGTCTTTGTGCTCTCAGAAACCTAAAGAGTTATGCACAGTACAGATCTTCACACCTCCAGACTTTAGAAATGAAGCCGCAATTGTTAATTGTGCGTAGCTAGTCTGTACAGCAATTATTAAATAGCCTACCAAAACTGAGAAATGAGTTAAGTTTACTAAATCTGCTTGAGCTGCCGTTTGACGGTCTGGTCAATTTGCTATTCAGTTCAAATGGTGTCTGTCCTTGGCAGTAAAGTCACGTATCATGCGATTTGTTTAGTGGCATGTCACTTTACCTGAAATAACAGAGGGAAGAGGAACCTTTCCTTGAATGGAGATGAATGTTATCTTAAAGGTGGCAGCAACATAGTTCCATGATGAAGATGCTCCCAGCATTAGCTGAATGTGTATCCCTTAAGTTGGCAAATCCACATCACCTTTATGACTTCTACAAATAAATCGGCTATTCTGACATCTTGTGGAAAAACTTCTGGGGAATCTGTTGTGGTAACTTGTTCAGCCAGTAGAAAACTTGGTATTTAAATCTTTTGGCTTTATGTTGTGGCTTGAGGGGGAATGCTTTTTGGATGACTGTTTTCTGCACCAGGCTGCTGCGAGTGGCACACTCTTAGACTGTAGAGAAGTGAAATGCGTGGCTACGATCACAGCTAGTGGGAGGGTGGAGGCTTGGGAATATGTGTGGTGCTTTCTGTCTCCTTGGATCTGGAGGGGCAGATCGCATTGCTGTCAAAAAAATTGTCTGTTCTTAAAGATCATGGAAGTACAGGGAGAAGGCAAGAGCAGTGGAAAAAAGATTAGTAAAGGGAGGGATGCTAAAACTGGTTGCAGTGCTGTGTCCCACGAGAAACGGACTTAGAGCAGGACCCACAATGAAGTGCTGTCTCTCAGTGGCTGAGGTGCTGTGAAAGAAGAGTAAAAAAAAGCACACAAGAAGTTACTGTTCTGAGCCCTGGGGTTGCCTGTGTGACTGTTGCGACAGCAGGCGTTCACATGGTCTGTTACTTCATTAACGCAGTTGCCAATTAATGTAGGTGGCTTTTCCCAATGCAAAAGGATAAGGGTGGCAGGTGTAAGTTGCAGTGTTGTTAGTGTCAAATAATGAGAGCTGCTTTAGGACCTCTGTGGGTGGAAGTCTTATGCCTCGATGCTGTAGCACAGCCATACCTTTGGTCACCTGAGAATGTAGCAGACTTGCTGCTTGCATTGTTAGACCTTACGAAGTGGTACGATGGGAATCTCAGTTTTGTGCATCCTGTGTACTAGCAGTGCTTACACACTCCCTGTCTATGTTAAAGAAACAAATGCCAAGAGAAGAATTTATTACCTTGTATTGAATGGTGGACCCAGGATTGTCATGTAACTCTTACTGATTGCACAGCATTTAATTCAATGTCATTCTATGGACATTGAATTAAATATACCAATTACTGCAATATACCAATAGCTATATTGCAGTAATGTTTAAATGTATGCAAAAAAACCCAAACCAGCAACCAACCCTGCGTAAGTGAGAAAGTTCTTTAAAAGGAGTAGCTACAAGAGCGGGACAGTGCAGACAGTGTGAGAACTTAGCCTTTAAGTGGGTGTCAGACTTGAGAAAGACCAAAAAGTATAATCATGAGGAAGGACCAGTTTTGAAACTGGAGATGTGCCTGAAGGATGAAGCAGTATGTGGCCTTGCTAAATGGTAAAACATATCAGATGATACTATGAGGCTCAGTTTACTGAAGATACTTCTTATGTTGTACCAGAAAGAGGAAGCCCACTAGAATGGATTAGTGAGCTAAGCTCTCAAAATTTATCAAAAAGAGCTAAAGGGCTGCTCAGTATAGTCATAATGAAGACGTTTGCAAGAGATTCCACACCTATGTTTCTTGCAAAGCCGTACAGTGGATTTTCAAATTGAAGTATCAAGGTTAAAAAAAACCAAACCAAAACAACAAAACACCCTGAACCCCCTCTTCCCACCACCAGCAGGAACAGCAAACGTGTGCAGTAATTCTGAAAGAGCTGCTCAGTTGTAGACTAGTTATGATATTTGAATTAAAAAAACACTTTGGCTCCTTAAGAATGGATGGCAAACATAATTGTAGTTTTTGAAAGAGGTTCTCTCAGAATGACTCTTTAGCCAGTTTACTTGGTGTATTTTCTGGCAGGCAGGGATTAATATGGCAAGCAGGGGAAGCTAGCATAGCTTTCAAGTTACATATTTTTCAAGAAGTAAGGCTTTTTTAAGGGTTTGAAGATAAGGATAAACTGTGTTCAGATTTTTCAAAAGCATTTTGGAAATACAAGAAGATGAAGGCTCTTAAACTGGCATGTTACGGGATGAGAGGGAAGCTCCTTAAACTTTGGCCACAGGAGAACAAAACAGATATCCACTTAGCATCATAGTGTGTGCTCATTGAGATGGGTGATCAGAGCTGGGGTTTTTGGTTTTTTACGTTCCAAACCATTGCTTGGCAGGGATGATTTGGAGCATCGTATATGGATGATTTACTACATAAATATTACTATTTATATATTATGTGTTTACAGTTCAATGAGCATATAGAATATTTCGTAGTACTGTTTCTACATAGCAGTAAGCTAGTCCAAGGTAGCAAAAAAAAACCCTTAAAACTTACCTACTAAGCTAACAGAAAGGAGTCAGTCATATGCAGAGTGACTTTATGGAAGTAATTCGGCTTAATCTCATTAGGCATAAATATTTCCTAGTAATTTTAAGACTAATTTAAAATTAATCTTGAGGTTTCCTGAATACAAAAAAAATCAGGTAGGGATGGACTTTTGCCCTTTGCCTGAAGGCTCCTTGCTCTAAAGAGCTTTTGGCACCTCTGTTACCATGAAGCACGGTTACAGTCAAAAGCATACCGCTCTGCTTAAATGGCTATTAATATGAAAGAATAATTTCTGGAAGGAAAAAGGGGGCATGTTCAAAGCAGTGTGAGATGGTAAATGTCTGGTTCTGGCTGAAGTGTTGCGTGCAATTTAACTTGAACATGTTTTAATTTAAGTGGGTGCAACATGTTCTGAAACAAGGTTTCTGGTGTTAAGAACTCCTGAAGTGGACTTGGAGCTTCAGAACGAAGACATTTCCACTCGTGCTACTTACTGTCTAATGACACAGGAAGGGAAGAAAACCATTGCTCAAACTGACTAAAGCAATTTCAATGGCATGCATGTATAGTATTGTGGGAACTGAAAGATGGAAGTAAAAATAGAGGTAACATCTGAAAAGTTTGTTTAGCTCAAAAGCTATCGGAAGCAGGGTTAAGGAGAAGCAGCAAAAGTTAGAGGCTTTGTGAAAAAAGGTAACAAGGTTTCTCAAGACAAGTGATGTACCTGTGGGAATAACTGTTACGAGGAAGTCAGATGCTGTTTTGCTCTGAGTCATAATTATTGTCAGAACTGAGCAGCTGGGTGCATTGCTTACAGGCATGCACTAAGCCTTAAAGGCAACAAGTGACTACAATCCAGGAATCCAATTCCAGCTCTGTTGGATGAAATTTGGTACCGTCTCACTTTCCCTTTGCTTGAAACTTGTACTGCATATAATGATGTCATATGCCTCATTTAACACATGCTTGACAGGTTTTGTGACTGGAATGCATCTTGTAATTTGGGAATGCGAGCAAACTCTGTTGTAGTCTAATAACGCGTAATTTTAACAAGTAGGATGTCATGCTACTATCTCTTTTCAAAATAGTTCAGCTTTTTGTATTGTAACTTTTGCCAGTACTGTTTTGATAAATATTGATGAGAAAAGTGTAGTAAGTTGTTCCTGAACTTAATGCGAATATTTGTCAATGGGAGCAAACTCTGTTGTAGTCTAATAACGCGTAATTTTAACAAGTAGGATGTCATGCTACTATCTCTTTTCAAAATAGTTCAGCTTTTTGTATTGTAACTTTTGCCAGTACTGTTTTGATAAATATTGATGAGAAAAGTGTAGTAAGTTGTTCCTGAACTTAATGTGAATATTTGTCAATGGATGACTTTACTGCACTCAAAAAAAAAAAAAAAAAAATCTACTTTTAGGGTTATATATTAAGTTATTAATATGACAGACCTGTTAATAGAACTTACTTTACAGCGTAATTATCCTGAATAAACAGGATAAAAGCCTGAACTGTGCAGGATTAAGAGACTTTAAATCCTCAGTCATCTGTTTAGGACCCAATGGATCTGAAGTGAAGGAAAAGATTGATGGGCATTAGGCAAACATTTTTTTTCCTTGCATTTTAAACACTAGTAGGTGGAGCCTTGTGATATCCCAGGTTTGCCTTCAGCCATCAGCTGCCTTAGTCCAACTTTTGGCAGCTCCACTCATCTCAAGTTATCTGAGGAAGCTGACGCACACACTAAGTGCATCTTATGTACTTGAACATGCTAGAAATGATGCCAAAGGGGACAGCCATACCTAGAGGTTAAAACTTTTTTTCTCTGGGATTATAGTCTTCACTTGGATTTACCTGGTATTATAAACAGTCCTGTCAAATTTAGCCTTTTTGGTTTAGTTTAGAATGTCATTGCAGAATGAAAAGTAGATGAGCCTAGTAAAAGGAAGTACTGAGAAGGGAGCTTCAGGGCCTGCGGGTGGAGAAGGGAGAAGCTGTCTGAGCGCTGGTCAGAGCTGTGGACTGTAGGAGACCCTTCAAGACAGTGCTCGGTTAATGGATATCTGGAATGAGTAACTCCAGCTTCCAGAAAAGTGTTTTAAGTAGTTAAAAACTCAACTCTTCTGCATGGGTTTGTGTCTCGAAGTGTTTGGCTTCTTGTGGACAACTCACCATTGTAATATGAAATAGGAGAGTATGAAAGCCTAGTATTTTAAATACATGGGACGCTTGACACTCTGTGTAATGACGATCGCATTGGTTTTACTCTCTAGGGCTTTCCCATATGTCTCAAAGTCTGATGTTCCTTGAAAGTGTTCATAGGTTTTTCTGAAGCCCTACTTGTTAGATCAGTATTTGATACAGTATATTGATCTTGTATCTATTTAGTTCTCTCACCTTCAAGTTAACATACCTGAAATTCAGCAAGCTAATGATTAGTTTAAGCTTTTGATAAAATAGTTTTTCTACTCATACTATTCTATACAGCACTTTCCAGTCTTGTTTCTTAATCCAGCTGTCATTTCAGTCTGAGTTGACGTGCTTCATGAGTGTGGAAAGGCCATGGCTTGGGAGAGGCGGAGCAGTATAGGCCTGCATGGTTGGCTCATGGTGTAAGAGAATGACTGATCGTTTGCTGGGCTCCTTGCAGAGGCTGTGGAGCGAGCTGCTTTGTAAGAGGTCATGTTCTTCATGCTGCGCATAACCATTAATTCAAAGGAAAGCTGCTCAGCTGCTTGATGTATATAGTAAACCGATCCAAATTTGTTGATATTAATTGCCTAATAACTCACCTTCAAGACTGTTACAATTTTCCCTTGCTGCTACCAAAGTACGAAGGAAATGGTGCGGGAATCCTTTGCATGAACGTTGCCAACTTGTACTACTGAATTGACTTCAGACTACTGAAATCCTAATTTGTTAGCCATCGCTTCACTAAGAAATAATTTGGGGTCTTAAAGAAACTACCATTGGATGAAGCTGCTACTACAAAAGTGGCAATCATGGTTGGCCCCAGCAATCCTTTAGATTAAGTGTAGTAAATACCAGTGTTTACATCCAATGCAGAGTCTAGGAACAGCAGCCAGTTTTTATTTCAGTTAGGCGAGTACATCAGCCTCCCAAGAGATTAAGCTTAAGAATGAAGTTAAATTTCTCTTTGAAATGACAGCAAAACTCATGACCTTTGAATTCACTGTTTAGAACACAGGAGTTGTAAGAAGGAAAACTTGTCATTACAACACTGTTGGGTACATTTGAGGCTGAAGGTGATGTATTAAAAACTTTCTGCTGCGGAGTGTCTTCCACGATTGTGCCCTCTCCCTCTTAGTTGTTCAATCTACTTGTAATTGTCTCTTTGTAAGCCAGGCTCTCTGAGATGCCTGCACTAAAACAACAGCATGCTACTGAAATGATTTAACTCCCAGTTGTTCAGTTAGGCACATTTAAACATACGGGATAGGGATCTGTAAATGCATACTGTTCTGTATTAACTTCCTGTTTTATTAGTGTTCATTTGTATTTCTTGTGAAACAGCTGGTGAGTTTCTGTAGCTTTTCGAGTAGGTATGAGGGGCTGTCTCTTAAAGTAAAAAAACTGACGCTCCAGAGCAGAAGACCTCAGGCTTTTTCAGTGTGATTTCCAGATCAGTTTCTCAGTTACAATTACTTTCCATTATAATAATATTACAGACAACTTTTTTTTTCCCCTAAGGAAAAACGTCATGTGATGGCTTGAAGCTGTGGAACATACCCAGTGCTGTGGGTTTCAAACTAAAGTATGCAAAGGCATATTATATTTTTCACTATCTTAAAAGCTGTTCTTTTGAAACAGATTAAAATGGCATGACAGCTGCAACATATGGGGACAGTTTTTATCACTGCAACCTCTTGGTATGTAGATCTGTCCGGTCTTCACTGAACTAATTAGATTAAACAAAGGCTTTCCTGAGATAATCACTTTGCAAGCCTTTTCCTATATTATACCAACCAGCTTTAGTGTGTTGTTGAAGGTCAAATGCTAGTACCAGCTAATGCTTAATATCTGGATGTATAGTGTTCAAGCAGATGTATAAATTAAATTGAATGACACAGGATATATAATTGCTGGAGCTTTGACTCTTGAGGTGTGAGTTTGCTTAAGTGTTTTAAGATTTAATTTTATTAATATTAAAATGCATTTCCTGTAGGCTGGTGAAGCAAGTATTAAATGCAAATTCAATAATAGGAAAGGCTTAGATAGGAGTCTAATGTATGCTCGGTCCTGTGCATCTGGGCAATAGTAATTATGCCACTCTTAAACTCTGCTGTTCACATTTGATTGTCAGTGCGTGGCCACTGCAAACTATCACTTCAAAGTAGCCCTAATTTTCATGAATGTAGAACACAGATTATAGCCTTCTTCCAAATAAAGGGAATTACTAAATACTAAATTACTAGTTACTAATTACTTTCACTTATGAAGGACTATTTCTGGAGTCCTTTTTGAAGCATGCTTAATGTTAAGGGCTGCCTCAATAGTAGCTGCTTTTTGGGGCGGGGGATTAACATGGGTTTATATTGAAAGTGTTGTTACAAGAACACTTCAAGAAACATGTTACAGCTTATTCTAGCTTGGTCAACACAGTATGTTCTGGTGGCACTAAACAGTAGTAATCTATAGTCTCTTCATGCTTTGGTAAATGTCTCTACCTGTAGACTTCTGTTTATAGCTTGTCCTTTTCCAGTCTGACTACAGAGGCTTGTGAGGTTGTTAAACCTTTAACACTGGTGAAATTACCTAACCTTTGTTTCATGGCTTATGGTTTTGAATTATTGTCTTTGGTAAGGAGCATACTCACTTAGCAATAAATATCAATTTGATTTGGGTAGGGAATTTAAGATGCAGTACTCCTCATAGGCAGCCACGATGACATGTGTCAGTGACACTATTACAGTCAGAGCAGCAGGGTCTTTTCGGAGAGATTTGCACAAGTACCTGAATCCTGCCTATGAGAGTATGTGCTGCTACTGTAAGGTGCCTCTGCAGTACAGGACTTTTAGTCACTTGAGTGTGACGGACAATAGCTTTCGAGATGCTCGTAGTCTCAGTGATATATAAACAAAGGATTATCCAAAAGTTGATGTGCCTAACAAAAGACAGACTTCTCTTAATCATCCTGTGCAGCTTGTTTAAGCTGGACACTAACATAACTTCAACTGAATTAAACTTTAAATAAGCTGGAACTTCAGTAATGGTGTATAAGTGACTTTTAGTTATGATAACTGTTTCTTGAATTTAAAATTTGAGATATTAGCAGATTGGAAGTTTGAGGTGAGTTGCTGTTAACTATAATGCTTCAGAGCTCATGCTACTCAAACAACATATCTCAAATGGCTGCTGCAAGATTTGAGTTGAAAACTGGAACACTGGTCAAAACAAATAAAATATTCCACTAGTTGAAGAGATAAATATTATTAGATGATCTATGTAGCTTAAAAATATGCTTTCTTTTATGATACTTGAATTTCACTGCTTATAGTTGCATTACGCATTGCCACTTTGTTACAGAAGTGGACTGTTGGAACTTGCTGTAACAGGAAGCAATTGAATGTTGCAAGGTTTGACATCAAACTGTATTAAGGATATTTCTTAAAGAAATTTGTAGTGAGATTTTTCTGTAGGAATCAGCAAAGAAACTATGTTAAGTCCATTCTGTACCCATGTGCCGAGAGGCTTTTGTACTGTCCATTAGAAATGCCTGGTAAAAATGGGCTGCTGGAGCAGATTCTTTCTGGTCTGATTTGGTGTAACAATTGCTAATGTTTAACCAAGTTTTTATGATTTGGAGCAAAACTGCTCTTGCTCAGTATTCAGTCTTCACACTGTTCTTCTTGGAGGAATAGCTTTCCAGAGCTATTTCCTAACATGGATGTGTCAAATAGTCTGTGACACTACTAGAGGTGATCTGCAGAACCGTGCTGCTTTTGTAGTGTTAATGTAAGCTTATTGAACTTGTCTCTGAACCCTAAGGGTCTGTTGGTACGTAAGGACACCATTGAGGTACTTCAGAACATCTGAGAATCCCTTTCAGTATAAACTGTTAGTAATAGCTAGTCACTGGACTATTATGTCTTAACAAAAATGAATCTAGATGCATAGGGATGATAGAACCGGAGTGCAAAGCACAGTATGAGCTATGATTAAGCAATGTTATTGCTCTTAAGATTACTTGCACATGAAAGCAAGTCTTGCCCTGGCCCAGTATTCAGTCTCAAAGCTTTTCAATGCCAAGTGAGCAGTGACTAGAGCTGTAGCTTTTCCTAACCTCATGTCTGTATTTGGATTTGGGTGTATTTGGGCCTCAAGTGCAGGGCTCCTGCTAGAGGCTTGAACAGAGCTTTTCTTAATTAAAAGTGAATCAAGTTTGATGTAATTAGCTGTGGGGCATTCTGCTTGGTCTATTTTTGCCTAATTAGCAGCTGCAGCATCTTCTCCATAGCTATATATACTCCAGCAGGAGTAGGGAAGTGATCGTGCCCCTGTACTCGGCCCTGGTGAGGCCGCACCTCGAATACTGTGTTCAGTTTTGGGCCCCTCACTACAAGAAAGGCATCAAGGTGCTGGAGCGTGTCCAGAGAAGGGCAACAAGGCTGGTGAGGGGTCTGGAGAACAAGTCTTATGAGGAGCGGCTGAGGGAACTGGGGTTGTTTAGCCTGCAGAAAAGGAGGCTGAGGGGAGACCTCATCGCTCTCTACAACTACCTGAAAGGAGGTTGTAGCGAGGTGGGTGTCAGTCTCTTTTTCCAAGTAACTAGCGATAGGACAAGAGGAAATGGCCTCAAGTTGCACCAGGGGGGGTTTAGATTGGACATGAGGAAAACTTTCTTTACTGAAAGAGTGGTGAAACATTGGAACAGGCTGCCCAGGGAAGTGGTTGAGTCCCCATCCCTGGAGGTATTTAAAAGACGAGTAGATGAGGCACTTAGGGACATGGTTTAGTGGGCATGGTGGGGGTGGGGTGACGGTTGGACTCTGTGATCTTAGCGGTCTTTTCCAACCTCAATGATTCTATGATTCTATACAAACTCACTTGCCTGATCTGCTGCTTCTTTATGCTGTTATAGCTTGTGATCAGATGCCAATTGATAAATCCTCCTAGGCTACCAGTTGGCCAACAGCATCCAGCTTTTGGGCATTAGCTAAAGATGTGGTGTGGCTTTAAAGAGCACTCTTTTGTACATGATTTGCATGAATTTCTTCACTTACAGGATACTCTAGCAGAACATATTATAGTCAGCTGAAAAATGTGCGTTAATCAAAACTGCATCGTAGCATGCAGGTTAACACCATCATCATGGACTCTTCAACTGTTGTAATAGGTTTTTTGCAAGTAACAAAACAATGGAGGTTTAAAATGAATTTTTAAATTGGGTACCTTCTTGATGTTGAAGTTTTATGCATATGAATATTGATTTCTTTATGCTTTTTGTCGCTCTCCAGAAAACAGACGTAGACAGTGTTTTTCTGAGAATCTCCTAGTGATAGGAAGAGAAGAGAAGAGCGGTTGTAGTTCTGCTGGAGATGGGACTGTCACTTGTGGTCAGGTGACATCACTTCAGGGTCTTTCAGCATCAGTGGTTGTCTTCAATGCAAATGCAGTACTGTGGCACGGTGCTTAAAATGGTAGATTGACTATAGCTGAAGCTGTTTGTTGCCAGAGCAGAGAAGTGACAGTTTCCTGGAACCAAGACCTTAAATTTCTGGTAATTAGGTGCTTATACCTGGACCTCAACATAGACACGGTGGTTCAGCCAAACAGTCCTCTTCTGGCTATTGCCCTGCCAGGTTAATCTTTACTTTGCTATTTGACTCTTTGCCTTTGTAAAGCAATGCAGTCAGTGGTAACTGTTTGCCTCTGCTAGGCGTATGACACCTGAGAGTCTTATTGACCTGGAAGTGTCCAAGTTATTCTTCATCTGAGCCTGGCAGTCATAATGTTTCATGGGGGAATGTATCGTTACTTGTGCTCACCATGCCCCGTTATGTTGATAAAGCTGACTTACATGATCAGACTTCTCTCTTCTGCACACAGCAGATCTTTATATAGGCAAGAAGTGTTAGTGCATTCATGATACTGTTGTGTAGATACATGTGTACATGCAAGATGTGTCAGCCGAGCAGGAATTAAATATAAAATGCCTGTGCAGGTTAAGAATCCTGTGGGTAGATGTTAATTTCTCAGCTACAGTGGTCTGATAATCAGACAGAAGAACTGCTCTTAGTCTCCCTATCCCTTCTGTAGGAAGGTGGTATTGTGCAATTTTCCCCTCTGTTCAAAGAATTAAATGCAGATACTGTGGGAGGCTTGAGTTGTGATGAAATGGGCTGGAGGGGGGCTAAAACTGTTTGGACATGAAAATGCATTAAGACCTAGGTCTGCCTGAAGATACGCTCCTACTTATACTACAAAAGTACTTCATGTGTGGGCTAACAGTGTTGAAACTGTTTCCTTGAGGTTTGCACAAATGAATTCATGGGAACACGCAAAAAAGCTTGCTCATCCCAAAGTCTGACTCTGAGGTGAAAGCTCCAGTGAAAAGTCGGGATTTTTAACTTGAGCATGTTCTTACCCTGTGTGACATCAGTGGTGGATGCTCCAAACTCCATTTCCCTAGAAACAGATGTACTTCCAGGTGTTTTTAAAGGTTTCCTCTTGATGATGAACCATATGGATATATCAAGCAAAATGCAAGACTTAAAGGCAACAGCTGTTCTAAGAAGTTAATGATTTAAGAAAGTATAATAATGCAAGGTTATTTTGGGATGGGAAACATCCATTTTATGCCTCGTCACTCTTGCCAGCTGAATGCTAACTAAAAATATTGTAAGAAATATGAAGAAATTGTCCTTAAGCAGAAATTTGTTCTGTAACCTCAATTTGAAGAGTACAGTTGTCTTATAATGTATTTCTGTATAGCTGTTATGTAACTGAATGTATATTTATTCTTTCCCTAGACTGTACATGCCATTTGGCTTGGGGAACAGAACCCGCCATGGGACAACCTCAAAGATATCTCTCCAGACAGGGTCTTTTACTTGGGTGATGTATCTGCTCTCCTGACTGTCTTCATACCCGAAGGATTTCTTTTCCTTTTGGAAATATTTTAAGTTGAAATCTTGTTCCTTACTGGAAACTGTCTACACTAAAGACTGCACGCATCATGGGTGATATGGCAAACAACTCAGTTGCATATAGTGGCGTAAAAAATGCTGTAAAAGAAGCTAATCATGGAGATTTTGGAGTTACTCTTGCAGAGCTCCGTTCTCTTATGGAACTTCGAGCTACCGATGCACTGCATAAAATACAGGAATGCTATGGAGATGTACATGGCATCTGTACAAAATTGAAAACTTCACCAAATGAAGGTAAGTCAATTTTAACACTATTACTGAGCAAACTCCATTTAGGAAAAATCTTAGTCAAGCAAAATACTACTTTTTTTTTTTTTTTAATATAAAAGTTTTTATAAAAGTGTGTCAGTTACCATAATAAAATATTGCTTCTTACTTCTCTAAGGCAGAGGTATTCAATGGTAATAAGTAAGCAAGAGTTTTTTCAATGGGTCTAACTGCATGTGAGATTTTGGATTAGTGGTAAAGTTGCACTTTGGAATAAAGTTCATTGACGTAGGCATCCACATATGAAATAGCAATGCAACATAGCAATGTTTAACTTACTGTGAAAGTGTAAGTTTTTTGTGAATAGCTCATACGACCTATAGTTCACAATTCAGATCATGCTGTCGTAGAACACAAGGTTTTAATAGCCTAATGCAGGGCTTATTAATGCTTCTGTGTTGCTACCTAGTTCTTGTATTGCCTAATGCAATAATTTTTAAAACTGGTGACATCTGTTTTCTATTTGTACTACACTGAATTCTTAATAGTAGGATCTAGGTTTTAAATCTGTAATATTTCTGTAGATTTCATTTGATCTATACAAAATAACTAACAATACAGCTTTAGGTACTACGAGGTACTGTCACTATTAGTAGAAGGTTTGCAAAGTGATCACACAATCTTATTCTCTAGAAATAAGCATCTTTAAGTCTTTGCCATGTTGGATTTGATGGCATTCTGTGAAGTGGGGCTACCTGATGCTTTTGCTCTCTAGAGTTATTACTCCAAGATAGACTGCACAAATGTGAAAAGGAAATAAAATGTATCAAGTGTTGCTCCTGAGAGCTTTCCAGAAGTTTTCCTTAAGATCTGGCCCTCTCTTACCAATGTAAATGAAAGCTTTTCCTTAAAATCTGGCCCTCTCTTAGCAATGTAAATGAAAGCTATAATCTTTAATTTGTGAAAGAAAGATGCAAGTCATATTGCTTAAGATATCTAAACTGTAGTGTCCTGTACAAATGTTTTTACATATTTTTATCTAACATTAACTAAAATTAATGTTAAGTCCTTAATTATGTTAATGTTAATTTAAGTTAATGTGAAGTCCTGCTGTTGGTTATGATTGAGAAGTACCAAAATCAAGATTTTGGCAAGTTGTGGTGTCTCAGCATTAAGCACTCACATAGCTTTTAACCAATGTGGTGTCATGTTGGTGGCAGTAAAGTACCTGCTGTCTTAACCCTGGAGAGCTGTTGCTTTCTGTTCTTCAGAAATGCTATGGAAAGTTTTGTCTCCTTGGATCAAGAACAGCCTACTAATGCCGTAAGGTATCTCTGGGTACATCTGCAGTTAGCATGTTTTGGCTTGATCTGCTTTTGAAGCCAGACTCCTGATTTCCAAACTCCTGAAATTATTTCGGTACATGAACTGGGTTCCTCTTACCAAACTGAAAGTAGCCAGCTCTCATGCCTGACCTGCCAGTGAATGGGAGTAGACCAGTTTTAGGCTGAAGAAGAAATTTGTAAAACATGAGGAGTGTAAACTTCTGTTCCTTGGCATCAACGGAGTTGTAAAGTTTGGTGCATGCGTGTGAAGCACTGCTGTGTACAAGCAGTGTAACACCTCTTAGACAGGAGCAGCAGTCTCTCGTTACCCTGTTGACCTGTTGCATAGTATTGAAAGGCAGTTTCCTTTCTCAGTGAAAAGGGCTGTAGTTTTCTACAATCAGGAACCGAACTGAGAGTTGAATCCTGTTTTACAGTAATCTGCAAGGTTTAAGGCCCATTATTACTGCAAACTAGGTGGGCGTATGATTGTAGACGGCCATGATGCACTAAGCACCAAATACCTGGTATACTGCAAGATTCATTTTATGTCCCTTAATGTAACAAGCAGGTTAACGCTTGTTAACTTGTTAACAAGCTTTGTAAGTTAACAATGTAACTATGTAACAATGTTAACAATGTAAGTTAACAAGCTTGTTAACTTACATACATTCCCATGAATGATGAGTGTCAGTGTACTAAAACTAGAAAGGGTTAGATGCCCTTTCCTGCAGATTGATTCTGTTGTATTGAGGACTGTGTGATCGAGGCCTTTCCCTTTCAAAAGGAATTGACATTTAGATGTAGTGTCCTGCAATCAGTTAAATACAATCACTAAGTTGATAAAAGGGCACCATCTTTTTTTTTTAAGTGTGAGAGCAGCTCATAAACACAGCAAGGCTTCAACAGTTGAGTGTGATAATTAGCTCAGAAGAGGTTAAGTAAGATGAGTTAGAGCAGTGCCTTCTACGAAGGTGTTGTTTTGGCTCTAAATCACTACATGAACCTTTAGAGAACCAGCTTCTCTGTCAGGTAAGCTGCTATAAATTTCTCGGAGGTAGTACTGGAGAGCTCTTGTAAAAGTAGAGCTAGGTCTCTTCTTTTGTCAAATTCAAGGTGTAAGTATAGAAATGGAGACATTTCTAATGGAGAAAATCTAGGCAAGATCTATGCAGAAAACTGCTGTGTGTTACACTATTTAGCTCTCTAAAATTTCCCGTGTACACCTGCAAGGCCCTATGACACTTCTTCCTATTCAGAAGCTTTCTTTATGATATGAAGTGCTGACTTGCGTAATTATCAGTGACTTCACAGCAAAAGTACAGGTAGTTCCGAAATGCTACACAGTGGATGAGTTCAGCTTGCATAATTTCTTGCTTTGAAGTTGTTGACAGTGTAAGGCAATGTCTGTTTTCAGGCAAAATGTGGATAAGACCTACCTGATTTGAAATGAGAAATGGGAACTATCCTTTACTCGTATTACTAAAGAAAGACACTGAGCAGACTTTACGGCTTAGTACTTGAAGTTTGTTATGTCCTTTAATGTGTACAAATGTATACAAATGTGAATAAATGAAGAGATGGAACACCATCGATATTTCCACAGGTCTACGTTATTTTGATTGTCTAGTAACTTCTAGATGTCTAATAAAATTTGTATCTGAAGCTTTAACTAGTCCCTTGCCTAATATTTTTCAAACTTAACCCCAAATAACATAAATTACCCTAGTTAAGATACATAATGAACAGTATAATGGCAGTAGTTTTGACTTCAGGACTGTAGACTATGAACTGTGAAATTGCCACCTGTGTGGTAAATGTAGCAAGTTTAGTAATGGTGCGTGGTATATTATGGCAAATACTAAACATACAAATGCTTTTTGTCTTTGCTAGGCTTATTTACTAATCTTCACTAAGTGGTTCTGATAGTAGCTTGACTTTATATAGCTTTGTTAGAAAGTGTTTTTCATTCTTCAAAGACCATTGCTGTATACTTCTGATGTTCTGCATCCTGGTACCCTGTGAAGGGAGGAGGAAAGCGGTGCCACTGATGTTATGTAAATAATTTTCCAAACTCTGCCATGCTAAAAGGAAGAGAGAAATGGTATCTGTTGTAAAATAGCAATACGGTCCAGCCTTTTGGAATGGCCAAGCTGTCCTGAGTTTCTCTAGATCCCCTCATATAGCTTGATTTTTTCAAAATGGTCTTGTGGTGGTCTTTGAGTTGAGAGTGAAAGTAAGCACCTCAAAGCTTGAACTTCAAGAAGCATAGTATTATGGCTAACCAGTAAAATTGTTCCTTTGTATTAAACCTCCAAAGCCATGAATTCAAGGTGAATCTAAAAGTGTTACAAAAAAATCTAACTTATGATATACACTAAGAGTATGTTTAATTTGTTTCACTTTTCAAAAGATCTGCACATAATATTTTGCTTTTCAGTTAAGTGATTACATAGCAGTTGTTAGCATTTAAAACTGAGCTTTGCAGTTCAGTAGTCTTTGCAAAGTGTCTTGAAATATCACATGATGGTTCTAGGAAATGCCTATTAGAGGTATTAAATACCCCACTTATTATGAAAGCCAGTTGCATTGGTCGCTGTTCTTATTGATTACCTAGCGTGTTTGCAATGCGTTTATCACTAAGCAGCTGGGTTAAGTACTAAAAAACTGCTACTAGGAACATTGTTGTCTTTAAGCAGGTGCTGATCATAACCTTGGGGGCAATATGGTTGAAGTATCCAGACCTTTGCTCTGAACACGGCTGGATGTTTGGCCATTTTGCTTTGAAAAATGAGCTAGTGGCTTGAATTCTGAATGGCGGGTTAGGCAGCTGGAAACTGTTGAAGTAAACAGGAGGTGTACTTACAGAAGACCTTGAGTGCATGACCTTGCACTGAATATACTTGGTATTCCTTTATTTTTAAGGACCTGGCTAACTCTTGAAGCACGCAGTGGCTTTTAGTGAAGGCCCATCACTCTTGCCTGCTAGTGTCCCTTAAGGATGGTACAAGAGTTGAGACAGAGAAGAGGACTCTGAAAGAAATATGCCATATAAGAAAGAAGATAGGTACAAAACTGAGGTGACAGACCCTGCACGGTGCTAAATATGGGCTCTCTCTGTGTGAGAGGAGATAGAAAGTGAAGCTTCAGAAGAGCAAACAATGGTGTCCAGGTAGAAGCAGCATCATTCAGTGGCTGCCTCTCTCCACATGATGCCTGGAGAGCTTCACCAGCTTTTTATAGTATTTTATATCATAACTAAATAATACACAAATATAATATTTATAGTATTTTATATTATTAATTATATTAAATATTTCATTATAAATGTGACAATAATTGTAGGATCCTAGGATGTTATCTCTGAATACAGAATCCCTACAGTGGGAACCAGAGCTGGCTTCACAGGCTGTGGTCTTGCTAAAGCTGCATGGTGCTACTCAGTCTCGATAGTAGTAACTCTACTAATGATCTTGTCTTGCAAACTTGTTTACTTTGTACGAAGGTACGTCTGTTACTGTTACTCTGTTGCTATGTCATATTTAAGTGCAAGTAGGTAGACCATCAGCCTACTTTATATTGGCAAAGTGTGAATTATAAAATATAGCTGGCTTTCTATAGTGACTCTAATTTAAGGATAATACTTATGTAATTATATTTGAGATATGGCTTTTCAGTATTGTTACTGAAATATGGAGTGGGACTTGACTCCATGAATGGGAAACGTCAATCACTTCTAACGTGAGGGTGAAATGCAAATAAGTGTCACTAACTTTGTCTTATTATTAAATAGGTTTAAGTGGAAATCCAGCAGATATAGAAAGGAGAGAAGCAGTTTTTGGGAAGAACTTTATACCTCCTAAAAAGCCAAAAACATTTCTTCAGTTAGTATGGGAAGCACTACAGGACGTTACACTAATTATATTAGAAATTGCAGCCGTAGTATCCTTGGGCCTTTCTTTTTACCAGCCTCCAGGAGGAAATGAATCACGTAAGTAAACTTTTTAAAAAGTAGGTATCTACCTGTATTATATTACTAGCTTTTCTGGTCCAACATGCCTATACTGTAAATCTGATGGGAGACAGTAAGTCAGTGGAAAAGCAGCTTATTGTTCCTCATCGAGAGAACACTACTAAAACTCTAGCTTGCCTTAAAAGGGCAACATGAGGTTTCCCTGGTCATGATCTAGTATCATTCTGACCAAAATAATGCCAAAGGTAAAGTGCAAGCAGCAGGAACAAGGACTTGTCTTAGGTCCAGTCATGTTTCTGTGTAAGTGTTTTTTTGTTTGTTTTGGTTTTTTTAGCTTTACCTCAAATATATAAGCAATTTATAATTTGCAGTCATGTGCTTTGGGGAGTCAGCAAGTCTTAAATTTTCATTGATTTGCAATATGACAACTTTCTAATTTATATAGTATAGTTATATAGTTAGTACTACTAAAATCAGTAGTTTCTTCTGTTTGGCAAAACTTTTTTGTTGTTGAAGTAACTATCTGCATGAACTTTCTTAAATCTAAAACCTGTTTTCTACAGTATGTGGATCAGTAAATGTTGGTGAAGAAGAGGAGGAATCTGAAGCAGGTTGGATTGAAGGAGCAGCAATCCTCCTATCTGTAGTTTGTGTGGTATTAGTAACAGCTTTCAATGACTGGAGTAAAGAGAAACAGTTTCGGGGATTGCAGAGCCGTATTGAACAAGAACAGAAATTCACAGTCATCAGAGGTGGCCAAGTCATCCAAATACCAGTAGCTGACATAATTGTTGGAGATATTGCACAAGTGAAATATGGTAAACATATTTTTAAAGTTGAACTTTCTTTTATTTTTAAAAAAGGAACTGCAGTCAACATACCCAGTGATCTCTCGTAGGTGATCTTTTACCGGCTGATGGTGTACTCATTCAAGGAAATGACCTCAAAATTGATGAAAGCTCACTGACTGGAGAATCTGATCATGTTAAGAAATCTCTGGACAGAGATCCCATGCTGCTGTCAGGTGTGTAACATTTGACAATTCTTGAAGAAATTGGTTTGTTTCGGGGGGTAAACTGGTTATTTAAGATTTTGAGGTTAAAATCTGGCAAACTGGACCTTATCTAGGCTGACTTCTAAAAGTATCCAAAACCAGTGCCACTAGTATAAAACTTTGACAAAGTGAGTAGACTCTTAAAACTGACAAACATTTTGTGTAGTTGCTTATGGTTTTATTTTCCAGATAGTTTTGGCAATTAAAGCCCTAGGGGAACACAGTGGTATATCAAGGCTTCATCAACGTGAACTTTGAGAACTCATTTCCTTTGTGCTCTGCCATATAACTGTTCAAGTCTCAGTGGAAAACTTGGTTAAATCTTTCAGGTACACATGTGATGGAAGGCTCTGGAAGAATGGTAGTTACTGCTGTAGGTGTGAACTCTCAGACCGGAATCATCTTTACCTTACTTGGAGCTGGAGGAGATGAAGAGGAGAAGGAGAAGGAAAAAGAGAAGAAGGACAAGAAAAGTAGGCATAATAATAAAAACATGTTCTAGTCATCTGGAGCCAGAAATCTTTTTTTAAACCTCATACTTCCAGTAGGTTTCACAGGAAAAACTCAGGTCCAGTGACCTGAGAGTGCACCACTACTAATAACTCCTGTCACATGGATTTTTAATTAAACTTCAGGTCTCATTGATCAATTAGAGGTTGGAAAGTTTACAACTCCTAACCAGCCATACCATGTATAAATTGTTAAACTGCCATCTTGTGTAACTTCAAAGTACATTCGTGTCTAATAGCAAAAATTTGTTTATGGCAAACAGGTTATTACCAATAACTCAATAAGTATCTAGTTCTGCTTTTGACAGATAGAAAGTGTCCTGCATAGGGAGTTCTTCTATGACACTTGAAGGGGAAAAGCTTGTATCATTGATACTACTGAGTTTGTGGATACCTTAAACATATATAAGACTGGTTTTGATGAAGGTGAGCAGACAGGTGCTTCTGCCACTCATTTTCTTCCAGAGCTGAAACTTTGAATGCTCAGATATATACACAAGGCAAATCCCTAGCAGCACTTTTCTGTAAACTATTTTTGGAGGGATGAGGAGCTTGTAACCCAGAACATTTTGGAGCCCTTGTGTGAAGTGGGCTATCTTCCTTATTCTGAAGGACTTGCTCGGTAGCTGGAATTACAAGGTCACTTATCTAAGCCATAGCCTTTATCCTGAGAATTAAAGCTTAGAAATGTTAACCAGTAATGTTTTGATATTAGCTCTCACAAGGCATGTTCAGGACTGAGGTTCACCACAGCAAATATTTTTGTAGAAACTGTTATGAGGTCTACTAGATGGGACTGAATCTGAGGATTCTTGGCAGAAAAATATAATTTTTCATCAGAGGAATATGAAACAGTAATGGAAAGCCATAAATAGAAAGCCATACAGAAATGTGCTTAGGAATCTCAGTGCCTTCAAACTAAAGAGGCAATTGCTGAAATGTGTGCTCTGTGCAGGAATTAGGATTGAACTGTACTTTTTGTCGTCTTGTCCTAATCCACAAATACTTTACAGTTCTGACCCTTCTTGAAACTTAAAGTAGTAAGTTTCTTCAGAATTAAGTTACAAGAATTGTTACAAGAAGAATTGAAAGTTCAAAATTAGTTTCAAGCTCAAGCGTGGTAGTGAAGAGTAAAAGTTGACCCACAACGCTTCCAGGGATTAGTGTGGAACAGTTTCCATCCTTTGCTCTTTCTCTTACAGAGGAAGGAGGAGGAAGCAAGCAACAGTACCAGCTGCTACAGGAGATATGGAGAAGACGATAGCTTTTATTAATATTATGACAGTGTCTATAATATTCTATAAGTGGAAGTCTTTTTGATAAGTAGTGTTTTGGTGTATTCTAGGGCCTGAACACTTGTGGTTGGTTGGTTGTGTTGGTTTTTTTTTTTCTTTCTCCCTAGATAGACAGCTTCCTCTTTCCCTTAAGTTAGGTGCCTGATAAGATTCTCCTTGGTAAAACTCAGGTTAAACTAAATTAGCTTCTCTGAATATTAAGGAGATTAAAGTGGCTATTTTTAGTCGGCTGTGTATGGCTTGGTTCAGAGTGAAAGCAAACGTATGTGCAAGGAGTTAGAAGTAACTCAAGTGTAGAACTTTGCTCTTTTAAGAGGTAAAGGAGAACTAGGAAAGAACAAATACTAAATTAGGAGACAATGATGAGTTCTTAAGAAGTTTGAAGTGGCATCTTGTGGAGAAGGTGAACACGGTTTTTGTTTTGTTTTTTTTCCTCAGCTGTTCTGAGGATGGTCAGGGGAAATCTTATGTATAGAAATCAGACTACATCTACAATAATAATGTAGTGGAGGTATTAAATGTCATGACAGACAGGCTGCTTGATAATTTGATTTTCTTCTACCTGAGTAGTCTCATACATTTCAGTCTACATAACCTAAGTCAGAAAACTTAATGAATTACCAGTGAGACTGAAAAATTCTGGGTTTTGTTCTAAGTTCCTCAATTTTGTGCTTTCATTTCAGGTTATTGCAAATAGAAACTATAACCCTTGCTCTCTCTACTTAGGAGAGAAGTTTTTCACTTGCCAAGGTAGTATCTAAACCTTTTTATCTGAAAACCCAAACAAAAAAAAAAGGTAGTGTCCCCCCCGGCCCTCATAAACTACACATGATGTGTCGGTCTTCTAGTTACCTTTTAATGTTTCACTCATTAACGTCTTTCATTATTTCACTGTCCTTCTTTATGATCTCTTGTTGAACTCCATTTCTGAACAGAGGTAGGAGCGATATTTTATTCTGAACTTGAACTATTCTCTTAGTGGTGTAATACTGGTATGTTGCCAACAGATTATGGTCATGCTTGCATAAACAGGGTTAGCATAGATACAGTAATCGAGTGCTGTGCCTCTGTTAAGCTTTGGTGTGGATTTATAAGTATTTTATACTACAATAGCTTCTGCAATGCTGTACAAAAGCACTGATTCTGGAAGTGAGGTCCTACAGTTCACTTACAGTAGTAGTCAGATGCAGTTGCCAAGTGTTGGAAGAACAGAGAGCAAGGCTGAGGCCACCAGAATCACTTGAATGTCACAAATTTCTTTCCTAGAAAAATGTTTAGGCAAGCCTTTTAAAAGCTTTCCTCACAAGTAATAAATGTCTGTATCAGTAATTTGTGCAAACTTAACTATGGTAGCATAACACTGCAGCAGTCTTGTATGGGAAAAGTAAAGTCCAAAAAACTGGTATGAGCTGTTTCTGTGAGTTGAGTTACACTTTTAAATCCTCAGTTATGTCAGCCCTCTGTCTCCAGTTTGTTCTACGCTTTTTTTTTTAAATGCAGTTGCTTGTTTCAGCATATGGTAATGTATGTATTATATATAAATGTAAACGCTGAAATGAACTGCACAGCCAATTTAAAACACAAATTGTTCTCCTCTCCAACAGGTAAAAAGCAAGACGGAGCTGTTGAAAACCGTAACAAAGGTAAATGCAGGTTCTCTGAACCTTTCTTGCAAGTCCTTATTTTCTGAGAGTGTATGTAATGAATACATACTTTCCTATGAAAATGCATATTGAATACTTAGATCCAAAGTGCTTGTGCTAAAGATGGCATAAGTGAATCTGTGTAAAACAAATGCTTAAATGAACTTGGTAGTCTCAACATAGCTAGATACTATAAAAGTAAACTTTACCAATGATTTTCAAGCTATCTTGTTGAGGTGAGTCAACCTTGGCTGGCTGCCAGATGCCCACCTAGCTGCTCTCTCACTCCCCCTCCTCAGCAGGATGGGACAGAAAATAGAATGAAGAGCTTGTGGGTTGACAGAAGGACAGGGAGATCACTTACCAATTATCTTCACGGGCAAAACAGACTCAACTTGGAGAAGATTAATTTATTGCCAATTAAAAATAGAGTAGGATGGTGAGAAACAAACAACTAAAACCACCTTCACCCCCACCCCCCTTTCCTTCCAGGCTCAACTTCACTCCTGACTCCTCTACCTCATCCCTCTGAGGAGCGCAGGGGGATGGGGAATGGGGTTTTTTGGTCAGTTCATAATGCCTGTCTGCTGCTCATTTCTCCTCATGCTCTTCCCCTGCTCCATCATGGGGGCCCTCCCACAGGATACAGTCCTTGATGAACTTCTCCAATGTGGGTCCTTCCCCCAGGGTACAGTCCTTCAGGAACAGACTGCACAAGCGTGGGTCTCCCACGGGCCACAGCTTCTGCCAGGACCCTGCTCCGGCACGGGCCCTTTGCAGGCTGCAGCTTCCTTAGGGCACATCCACCTGCTGCAGCATGGGGTCCTCCATGGGCTGCAGTGTGGATATCTGCTCTGTTGTGGTCCTCTGTGGGCTGCAGGGGGACAACCTGCCCCACCGTGGTCTTCTCCATGGGCTGCAGCTCCCCTGCTGCCAGCACCTGGGCACCTACACCAAATACACTTGTTTAAACATTCATGTGCAGTATGGCATCTCTGGATACAAGGTACTATGCAGTACTGGTGTTTAGTGGAGCCTGGTGTTGTTAAGCTTTTTAAGTATCATTGATTTTGGGGACTCCCGAATGGCTAAACTTTATTTGGTCTTAACTTCTAGCTAAAGCTCAGGATGGTGCAGCCATGGAAATGCAACCACTGAAGAGCGAGGATGGTGGGGATGGAGATGAGAAAGACAAGAAGAGAGCGAACTTGCCAAAGAAAGAAAAGTCGGTTCTCCAAGGCAAACTTACAAAGCTTGCGGTTCAGATTGGCAAAGCAGGTATGACATATTAGTACCCTCCTTATGTTGATGTCACACATTTGAGTAAAGTTGGAACATGCATAGTTTGTGAGGGGATAACTTAAGCAGCTAGCCTTGACTGGTTTGATTATTATAAGTGCAAAATTCTAATGCATGCAAGTATGCAATTGTACCTGAGTGTGCTGATGGCTTTTCAGAATGTGTCATGTGAATGGCTTTTATTTTTCCTGGATTTAAATAGATTCAGGCTTTAGAGTGTCAGCTTCTGGGAGAGAGAATTCCAACTTCATATCACTGGACAACTGTTATGAAAGATGTTTTTAGATAAGATATGGCATTTAATGATGTACCTACAGAACTATAAATTGACTGAAGTCTGGAAAATGTGGTAGGGTCGACCAGGTTATCTCTGGTACTTCCAGAAGCTTAGGAATTGCCACTTAACATATGCCTCACTGATATGTAACACTTTTATTGACTTCCTACTGTCCTTTAGCTTCTGTTACTCGTCTATCAGCTAATATTCAGCTGTCTTGTCAAAACACTTGATAAACTGTTCCTTCTTGAAAGTAGTCTAAAAACAACAATGAAGTTCAGTGTAAATTTTAGGCTATGTTATCTAGTATGTAGAGGTTTAATTGAAATATTGCAGTCTAAAAACAACAATGAAGTTCAGTGTAAATTTTAGGCTATGTTATCTAGTATGTAGAGGTTTAATTGAAATATTGCAGGATTTATTTTGTCGCATGTAGAATTGTTGAAAGACGAAGGTCACTCGCAGAGGCGATCAGCTCTGGTGCAGGCCCGTCCCGTGGCGGAGCGGCGGATGGTGGCGTACGGGGGGGGGGGGGGGCGTCGGTCACGGGG
>NW_008795909.1:694899-713954 GCF_000699145.1 Aptenodytes forsteri | reverse complement strand
GATGCCCCATCCCTGGAAACTTTCCAGGTCAGGTTGGACGGGGCTCTAAGCAACCTGATCTATATGAAGATGTCCCTGCTTATGGCAGGGGGGTTGGACTAGATGACCTTTAGAGGTCCCTTCCAAGCCAAACTATTCTATGATTCTATTAAGGCTAGAAGGAACTTCTAGAAGTCTTGTAGCCCAGCCCACAGCTCAAAAAGGGCTGACTTAAGCATCTGTGTCATAAGACAGTTATGGTGTGAGGACAAAGCAATTAAACTTACTGCAGCACTCCATACTTATGTAAAGCAATGTTAATTTTTCAGAGAAACTTGTACTAACAGAAGTTGAATAAAGCTTCCATGGTATGTTTTGTGTAAATACTGTTCTTATCAAACAATTTTTTCCACATCTTTCATAAGTAAGAGCTCTTGTTTTCCTTTATGCACCTTTTGACCCATTGTAATTCCCCACACACCCTTAACGCTCATCTACCTCATGCATGCATTTTTCCATCCTGCTGCTTTGGGATCGTCCACACAGTGAACTATCTTTCTATAAAGAGCTGACACTTCAGTGACTTCTGTTGCTTTATTCCAGCCAGGTCCATTTTCCTTCACTGTTTTCCTGTAGTGTCTTAAGTGTGCTGCTCAGCTTGCTAACAGCAGTTCTGGTTTGTCTTCCCAGTTACTCCCAGTTCATTGAACACTGTGCTTACCTGCCATAATTAATCCCACCTTCAGCAGGAAGCAGGGTACAGGCTGTCAGCAGCTTTCTCTACTGAATAAGTCAGCAGTACAATCGTTGAAGACCTGCTGTATTATTTCAGTTCTTATTCTGCTTAGTCAATTGACTTTACATATTGGTCTCTCCTGTTCATAATTAGACCTACACTTTTCAATTATATGGGAAGAAAAAAAAAATAGATTTTAGAAGTTTCTAGGTGAAATGCATGAGGAAGTATTTGCATTGGAAGTTGGAACACCTTTGAGAACTACCTCAATGTTTCCCGGCTTGCCTGTTTAAAATCTTAGCTATAAGCTAACTTCTATAAAGGCAGAAGTATTTGCACTTGACTTATCCACAGTCTGTATTGCCAAATATTTGAGATAATTTCTGAAAACTGTTTGTTCTCTTTTTAACAAGGTTTATTGATGTCTGCAATCACGGTCATTATCCTTGTGTTATATTTTGTAATTGATACCTTCTGGGTTCAGAAGAGACCTTGGCTTGCTGAATGTACACCAATTTACATTCAGTATTTTGTGAAGTTCTTCATTATTGGAGTTACAGTCTTGGTGGTAGCAGTACCAGAAGGTCTTCCACTTGCAGTCACTATATCTCTGGCTTACTCTGTTAAGGTAAGTGGATAGATGGGAAGAGACCTTAAAGGTAGGTGGGTGTATTCATCAGCTGTAAAATCTCAGTTGAGATACGCTGCATCACATAAATGTAACAGACTGGGGAGAAACTTTTCTTGTTTCCCTGAACTGCATAAGAAATCTGCCCCAGTATTTTTCTTAATCTCTGAATACACATTAATATGAACAGTGACCAGTGACAGCCTGTTGTCACCAGCTAAAGATGAATGGGTTTAGCTCATAACATTGTAGCACTTGCTTAAAATAATAGATGCATTAGAGTTTGTAAATAACAAACCTTTCTGTAAACCTGAACTTCTACCTAACTGATTAAACAACTACTACAAAAGTTTCCAGATTGACTCTCCTTGAGGACTGAATATTGTAGAACGTACAGCTTTGTTATACAGCATGTTTTTTTAACTCATGCTCTTTGTTCTCTTAATTTTCTTATTGCTTCAGCATGCTGCAACTGGTTATTGATCTGAAAATCTAATTGTAAAGACAATGGCTGTTTAGGCTGTGTTCTAAAACTAATAACTTAGTACAGCTTTGTTATACAGCATGTTTTTTTAACTCATGCTCTTTGTTCTCTTAATTTTCTTATTGCTTCAGCATGCTGCAACTGGTTATTGATCTGAAAATCTAATTGTAAAGACAATGGCTGTTTAGGCTGTGTTCTAAAACTTAATAACTTACAGTACTAACGAGTAGTGGCCTTAGTATTGTATCATTTGAAGTTACGCTGCCTCTTCAAGGTTAAAATACTATCCAAACCTGTTAAGTAAAGAATTTAAAGCAATGTTTGACTTATGAAATTTGTGTAGTCCTCACTACCATAGCTGAAACATTAGGTTCCCAGTTTGTATTTGATTTTAAGTCTGACTCTAGCATCTTTGAAAGCATCTAGCATCTGATATTCAAATAAGTCTGTAACATAGTTTATTTGATCTTTCTTGTAAGCAGAAAGACTTTTTTTATTGTTATATCTGGTAAAGCTCAGTCTGTACCTCTCCTCTATTTCTAAATATCATCATAAACTATTTGCTCGTAACAGTGTGACTAGTATCAGTAGTTGGCATGACATGGAGATACAGGAGATTAAGACTGTATTTATGAACGTTGTTCAAAATGAAGTTTACTGTGACATGGTAGACTTAAAGGAATCCTTACAGAATGTGGCAGCTACAAATTCTTCCTCTGTAAGATGCCAGATAACTTAAAGGCTGAGTGTCTTCTGAAACTGCTGTGTAAGACTGGATATTCTCTATATTCTCTAAATGATAATTTCTGAAATGTGAAGTAATGGTCATGGCTAGCTGTTGACTGCTTTTATTTCCTTAGAAAATGATGAAAGATAATAACTTGGTGAGACATCTGGATGCATGTGAAACAATGGGCAATGCAACAGCTATTTGCTCAGATAAAACGGGAACATTGACCATGAACAGAATGACAGTGGTCCAAGCCTACATCAATGAAAAACACTATAAAAAAATTCCAGAGCCAGAAGCTATTCCAGAGAAAATTATGGCTTACCTTGTGACAGGAATTTCTGTTAATTGTGCTTATACTTCCAAAATACTGGTAAGTGGATTTCTTCATTCTAATCAAGGTAACTAAACAACTTCCTCAAAAGATGCAAATTGTCTGGTGGCCACATGGTAGGCAGTTAAGTGTAAGTGTGTGGCAAAATGCAGTGTAAGGTATTTTGTACCTGCTGTAAATTACTCAACTGTTCATTTGAGTCTAAGCTTCAAAAATAGCTTATTTCAGTTAGAACAAATAATTCAAAGATACAATCTCAGGAAGATAACTTCCTCTAAGTTCACAGTTGTGTCTAAATTTGTTTTTATAAGTGGGGCTGTTTACCTTACTTGAAGAGCATCTTGGCTTGATTTGCATGCTACTTCAAAGTAAACATGTAAGAGTAGCATAACATTAGCTAGAAGGTAATGAGAAAACACAAGTACAGATGAGGATTTTGATGGATTTTTATTCCAGATTCTGTTGTATGAGTTTGTAGACTTTAGAATTGTAACATCTTTGCTCATACCTTGTTTGAGACTTCCAAAATATTTTGAAATAAAAAGAATAATGGACTGTTACACGTTAAAAATACTGGACTATTTAGCACTTTTGTGTGCATAAGTTTCTGCAACTCCAAACATAGCTTCCTTGCTGTAGTTATTCCAACGTGTTGCATAACATATTCTTTAAGGCAGCAAAAATAATAATTAGAATTTAGCTTTAAAAAATAAATAAATTAGCATTTCAAGATTTAGTAGAAGCTTCCACTATAATGCTTTGTACAGGAATAGCAGTAAAACGCCAGTCCAAAAGCTACTTTTCAGCCAACAAAGATGGTACCTCTGCAAGAATTTCCGTAATAGCAGTACTTGAGGCAGCACATCAAGATCACCAGCACCGATTTCTCCGAAACAAGACTGAAATACTACTGAGTTATAGCATGTGAGGAGTTTCACAGTCAATTTTCTAAAGATCTTTTTATAGAAAGAAAAAAAGTAGCTGCATGTAAACTGACCAGGTCCCTTACTACTACAATTTTAATCAAATTATATCCAATGCAGTCAGAGTTAGTCTGTTTTACAGAATCACAGAGGGCTGAAAGGAACCTCTTGAGATCCTCTGGTCCAACTCCCCTGCTCAAAGCAGGGTCAGCCAGACCACGTTGCTCAGGGCTATGTCCAGTCAGGTTTTAAGAATCTCAAAGGGTGGAGACTCTGCAACATCTGGGCAACCTTGTCAAGTATTTGATCACCCTTAGAGTAAAAAAGTGTTTCCTTATGTTCAAATAGAATTTCAGAGTTTCAGTTTGTACCCATTGCCCGTTGTTGTCCTCTCACTGGATACCAGTAGGAAGTCTGGCTTGGCAGTCTAGGTCGGGCTTGGCAGTCTTTACTGCCGTGCCACCCGCCTGCCCCATTCAGTCATTTAATACACACTGATAAGTTTTTTTTCCCCAGAGCCTTCTCTTCTCCAGGCTGAACAGTCTCAGCTCTCTCAGCCTCTCATATGTCAGGTGCTCCAGCCCCTTTATCATCTTTGTGGCCCATGGCTGGATGTCCATGTCTGTCGTACTGGGGAGCCCAGAACTGGACATCTTAAACTGCACGTTAAAGTGAACATTTTGAAAGTGTGAGTATTCAGTACAGCCAAATCCAAGATCTTGCAGCTCTGAATGATGAAAATGGATCACTGACTTATGATTAATATAGTTCAGCTCTAGCTGTTTGAGGCACGTCAGGCTGAGTAAGTGCTTCTGCCTTTTCTGCTACAAACTGCACTGCAATGTTACAGCTATATAAGCTCAGAAATATCTGAGAAATACTCCTTTACTTATAGCACTAGTACATGCATATTCCACATTGAGAGAATAAACTTGTTCTGGTATTAAAGGGTTGGAAACTTGTTTCTGAACTCTTTCCAGTTAAATAGGCCATGGCCTGGAAAACAGAACTTGTGGTGAGACTTAAGAAGCTTAAAGACTTAGTTTATTCAGTAGAAGGCTAACAGGTGATGTGATCGTAGTCTAATTCATTGCGGAAGAGTTACTACAGGAGAGGATACTTTAATTTAGCAGAAATAATGCCATTTAGCTTGCTTAAATCAGTTTAAGTAAACTTCTCTGTACTTTTAAAATGCAAAATAATTATTCAGGGACTACACTCAATTGATCAGATAGATATTTCAAGCAATGGAAAATGCCTTTTAGAAGGGTCATGCTGGGATTTGATGGGTGATTTTTGAGTCTGAGAAAGGGACTGAAAGATCCTGAACAGGTACAGAAGTTACTTTAAAAAGCCAGCAGTATGACTTTGGCTCATGACTCATAGGAATTTATAGAGTAATCATTGCGAAAGTGAAACTTCCCCATCCTAGAGCTAAGCTTGGCCTTAGCTCCCTTGTTTTCTACATGCTGTACTTCAGTGGTTCATAGGTTAACCTAATCAGCAAAGGTTCTTGTTCTTCTTGCAGCCTCCTGAAAAAGAAGGTGGCCTACCACGTCATGTTGGAAATAAAACTGAATGTGCCTTGCTGGGATTGCTCTTGGATTTAAAACGTGATTATCAGGACGTAAGAAATGAGATACCAGAAGAGGATTTGTACAAAGTGTACACGTTCAACTCTGTTAGAAAATCTATGAGTACTGTGTTAAAAAACTCTGATGGCAGTTTCCGGATATTCAGTAAAGGTGCCTCTGAGATAGTTCTTAAAAAGTAAGAACAACTACTATTGTACTTCAGCACTGAAATTTGGCTAAATGTTGTGATAGGTGAGGAGGCTGAAGTGGTAAACAACATTGTGCCATAGTCTGCGAAATACTTCTGTTGCCCTATTCACAAACAAGTGCAGCAGTCCTATACCCTTGTGATTGCAGCCAGCTTCCCAGCTTGTCTCCCTCAATTGTTTGACTTTCTGCAGTAAGATGGGCAATTAGCATTTCAGTTACTTCAATTCTCACACCCCACCCCCCAAAAAAAAGAGCTGGTCATGATTAATTTTAACTTGTGAACTCTGCTCTGATACAGGAAAGTGTCTATGAATTGATCTATTCTCTAGTTAAACTATTATAGTTTTAGGTGCGGTTGGTCAAAATGCTCACCCATCTTCCAGTGAAGTCCGAACAGCTGATATGCCTAAATTCCAGCAACGACTTGTGCCGTTGAAAAGTGATTACTTTTAAGATTATTTTCAGCTTCAAAAGACTGTGCAAGTTGGTGTCCAAGCTGATCATTTAACAGGAGGTTGAACTTGGCCAATGGAGAAACTTGAGGGTTTTTAATGTGATAAAGCAAATTGCTTCCTTATGCATCTGCCCATCTATAGGGGATTTATTAGAATGAGATTAGACTATTAGTGAAAGATTAGTCACCACTGGGACAAACACTTAGGTGTGAAGAAGGCCATGGTAATTCCTAGGTGAGGAGAGAAGTCAAGCATGTATGCATGCTGTTCTCTAGGAACAGCAGTTGTAGCCAGCCTGGTTTTGGTTCTAACATCAGACTATTTCTAGTCTGAGAAGCGCATAGATTATGTTCATCAGTTCAATTTACCTTTTTGCTTGCTACTAGCCCCCCAAATCAATATCTAGGAAAGTACTAATGCACTAAAGAAAAAAGATGAAATCTTCTTTCTCCTCAACTTAGTGCTGACAACAAAAAGTCAATCTTAAAGGGCTCTTGTTCCTTTTGATATGGAACTTAGATTTAGCTGTGATTTTTTTCATAGTTAGCTTTTAAGCCAAGTCTCATCAGTGAATAAGTATGCCTATATTTGCATTGCTTCTGCCTTCAGAAGTATTTTGTACCTTATTATCTTGTTGAGCAGTTGAACTGTAGAAGTTGCTAAAACTCGTTCAGCCCAGACTCATGTTGTCCACTTGGCTTCATAACTGAGATAAGAAAATAAATAATAAGGACATTTGGCAAAGAACAAGAAAACCTAGACTGATTTGGATACTATTGGAATAGTTGTAATTCCAAAACTATTTCAGAGTATGCATGGACTAGGAAAAAGCCTTAGCATCATAAGCCACTTTCTTTACCCACTACCTATGCGGTGCCAGAAATTAATCTCAGAGCTTGTAACCTGGTTTGTCAATTGTGCTGCTCATTCTTTATTGTCACATGTATGACTGTTCTTGAGCACTGAAAGCTTAAACATGAATATTTATAAGACACAAATGAGTCGCTAATAAGCGTAGAAGAAATGCAGCAAACTTTTTCAATCAGAGCAGTTTTATTCTTCTTTCCTTACCATCAAGTCAAATATTTGAAATGAGTTTCAATGAAATCTTTACATAAAGCTTATTGGCTTCCATTTAGTCATCTTGGAATGCTTTGAATTTATCACAAGTCCTATGATTGCAGGTAACACAAGATATCCTTAGTGGTTGCTGACACTTGAACAGATAACCAAAATCAGGAAATTCAGATCGACTTCAAATTTCAGTTGTGATGAATACTATGAAGCTCCAAGGGACTGTTTTGTTTTCATTCCCTGGCTGAGGTGGAAACTTTATATGTATTGCACTTGGGAATTCCCTAAACCCTTGGACTAAATACTTAAATATAACAGTAGTCATTTTAGCAGATCTGCCAGGTCCGAACTCGATACTTTAAAAACAAGTCATAAATTCTTATTTTTTTTTCAGTGCCATATTAGTACTAATTTGTAAAACAAATGCTTATGGTGTTGCTTTATGGCAAAACTTTGCTAAGCATGCAGATGAATGAGACTAAATTTGTTGTTCAAAATATTTGGTAGTGTTATATTCATGGTATTAATATTGGTAAAGTATGTATACTGTCTATGAAAGCAGTGGCATGTTTGGCATGAAGAAACAACTAAAAGCATGTGTTGAAATGTTAGAGTACATAGTGTTGCATCTAGTCTCTTACAAATATTTAAATTAGATTTAAGTATTTGTTTTTCATTTAATACTTCACATTAAGAACTCTATGCCAGATGCTCTCTGAATTCTCTGCACTTAAAAAGCATGTGTTGAGAGTACAGAGTACATAGTGTTGCATCTAGTCTCTTATTAAATTAGATTTAAGTATTTGTTTTTCATTTAATACTTCACATTAAGAACTCTATGCCAGATGCTCTCTGAATTCTCTGCACTTAGACTGGGGGACGGGGGACGGGGGCACACCTTACTACTCTTAAGGATGGCATTGGTTCATCATAGTACCAAAGTTTGCTTTCAGAGCTGTAAGTTTAGTACTTACAGCTGTTTAAGCACCACATGCACGTTCTGAAACGTATTGTACTTCTGAGACTTGTATAACTGTTAACAAGGTGGGATTATTTTGTTGAACTTGAAACTGGATTGACTGACTCAACCAGCATAGACACTAGTCTGTTTACATGCAATGGAGAAATGGATACTTCTGGGAGGTAACTAATCTTTGTGTCCTAATTTCATTGGGCACTATTTTCATCCTAGGATGACGGGCTCAGTTAACTTTCTACACCTAGTATGTTTTGCAATTGGGAAGAGATTAAGTGTATATGGAGAAGATTACCTTAGAGATGCTGCCACTGGCTTTTCGTGTGTGTGTGTGTGTCTCTAGTGAAAACAAAGCTTGTGGAAACTTACTGGAGTTGACTAATAAGCCATTGAATGGGCTGAACTTTAACTCTTTAAACCTTCCTTTTCAGGTGCTTCAAAATACTGAGTGCTAATGGAGAACCAAAGGTATTTAGACCTAGGGACCGCGATGATATCGTGAAAACTGTAATTGAGCCAATGGCTTCTGAAGGGCTCAGAACCATCTGCCTGGCATTCAGAGACTTCCCAGCAGGGGAACCTGAGCCAGAATGGGACAATGAAAATGATATTGTTACTGGTCTGACGTGCATTGCTGTTGTTGGGATTGAAGACCCTGTGAGACCTGAGGTAGGGTCACTGACTAAACTGCAGTGATTCTGTTACAACGGATCTTGATTCATGATGTTGTTCATCATGCAGCGAGTACAAGGAACTGAATCGCTATTGTACGCCTTAAGCATAGTTGATAAATGAAAAACTAATTTCTTAGGGGGAAGTTAATGGAGCTATAAAAGCAGATTAAAACTTCTTAATGTCACTTATGCTGTGTTACTGAAGCTCTGTACAAACTAATGACTTAAGGCGCTTACTGTGCAGGGTCTCAGTAGATGGAACAACTTGTCTTTTTTTTTTTTTACCACTTGGAGTATTAGGAGTATTGTTTAGGATAATATTGTGCTTGTTGCCAGCTTCTCATGGGGAGTGATGGAGAGGAGGGTTTGTCACCTGAGAACTGAGGTAAGGAGTCCGGCTTGTGGTTGAGGTCTAAAGAGGGCAGTATTTTTCAATAGTGAAAGCTTTTATGCCACATGTAAGTGGAACTCCAGTCTGATCTTCACTGTCATCACTTCACACTAAGTCACGGGTGAAGTAGTGGAGTGTGAGCTGCAGTTCATTTCACATAATCATAAATGAAAAGCCAGTACTCAGTACCTTTGAATATTACAGCCTAATAGGTCATGAGGATTTTTGTGGTATTTTTGAATACTACAGTATTTGAAAAATGAAGGGAGGGGGGAGGGGACATAACATAACAACAACAATAAAGCCCCTTTGCCAGAATTGCCATTTGTGTGGTTTTTCAGGAAAAGAACTGCAGTAAGCTATTTATTTTTTTTTTTAAATGTTCCATAACAACAGTCGATTTTAAAATAAGAGTTATCCTGGATTGAGCCAAAAACATTCCTTTCACTCACATGTCTAGATTTATTCAGCTAATGTACAGTCTCTGAGCCTATGGGTTTTTTTGTTTGTTGTTTTTTGTTTACAGGTACCTGATGCAATAAAAAAGTGTCAACGTGCAGGCATAACTGTACGTATGGTCACTGGTGATAACATTAACACTGCTCGTGCTATTGCATTAAAATGTGGTATTCTGAATCCTGGTGAAGACTTCCTGTGTTTAGAGGGCAAAGACTTTAACAGGAGAATACGCAATGAAAAAGGAGAGGTAAGCATACTGACTATGTAAAGTAGATCAGCAGATATTCTAAGTCTCCTAACTGTAAAATATAAGCAATCCTCTTTTTGCAGATAGAGCAAGAGCGAATAGATAAAATCTGGCCAAAGCTTCGTGTTCTTGCAAGATCGTCTCCCACTGACAAACACACTCTAGTAAAAGGTAAGTAAAAATTATCTGAGTTTCTAAGTAAAGCTAGATTTATTTTTTTCCCTGCTTCTAGAAAAAAAAAAAAAACTAGGACTGAAAAGTGGGAAATGCCTATGAGGGTATCTTCATTTGCCAACTGATTTCTTCACCCCCACCCCGAGAAATGGAGCCAACTAGAACTATCTGTTGGGATTTTTTTCTTGGGTTTTTTGGTTTGTTTTTTTTTGTTTAATGACTCTGAGGAAGACAAAAACTGGGTTTCTTTTTCAGGTTCAGTCTGTGCTGTGTTGTCAACTTTGAACTGTAACACCAAGATGTCATTTTATTTTAGGTATAATTGACAGCACTGTCTTTGAACAGAGGCAAGTTGTAGCAGTAACTGGTGATGGTACCAATGATGGTCCAGCTCTGAAGAAGGCAGATGTTGGATTTGCTATGGTATGATTTTTTTTTTTAAATCTTCAGAATTTTGGAGACCTATTTTGATAAAATAACTTCTCAAATTACTTAAAAGATCATTAAACAACCTTGCTTGTTTCATGAGCCTAATATACAACTAAGTTAATGGAGTCAACATCTCTCATACTTAATACTAATTACTTTTTCCTCCTTCCTCAGTCTCCCAACTTAGCCATGTTTTCATTTGATGGAAAATGTCCTTGTGCCATTTGCCATTGAATAAAACTTAAAAAACGCAGAACCCCAGTCACTTGCGAATCAAAACCTTTTTCCACAAAGGCTTGTTGCAAAACATAGGAACAGAATTACTGATCCTGAAGACTTCTGAAATGAGATCTGTTCAACATAAGGCAAAATGACTTTAGGTGGTAAATAGCATACTATGTTGACTTTGAGTAAAGCTTATATGCAATATGGAATGAGCTTAATCATCTGTTTTCCATGAAATGATGCATAGGAACAGGGAGACTATAATGAGAGAGACTGCCAGTTGATGTTTAAAATGGCTTTGGAGGCTATACTAAGAGACATCTCTAGTACAACTGAAGTAACAGCACTTTTTGACAATCTAGGATCTGCATTTGTCTGAATGTTTCCTTTGATTGCTTGGCTTTCTCAATTTAAATTCTCAACTACCTTTTCAAATGGTAGTCAAACCAAGTCTCGGCTTTAAGTGCTAATACTAGATAGACTCATGCCTTAAGTATGTAGGCTTCAGCTTCCTTCTGACTCTTTCAAAACACTGTAAAATAAATTCCTCAAGCTTCCTCTTGCCACAAGATTCCTCCTCAGTCTTAAGCTGAAAAGGTACAGTTTGGTGCTAGTAGGTCACTATAGTCTTTAAAAACTCATTATTAAGCACTTGAAGGAAAAAAAAAATAATGAAGACCACACTTCTCCTACACCACATGCAGATGCACTGACTCAGATGCTAATCTTGAAGAAAAAAATGGGGAGAGGAGGAGCTTTTTTGTCATTCTCAAGGAGCATTTTTCAAAAGCATAACTTAAAAATTTGACAGCTACACATGAAATGTTCTCTAGACAGTAACAATCTTGTTTTAACGAGTATGTGTTTTCTGCTATTGTATAGCTGCTGTAGTTGGCACTGTCAGGGGCAGATTTATTTTCATCTTCCAGAACTTAAATGTTTCCTGCAGTTGCTGTCTATGTTCATCTGTGTAAGAAACTAATTTCTCTAACTGCTTATCTAAATAACACTTAAAATATACCATCTACTACATGATATTTAAATGTACCTTTTAAGGTGTACACATAGCTATGCAGGTGAGTCATTTCCTTAGCAAAATAATTTATCAAGAATAAGGATCATTAAATTTGCTATTGAGTTAGTGTTTTTGAAATGCCAAAAGCAAATAAATATCCTTGAAGTAGGTATTGCACAGAACTCAGCTTAACTGTTTGGACACTGCAGGAGACTACAGGTGCTTAAAACTTAAGAATGTCATACTGCATTGCGATGTCACGTGCATATTGCATATTCTACTGTTTAATGCTAATGCTCTTCTGGAAAAGGTTTTTGGGATTATGTATCATTCTACTATGTTATGAACACATGCATTGCCCTACTGCTGGAATCCATGTAGCAAACTCATTAGGACACAGACTAAATTGTAGTGCTGCACCATCTGGTGGCCTTTAACTTGAACAGTGGTCAGTAACACTTCTTTGGGAGAACTTTGTCTTTGTCATCAACTTGAGGATTTTTATTAAGGTCTTTATTTTAAAGACAACATTACCTGTTTTTTGTTTACATTTTCCCATGCTTGAGTAGAACTTGCAAGCAGAACTTGATTCAGTAGAACTTTAGGTGCTTACATTAAAATAGTCCTTCAGACAAGGTGCACCAAAGTGAATACTGACCGAGGGTATAATAATAGCTTCTATTACATAAGTCAGTGCATCCTGTTATATTTCATAGTGTTTTTCTTTTTCTACCAGGGTATTGCTGGAACAGACGTAGCTAAAGAAGCTTCTGATATTATCCTTACAGACGACAACTTCACAAGTATTGTTAAAGCAGTTATGTGGGGACGAAACGTGTATGACAGCATCTCCAAATTTCTTCAGTTCCAGCTTACTGTCAATGTAGTAGCAGTAATTGTTGCTTTTACAGGAGCATGCATAACACAAGTACGTACTGGTGGTGGATTGTTTCAGCTAATAAAGGTTGAAAATGTCATGACTCATTAACTCTTGATTTCAAACTTTCAGTTAAATACTAGTCCAAAGAACATAATGCCCTTCAGAACATGCCCATGTTGTATAATAAATGCCTTTAATAGCTGCAGTTTGTTCACTTATATTGGAGGGTTTATATATCTATCTTTATAGGATTCTCCGCTTAAAGCTGTGCAGATGCTGTGGGTAAATCTCATAATGGACACATTAGCTTCTCTTGCCCTGGCAACAGAACCACCCACTGAAGCTCTTCTGTTGCGAAAGCCTTATGGTAGAAACAAACCTTTGATTTCTCGTACAATGATGAAGAACATTTTGGGTCATGCATTCTACCAACTCGTAGTGGTCTTCACGCTCCTGTTTGCTGGTAAGAATACTGAGGCTTTGCAAAGTTATTCTGAAAGTTGTACAGAGATGTGATCTTAAAACTAATTTTTTGTTGTAGTGTGTGTATAAAAACACCAATTAAGCTGCTGATAAATGCCTTTTATACACAGGTGAGAGAATTTTTGATATCGATAGTGGAAGAAATGCACCTCTGCATGCTCCTCCTTCAGAGCATTATACTATTGTATTTAATACGTTTGTGATGATGCAGCTTTTTAATGAAATTAATGCCCGAAAAATTCATGGTGAAAGAAACGTTTTTGAAGGAATCTTTAACAACGCTATCTTCTGTACTATTGTTCTGGGGACATTTGTTGTACAGGTAAGTAAATTCTTGGAGGGTGGGGGGGAAAATGCACTTAGTACACTGATGTACTTTCTTACCTTAGAAATGCTAATCAACTAGTGCCAGGCATTTCATTTCCGTAATGTGAAAAAAAACTTCAGCGTCAAACACGCTATAAATTACTTGGAAGTGCTGCTTGACAGGGTTTTCAGGTAAGACCTCTTCGAAATTGGTAAAATTGGAATCTAGAAGTATTTGTATTTACCTTTTGAATTTTCTAGTTCTTCAATTTGATCTTAGTGTTCTAGTCTCTTGACAAAATGTGAAGAAGTTGTATGTTCCCCACCTAGTCTTCCTCATAGTATCTGCCTGTGCATCTGAATGAGAGCCCATTTAAACAATTATAGAAAAGTTACAACTTCTCATATCTTCTTAATGAGATTAGGACATGAATAAGCTTTAGAAACTTAAGTATCAGTTTTTATCTTCCTTCTGTGGAAATCAATTATCTGCACTGGTATATATTTTAGTTATCTGTATAGATGCTGCTTTTTTAGGTGAAAAACACTGATGTCTAGGGACCTTTTGTTGGTGCATTGAGGCAGATTTGTAAAAGCTAGTTAGTTAACTCAGTATATGCTAACAAATGAAATGAAATTATCTGAAATTGATTGGGTTAACACACTGGTGTTGAGAAACATCAAGTCAAAATTGAATCTAAAGAAAATAGTTTATGAGAAATAGTTTCACCTTCTAAATGGCCTTAACTTTTAATTCATCAGAAGAAATAACCAACAAATGGAAATACTACTTTTTTTCAGAAAACTCTTTCATTTTGACTTACGTTATTTCAGACGTAAGATATAACCTGCGCCTTAAGTTTCTTCTTAGACTTGGTATTCCATGAAGCTGACCAAATTCATAACGGTTCAAGCAATGCAAATGTATGCAGCTCTGCTTCACGTGAAGCTAGTTCACTTATTCTCCCAGGTTTAGGTTTTTTTTTTTAGATGACACTTCTTCAGAAGCTACTCTTATTTTTAGGGTTGCATATGTAGCAGACTGACTGTTGTGCAACAAAGCCAAATATGTAGAAATTACTTCTGACTGCAACTGCGTTCCCTTTATAAATTTGGTGGACTGAATGCCTTCCCAAATAAGTAACTCCTGAGTTGTTGTCTCAGTGTTTTATGCTGTGTTAATAAAAGAAGATACTCTTGGGCTTTTCAGCTGTCCTGCTTAATGGTCAATACTGTCTCCTTTTCATGCCTGCCCTGCTACTTGAATTGTTGATTCTCCAGGGCAGGCTTTCATGCATATAATCCCTATGCAGAGGGATACCTTGCTCATTAGGGCCTGTACAGCTTGTTGTAATAGGTAAGTCAGTAGGAGCTCATTTAATTTAGCTTTTGAGATCTCTGCTCCCTCCCCCCAAGACTTACTACATAGATGTCACACTGTGATGATTTAAAGTCTGACGTTTAACACTGATGGGATACAGAGTAATATTCTGTTGAATTATTTCTGAAATGTTTTATGTCTTGTGGATCTACGACTTGTATTAATACAAGTTTATTAATCAACTTGGTTCTGAGATGGGTGTTCACATGGTAAATAATCACTGTAAATTTGTGGCATCGAATACGTGCTGTAATTGCGAAACGAAGGGAAAGAACGGCAAGCAAAATGAAGTAGTCAACACGTTTTCATGAGTGTGACATTTGAAGAATAAATGGGTAGTTCTTGAAATACTGAAAAGCATAAGAAGATGGCTTAGGTTTGGAAACGTGCTCAAACTGCTGAGACAGTGGAAGTGTATGCTTAATAGGATGGGAAATCCTATGTTCTAATGCAGAGCTGTCTGTAGTGATCTTGAAGCATTAGGGAATTTTCTAGTAACAGGTCACTGATACGTGTTCTTTAATGATGTTGCTCTTCACAGATAATTATTGTGCAGTTCGGTGGGAAGCCTTTCAGTTGCTCAGAACTCTCGATTGAACAGTGGCTGTGGTCCATTTTCCTGGGCATGGGAACACTACTCTGGGGCCAGGTAAACTAGCTTTTTCAAAATGCCAAATATGTACTTGCATTAGAATACTTTACATGGAAAATACAAATACACTGTCTTTAGCATTCAGATCTTTCAAGTGGACTATATGAATATATGGAGATTAACAGTAAATACTGATTAAAATTGGCTAGTTCAATAGCTAGAAAGTCCTTAATTGGATATTCCTTACTCTGACTTGGTGGATTAGTTACATTTCATAACTAGTTGCTATGGCTGGTTTATGTTTAGTAACTTTTAACTAGAAGCAGCTGTAGTTACCTTTTAAATATGAAATTATATCTTTAGTCAGATAAGTACTAGAAGAAGTTCTGTAAGAATACAGATGCAATGAACATGTTGACGTTGAAATATGTTGAATGGTTTTCTTGAAAAGTCAGAATTGTTAAACTTGCTAGTATTTTCTTGATTTAAAAACTCCTGGAGTAGCAAGAAATGCAGCAAAACTCAAAACAACTTTCTCTTTAATATTCATTTGCATAATTATGAAATAATTGGAAAATTCTCCCACCTATTAAGCTACTGCATTTTGATTTTTATTCCCTGCCCTTCCACGCCCCAGGGTTTCATTACTATTGCATGCACAATGGTGCTTGTAAGCAGCAAGCTTATTTACATGAAACTTTAGAGCTACGGAGTTTTCCATTATTTAATGACATAGTTGTCTAAACTTTTCATACTACATGAAGAGTTTTCCATTACAGTTTCTTTCCTTCCATTTTGTAAAGGACACTTCAGGTTTCAGTATAAAATTGATAGTTTAAATACATGCATAGATGCATATTCTAAAAGGTGGGTAAGGTTCTCTGGAAAATTAATTATTTCAAAAAATCAAATAGAGTCACTCTGAGGTTTAAAAGTAGCCTAGAAAAGAATCAAGATGGCTTGAAATACCTTTGACCCAAAGTGTCTTGCAAGGGTAAAGCTTCCCTGCTGCAGTTCATGCTGCTCTAGCATCGCATTAAAGTCAAAGAGCTTTTGACTTTCTGAGAATAGTAGAAACGGAAGTGTGATCTGGGAGCATTCATAGTAGCAATTTCAGTATAAAGGGCTGTTTATCTTGCTTTTGGAGCAGTCTTTTTCCTCTGCAGCTGCTGAAATGGTCTTCTAGGTTTGTGATGATCAAGGAAAGCAATCTTGGAACTGATCTGGATCTGCTAGATGGGACGTATCAAAAGATGACTCCCCTTAACCACATAGTTCACCAGAATAGCCCTGAAGGTGGGGATGAAAAGGAAAGCTGGAACAGCCATATGTAGCTTTTGTTTAGCTTAAAATAGATGAACTAGTGTACACCAAGTAGCAAAGTAACAGTTTGGGATAAGGGTTTTGGAAACATCACTCACCTTGCAAATCGATTGATACCTTCCAGCTCACAAAAGAATGCATGTCTGTTCTGTGTTTCTGAATTACCTGTGGCTACTTTAATTAAATGATATGGTTCTCACTTGAGGTAACACATCATGCTCATCAAACTGATGGAGCTCTGAAAGCCCTAGATACAAGGACAAATCTACAGAATTAATGGTTCTTGTAGCTTCAGTACTGCTCCTTCCTGGCATAGTCAAGTAACGCTAAAGTGGAATTCTTTGTTCCGAGCAAGGATGTTTCGTTTTCTAGGTTTGTAGTCCAAGTTTAATTTCACATCTCAGTTGAGGTGGTAAGGATATTCACAGCTTTGCAACTGTTCAGCTGGAGTGATTGCTCTACGTTGATGCACTCATCCCACTTACATAATTTGTTTTTTCAACTTTGCTAATTGTATGCAGGATATTATGTTAAGCCTTAAGTCTGGTATTACATTTATTATGTAAAAAAAAAAAAAAGAATAATCCTGATTCATATTTTTCATTCACCATTAGTTGATTTCAACAATTCCAACCAGCCGTCTGAAATTCCTTAAAGAAGCTGGTCATGGAACACAAAAGGAAGAGATTCCTGAAGAAGAACTAGCAGAAGATGTAGAGGAGATCGATCATGCTGAGAGAGAATTACGTCGCGGTCAGATCTTGTGGTTTAGGGGCCTAAACAGGATACAAACTCAGGTATGGTCTTGAAAAAGGTAGGATGCAGTGGGTGTTATGAGGGAAATCTCTCCTCTCCATCTCCAGTCCTTTGACTAAGGTGGCAGTTCTAACTGGTGTGACTGAGACTGTCAAAAGGGGGTATGGATGGATGTGTAATCCCTCAGGGTCCTCTGTTTTCTTCAGCTCTAAATGCAACTCTTGCCTGTGTATCTGCTCTATTAAAAAAAAAAAGTGCCTTTTTTCTTTACTTTTTGTGTGTTATAGATGGGATGGTCCTTTCTCTTGTTCTCTCTCTCTCTTGCTGAGCAAGCTGTCACAATCTCTGATTCCTTGCAGATGGATGTAGTGAATGCTTTCCAGAGTGGAAGTACCATTCAGGGGGCTCTAAGGCGGCAACCCTCCATCGCCAGCCAGCACCATGATGTAACAAATATTTCTACCCCTACACATGTAGTGTTTTCCTCTACTACTGCTTCTACTACTGTGGGGTGTGAGTGTGTGTTCCTAAAGTGCATGAAATTAACATTTCCTAATTCACGTACCTAACGTTTCTCATTTTCTCCTTAGTACTTAAAATCATCGGTCAGGCTTTTATAGAGCTCTTCCACAAAGTGGAGTCCTCAAGACTTTTTTTTCTTAGAGGGCTGAGAACAGGTGGAACAGTTTCAACAAAAGACTTTAATGTGAAAGCTGTGAGCCTGCACATCCTGTGCCTTCATCCATTCGTGTACAGAGGGATGTTTAAGATAAAACGGGAAAACTGTTGTAAATTTTCGAGTATATGCCTCTTAGGGTGACTTACATTGAATAAGTGAATTAATTATATAATCATGGACCCAGGTCAACAAAAACAGGTGTCTTGCACTGCAGCACAAATGATACTTAAGGTAAACAAGCTGATGGGGAAAGCAAATGGTATATTAAAAATATGAATGTAGTTAGAACATGGAGCACTAAATGCATTTTCTTTGTAGCCTGTAAGGAACTTCTGAGTCTCTGCTTTTGTTGGACCTTTTTTACTGAATAACACAACTTTCTCAACATCAGGATTCAGGTGGCGAAACAAGGCTTCTAAAATGCGTACAAGTCAGAAGAGACATTTAATTAGCTAATTAAAAAGGAAAAGAAGGTTTAAGCATCGAATGGTGAAACTTTCATTCAAATCTGAAGGGTTTTTTTTCTCTCTAGGTTCTTCTGGCAGCAGTTCATAAGCCATCAATGAAAGTAAAGTTTGTCTCTCCTTAATTCTGCCCTCTTTATATTGTGCTCTAAGTGGCGTTTCAGTTTCAGCCTTCCTCTCTGTAGAGGCTAGAGATTTAATTACTCGTGTATGTAGGCTTAAACTCTGGAGCCTGAAGATGCATAACAGTTGTAGTTGAATACTGATAACTAATATCACTGAAAGAGTTTTCCATCTTAATTATATATTACATGTTTAACTTCCTTCTCTAACTTCCTAGAGACTAATTAAATAATTGTTTTCCTAAAATAATTCTGAGAGGGCTTCTTTTTCCCCCATGCTTCTTAAACTTTCAGATTACCAGATGGATGAAGACCCTTAATTTCAGGAGCTGTCTTAAATGAAATGTTCTCT